>NW_024704751.1:14108870-14171177 GCF_018977255.1 Callorhinchus milii
GAGAGGGAGAGTGGGGGTCAGATCCTAAACTATTCTGGAGGAATCCCTTCTCTGTATCTCCCCCTCTCCCCCCCCCCCCCCACCCCAGTGAAAAGACTGTCCCCAGTCGAGGCGGTGGGGGTGGGGGGGGGAGAGCAGGAGGGTGAAGGGGCTAATGGGGTGGTGGGTGTCTGTGCGGGTTGCGAAGTTGTGTCATACACAAAAAGGAGTAAGATTTGGAATTTCCTGAAGTGTGGGGCGGGTGGGGGGGGGTGCGGTTTCCCTGTGGACAGACGGGAGTCTTTGGGGTTTGATCCCCTAATTCTGCCCTCTCCCCCCCCCACCCCCCCGGCCCTCCCCGTCCTCCTCCGGCAGTGTGCAGCGGCTGAGACAAAAAAAGTCGGTTCGTTTTCTTGTGCGGTTCAGAATCAGAAATGTTACTCGTTAACCCTTGAAGGGGGGAGAAATTGCCGTTTTTTGTTTCACGTCAGATAGCTGAGTTACTGTCGCAAACTCGGTGTCGAGCTACAACCCAGGGTCACTTGTGTGTATCTGGGGGGGGGGCGGTGTGTGTGTGGGGCGGGGAGGGGGGTGGGGGGAATAGGAATTTGCTCAGGAACAACAACTTGCACTTACTTATAGCTTTGCTTAAGATAATGTCTCGGTGCTTTGTAAACCAATTAGATGGGGGGGGGAGGAACAATTTGAAAGGTGGGGTGGGGGTGCGGCTCGAGAAACCTTTTTAAGAACAGGATCAGAACCGAAATTAAACTCCCCGAACACCGGACAAAAGTATCGGTGTTAGACCCCCGCCTGTCCAGTGTGATAATAATAATCCTTCCATTTGATACAGCGCCTTATCGCGCGGGTTGAGACGTCCCAAAGCGCCTCACGGAATAAATATACTGTAACGTGGATTGACTGTGTGTTTTGTGGGTGTAAGGGGCGGGGTGGGGGGGGGGGGTTCTTGTCATGGAATTGTAAGGTGTGGGGTGGGGGGGGGTTTAAGACTTAACACAGTGATTCTCTTTCGGTTATTGCAGCAAAGAGGTATTGCGGTTGGGGGGGGGAGAGAGATTTTTGAAATAACAGCTGGATTACTGTACACTGGTATGTGTGTGCGTTTGCGTGTGGGGTGTGTGTGGGTGGGGGGGGGGTTCTGTCTGAGATCTTATTTGTGATGAACGGGAAGCGTTAGGACCTGGGTTGGGACCTCACAGCACAGAGGTGCCTGACAGCAGGGACTGACCGGCATTCCGGAGTGTCATAGCGAGAGGGAGTCTTTGGAGCTTCCTCTCAAAAGCTCGTCTGTATGTTGAGAAAGAGACTCGCTTCACTTGCGCAGCCTGGCTCAGGCGCAGGCACTCTCTGCTCTGGGTCAGGGGGTGGGGGGGGTGGGTGTGTGGGTTCAAGCCCCACGTCGGGGCTTTTAGCTCCTGGTAGAAGCTGGATCAGCCGTATTTTACCCCACTCGTCGTGACTTGAAGCAACGGTAAGCGTTTGGCCCACGAAATGCAGTCACTCCACTTTACAGTGTATCCTGCGAAGCACTTTGAGATGTCTCGACGATGTGATTAAGGAGTTATTATATCGAAGCTGATCTGCACCAGCCAACAGCGGAGAGATAACGATAATCTTTGCATTTGATATGGCGCCTCATCACGTCGTTGAGACATTTCAAAAGGCTTCACAGGATACGGTGCAGAGTGGATTGACTGTGTATTTTGTGGTGGTGGGGAATTGTCTAAACTGCTGCGCTCTCTCCGTGGGCTTTGCTTCTGAGACGGAAAGGTGACCGGTTAGACTTTGCGCCCGCTACAGCCTCAGAACATGTCTCTTTGCAGACGGTCTCCATCTCCAAAGCTTTGAAAGGCAGAATTGTCGGTCAGGACACCGGGAGAGAGAGAAACCCCCTTCTCTTTTCGATGAGCGACCACAGTATTCCGAACGTGCGCATGGTCTGGGCACAGACTGAGGGGATTTCCTTTTAATGTCTCATCCGAAGGACAGGGCCTCTGACAATGCAACACTTTTACCGCGATGTAAAGTGACTGCCTCCAACCCTAACCTTTGCTTCTTGGGCACACACTTAATCTATTGCCCTCTAGACACTGGCTCAGCAACCAGTCCTACTCTTGAACCCTTTCCATGTTGATATCGTGGCACGCATCTCGATAAAATGCTTGTGGAATGGACTCTGGCACAGGGTGGGATGAGCTCCTCGGAACAATCTCCACACTGCCTGCTGCTTCCTGTGTAGCCTGTCTTCCCCCTAAGTCATTCTTTATCATCCAGAAATAATAAAACCAATCTTGTATTTCTTGTCGATTTTTGTTGAAATTTTTAAAATATCATTTCGTTAACCCGAACCGCCAAGTGCTTCTCTGGAATTTACGCCCTTAGAACAGCCGCACAGAACGAGGCCATTCGGGCCATCGAGTCTTTTGCCAGTCGTTGTCTTTTTTTAATACAAGCCTTAATCTTTGTTTATCTTACTTGCCAGCTCTTTCTCCTCCCCCCCACCCCCCCCCCACCCCCCACCCCCACCCCACCCTTCCACCGCCCGCCCTCAATAATCCAAACCTAACTGGGTTGTGATAAAACCTTAGGCAAGTTTCCTTACCCCACACAACCCTGTTCTTCGTCGATTGGTGGGTATTATCGTGTGCCCCTATTTCCTGATCAACAATTCCACCCCCTCCCGCACGACAGAGTCGGTCACTCGCTTCATGGCTGTTTGTGGGATGTTGCTCTCCGTAAAGATTGGCTGCCACCTTCGCTTATAAAACAGTCACTACGCTTTACTGTACAGACTGTGAAGTGCTTTGGGATGCTGTCCCTGTGTGAAGGCACTGTAACAAATGCACAATAATAATAACGATAATATTATTGTTATTAGTCATAGCTCGAAACAAGTTAAGCAGTTGAACCAAACAGACTTCAATAGACTGGTGAGGATTCCTCCTCTGAAAATAGTTCACGCTGAAGAGAGAGGATTTCCTAAGAAATTGGAAAGTCGAGGGGACACTACAGAGCTTCAAAAAACAAACACAAATGGACGTTTCCCCTCCAATGCTCCGTTGGCTACAAAGAATTTACTCATTTCTGGCCATGAGATAAACACTCCCGAGACGCTACCCTGTGTGAAGGCCACTGGATAAATGCAGGTTGTTGTTGTTGTGGGTTGTGTTGTTGTGGTGGTGGTGGTGGGTCGGTCACCCTCCTACCCCTTACCCTCCCTGCTCTCTGGCCCTCTCAATCCCAACCCCCTTCTCGGGTACAAGTCCCTGACGGTCCATCACCTTGAGACGTCCTCCCGAAGTGAAAGTCGTTGTCCAGAGGTTTGTTTGCTGTGACGGTGGATGATGATGTTGTTGTTGTTATTGTTGTTGTTGTGGAGATGCGCTGTCAGACAGTCTCTCTCTGGTGTTTATCAGCTTCCGTTACACTTCCGAGCTGGGGTACGAGGGTGGANTTTTTTTTGCCAAAAAGTAAAAGGCGAAACGTAGCAACAGTTTCTCTTTTTGTTTTGAAAACGGGCATCGAAATAAAGAGGCAGACATCCACACTTGGCCATGTTTCAGATTGACGGAGAGGAAACAATGTAGTGCTCGCTTATAATTGAAGGGTTTGTTTTCCTCTAGAAAAGATACTTGACATATTTTCCCTTGCGGCGCACTCCCTGCTGTAACGCACCAGACTCAGTCCTAAACCAAGCCATCTGTAGCCAAACCATCATATCCCCTCCTATGCAGAGAAGCAAATCTACTCTTCAGTCAGTGAAGACTCATCACCCTGCACACTTCGCGTGCGTGTGTCTGCGCGTCTGCGTCTGTGTGTCTGCGTCTGTGTGTGTGTGTGTGCGTGGAGTGGGGAGGAATTGGATTTAAAGGGATTATTGCCTCGCAATGTGTTTTGGTGTCGCCCGCTTTTGGTTTGGCTGTTTGCTGGGTTGAGGGGAGGGGGGGCGGGGGGGGGGGGGGGAGGTCGCTGTGCGTAATTAGAGCTGTCGCATTTGCCCGCAAAATACTCGGTCACTACAGTCTGCGGTTAATATCCCGTGAAGCACTCTGAGGGGTGGGGGGGAGTCTTGATAAGATAAGGTGCCGTATCAAAATGCGAGGATTCTTACTGTTTATTGCGTGGTGTGTTGTGGTCAGCCGGGTGTCTGACACCCGCGGAAACCCGTCGCCGCGCTGAGAATTTTGCCTAATTCCGGAATGTATTCGGTGCAGGTTGGCAAGAGCCGAGGTTTGGGGACCCCGCAGTGTGCGTTGAGGGTACCTGCTGGGGTCTCATCAGCAAAAACCGCACAGCTTGTTTAAGCGTTCGTCCATACACATCCGGACGTGCGGAGGAGGGAGAGGGTGGGTCATCGATGAGCCAGGTGGTGCCTTCACCCTCCAGGCCTTTGGGAGCAGCTTCCAAAACGCTGTCTCTGTGATGCATTACCTGGCATTACCTCCCTCTGCGCTGCGCTGCTCTGCTCTGCTCGCTCGCTTGCTCGCTCACTCGCTCGGAAACAGCCCGAGTCCAGAAATGGCTGACTTATTGCTCCAGTTCAAACAAACAACCAAGAAGACGACAAGTCGGTTTAAAAGGACGGTCCAGCCGGTGATGTCCCTGATCCCTGGGGTGCGCCTGCAAGGGACGAGCGAGCGGTGCTAGAGGAACTAGATATCAAAAGCATTGTGTTATTTGGCTACGCTCCTGTTATATTCCAAGCTTTCCCATCCCCTCCTCCCCCCTCTCCCCCCCCCCCCCCAAGTGCGCACTGACAATTCCTCAATCCCCCAAATTCATTTCCCCCCCCACCCCGCACCACCTTCCTGGCTCTCTCGCCTCGCCGCTGGAAGTGGCGGCCAGAGATTAGCTGCCGCGTTCACACACGCAGCAGTCACTCGGCTTCAAACAGACGCCTGCTTGGCTCGGAAGTGCCTGGAGAGAGTTGCCCGGGACCTGAGATAAGGTGACTCTGCGTTTCGGAAGGCGAACTTGCCCGTGCCCACCTCAGCCCACCCTGACTTGTGAGAGGATTCGGATGGGAAGGTTTGAGGTCAGCCAAACAACAGCAACAACTTGCATCTGCACAGAGCCCCTCAAGCAGGGTAGCGTCCCAGAGATTGCTCACCATCAAGTCTAACCTTAGCTTAGTGAGCGCCAGCCCTCCAGCCCCGTTCTCTTCCCCACCACGAGGGCCGGTTAGGACATGTGTGCCAGTACACGCATGTCCCACACATGACCCCGTGTTCTCACACACACACGCACACAGAATCCTGATGTGTGACCGATGGGAAGAGGTGCCCAAGGTTAGGGAACACGGAGGCATAAGGCTCCTGCGAGAGGAAGAGGGAAACTGATGGAAATAAAGATTCGGCCTCACAGCTTAAACGATTGGGATCTTTGTGGTAATGATGTGCCATTGATTCCCTGACCGAGACCTCACTGCGACCCTTAGTAATCCCTCATCCCTGACCGACACACAAGGTCCTTTTACCAACCTCGGTCTGACAGCACATCGCTCCTGTCTAAGCGCTCCAGGACTCCACCCCACCTGAAGGGCGCTGTATAAATGCAAGTTGTTGTTGTTGTTGTCTACATGTCTGTTTTTGAAGGGGGAGAGAGAGCGAGAGAGAGAGAGAGAGAGAGAGAGCGGAGGGAGGGTGAGGAAAGAATTATTTTCAAGCAATGTTCAGAGGGCAGACAGCACGGCGAAAGAAAAGGATTGCATTTCTAATTACCGTCCAGAGTTTGATTGTGCTAAATTTAGAGTTTTAATGGTGGTCAAGGTTCACTGTGTGTGTGTGTGAGAAGTTGTATGCAGTTGCCAGGGTGACCCTCTGTACCCAAACCTACACCGAGTGATTTCCCCCAAGAAACCCAGGTCCAAATCTCTGTCTGTGCAGCGCCTTGGGGCGTCCTCCTGATGTGAAAGGCGCTATACAAGTGTCGTTTGTTTATTTGCTTGGAATATCCTGCACAAAACTGGCCTTACTTTGAAATGATTTACCCGTCATCTTTTTGTTGGGATCAAGCGTCTGCATTTATGAATAATAATAATAATAATAATAATAATCCTTGCATTTGATAATGCAGCACCTTATCAATTCATTGAGACTTCGCAGAATGCTTCACGGGATGTACTGTAAAGTGGACCGGCTGTGTGTTTTGTGGGCGAAATTTCCTTCTAGGTGGAGGAAAGATTATAAAGTGAGAGAGATAGCAGAAACTCTGCTTGCCTCGGCCTCGCTAGTGTTGTTACCCCTAAAGACAGACTGGATGCAGTGGCAGAAAACACCCCTCTTCTCGCCATTGAAGACTTAGGAGCAGCTCTGTGCTGATTGCTGTTCGGGAGAGGATACTGAGGTTCTAAAGCACTTTTCACTGGGGTTTTTGTAGCTTGTAGCATATAGCCTATATGTCATATGATAATAATAATCTTTGCATTTGATATAGCGCCTTATCAGGTTGATGAAACGTCTCAAAGCGCTTCACAGGATGTTATTGCAAAATGGATTGACTGTGTTTTGTGGCCGATGGCAAGAGCAACCGCTCTCTTTTTTTTTTATTCGGGGGATTGTTGACCAGGACACCGGGAAAGAGAAACTCGCTTCCCTTTTGGAATAGCGCGCCGCGGGATCTTTAACGTCCACCTGAATAGGCAGACGGGACCTCGGTTTAACGTCTCATCCGAAAGACTGCGCCTCCAACAATGCATCGCTAGATTGGAGCGTCACTTAGACTGTGTGATTCCCAAGTCCCAACATGGGGGCCTGAACCCACAACCTTCTGACTCGGCGGTGAGAGCCCTACCGCTGCACCAAGCTGCCATGACGCTTTGCAGCCTATATCATCAACACCTTGCAGTAATTACTGTGTTTTTGTTTTGTTGGCAAACGCGAGCAGCCATGAAGTGAGCGACCGATTATAATGGGGGAGGGCCGGGTAGGAGACTGTCAGCCAGGAACATCGGGAAAGGAACATTCCTTCTCTTTTCCGACAACGTCGCGGGATTCGCTAAAAGCAAAGCGTGGAAGAAAACGGCTTCCAAGCGGGGGGCTGAAATGAAGGATATTCCTGGCGCTAAAAATTGTAAGAGTTTTTAAGGGATCCCGAGGCTCGGAACGTGAGGATCCTGTGTGTGAGTTGCTGAAGGAATTGATTTCCAATTCATTTCAGTGATTCGGAAGGTCACAAAGAGTGCAAGGATGGCTTTTAATCGTTACGAAGGGAGATTGCCGTCGGCAGAAGGGAACTGGTCAGTAATCAACTCCACTATTGTCCATCATTTTCCCTCCCCCCCCCCCACCCCCCCCACCACCAACCCCAAGTCTCGCTTTTGACCAGCGAGAGTTTGCTGGTAATATCAGCTGATACACCCTTTTCCCAAGCCGTCTAATAATAGCCAACAGCACTACTAGGGCGTTCAGAATGCAGACCTGCTTCAGGAAATGAACTCCGGTTTCAGAGCTGCAGAAACCGCCCTGTTTGTGATGCAGTCTGGACTGGGCATCAGGAACTGGCTGAGAGCAGGCGCGCAGCACACACACACGCACACGCACACACACACACACACGTACCACTCAACTTCTCTCACACACATACACCGCTTACAGTCGCACACAAACACTCACATACAACACTCAATCGCTCACACACATACACAACAACGCGCACATATACACACACACACATACACACACACACACACACTCAATCACAAATATACGGTCAATTCACTTTACAGTCTATTCTGTGAAGCGCTTTGAGACGTCGAGAAGATGTGAAAAGCGCTATATCAAATGCAAGGATTATTATATTATCACTCTCACACACACAATCACTCACCCAACCACCCACCCAAGCGCCTCAGAAAGCATTGGTTTGACTGTAGCCCCAGTGGATAGAGAATCCTAGCACAGCCTCACAGCACAGACATTGGGCTCTCGCTTCAGACGGTTTGGGGATGTCTTCAACCGCCCCCTGAACAGGCACAGATGGGACCTCGGTTTCACATCCCATTTGATGTAAAGCATCTCCGACAATGCAGTGCCCTTTCCCCCCCCCCCCCCCCCCACCACCCCCCACCCCACCTCTCCACCCCAGGGTGAGGCTTGAACCGACAACCTTCTGACCCAGAGACGAGAGCACGAGCCACTGAGCCCGGCTGTGCTTTATTCATTTTCTTGTTTGTGTTTGGGACACACAAAGAATGCTCTACATCAAAAGGCAAGTCTTTAAAAACGGGCCAGGATGTACGGCTAATTAAACAATGCAAACTCTTTACGATCTTATCGGAACAAAGATCACTTCCTTCCTCTATGTTTTTGGTCCATCAGTGTCGCTTGGTCTTAGACCCAGGTCAGCCTGGCTCGGTGGGTAATGAGCACTCTTACCTCTCAGTCAGAAAGGCGCAACTTCAAGATGGGGGGTGGGGGGAACATTGTCAGATGCTCTTATTATAACAATAATAATAACAATCCTTCCATTTGCTCCAGAGCCTTATCACTTTGTCCAGACGTTGTCAAAGCGCTTCACACGATATAATGTGAAGTGGATCGACTGTATATTTTGTGGGTGAAATGCAGCAGAAACTTTGCGCACAGCAGCGTCCCACAAACAGTCATGGAATGAGCGACTAGTTTTATTTGGGGGGCGTGGGAGGGGGAGGGGATTGATGGCCAGGACACCGATCGGGTGATAGAACGGTTGCGATGAAAAGAGAATCCATCGGTGGTCTCGCTTTCGGCCACCTCGCCCCGAAACTCTGGAACGCTTTCGCTCTTTCCTTCCTCCTCCTCCTCCTCCTCCTAGTTGTTTGTGGTTGTTGTAATGGGATTTACGGAGCACGACGACTGGGCACGTTTGCCAACCCGACGACGGGAGCAGGATCAGAGCACAGGATGCAGTCATACCTATTTGTACCAACAATACACAGAGCACACACAGCCTGGGAATTTGTTGGAACAAGCTAAAACCTATAATTTCAGGGTGTTGTCATTGGAATACCGCAAGCCTGTAGATGCTTGTCCTTAGTGAAACCTCAGCGTCAAACACCCCCTCCCTCTTCACCCCCCCCCCCCCCCCACCAACCCTCAGCTCAGGTACCTAGCCAGCAGTATCGAGCGCTTTGAGACGTCCTCCTAACTGACGCGAGGGGCGCTGTTTGAATGTAAATTGCGTTGCAGACGGAGTCCTGGTGTGTTAGTTAACCACATGCTGCATAAGACTGGAACGCTGGTGTGAATCGGTCTTACTGCAATGCGTATCCTGAGTGTGAGGCTGTTGGTGGTTAGAGACTAAGCACAGCAGTAGCTTCACACAGCACTGAAGCAAGTCTGAGCTACAGGAAACCTTCCCGGTGGGAGGAAGGAATTTTAACTCTGTCACACCCGAAACGACAGGCTTTTTTTTAAAAAAAACACTTGTTATTTAAAAAAAAATCAATTCCAACCCAAACATTTTCAGGGGAAAGGGGTGGGGGGGCGGATGGGACACAAGGTGTGAAAGAAAGAGAGGAGGAGAGACAGTGAGAGAGAGGGTGTGGGTGGGGAATGGGATGAGTGACAAGGGAAATGCTGTCTGACATTAGAGAGCATTGTGTGACCACTGACTCAATCTCTTGTTGTTCGTGCGTCATGATGACTAACTCACTGCAGTTGTAGCTGACTTTCCTTCGCTCCGAAACAGTGACCACAATCGTGTTGATATTTGTTTAGCCTCGTACAAAGCAAGGCTCTCGATGTCGCTTCCACCCGTGTTACCCTGGAAACGATTGGCATTAACTCTTCAGAGCCCACAGGGCAACGAGAAAAATGATCGAATGAAAGCGCACGCGGGCTTGAAATAAGACATCAAAGGGAATGTGGGGAAAGGACGGGGAGTGAGGCAGGACGGGGAGAGAGGGTCAGGCCAGTGACGATGGACAGACATGACACGATGGGCCAAACGGCCTCTTCCCTTGCTGTAAATCCGCTCGCGACTTGCATCGGAGGACTTTCTGCGTAAAGTAGCTCAGCCAGTCGCAGCACTTGGTGACTGTTCCCTCTGAAGCGCTTTGAGGCGTTGCGACGTGATAAGGCGCTGTAAGCAATGCGAGGAGGATAATAACAGTAATAATCCTTGCATTTGATACAGCGCCTTATCGTGTCTTCGAGACGTCTCAAAGCGCTTCACAGAATGTACTGCAAAGTGAATTGGCTGCATATCTTCTGGGCGAAATGGTTCGTTCTTCCATAAATGCGACTCGCTGTCGCTATTGACTGTGCGGGTCACGGGAGCAGCGGCGAGAGATTGCATTTACAATAGCATCTTGGAGCCCGGCAGCAACAGAAAGCCAGGCATTATCGAGAGCTTGTTTGACTCGGGAAACGGACTACAAAGGGTTGGCTCGATTACGACATTCTGTTGCCAAACACATCATCTTGGAACCAATTCAGCTCCAAGGAGACCCTGCTTAACCTTACCTTACCTTCCCCCTAACCAGGGCCCCAAGTACACATCCGGGGCGAGACTTCTTCCCACAGGAATCTGCTGTGTAACATTCATTCACCAGGTGTGAATTCATGCCTTTCATAACAAGAGCTCATCTCCCATTGCTGGGCTGCCTGAGGGAAGCCTCAACCTGTGTTATTGGTCTGGGAATGCAATCCTGTCTGTGTGTCTGACTTGTGATCAGATAATACTGCAAATACACAAAGGCAAAACAACAAAATTACATGTAATGCTTCGCCCACAGAATATACAGTCAGTTCGCTCTACAGTATATTCTGTGGAGCGCTTTGAGACGTGATAAGGCGCTGGTATCAAATGCAAGGATTATTATTGTTGTTGTGATTTTAATAGTTGCCTTTCGTTGTGGATGTTGACGACTGATACTGTGGATGCTGGATCCATTAAATTTTTCAAGATTGAGGTGGATAGGTTTTTGTTAGGTCAGGGTGCCACTGGATATGGGGGAAAAGGCGGGTAATTTAGAGTTGAGGCCACGATCTCATAGAATGGTGGAAGAGGCTGAATAGCCTATCCCTGTTCCTATGCTCGCATGACTCGCACGCAAACAAGTCACAGTCTATCGCAAAAGATCAGATTAGGTTGGGAACGAGAGGATCTGAACCACATTCATTTGTAAATGAGCGTGATTTTAAATTACAATGGGTGGTGGAGGGCGATGCGAGAGGCACAGCTATGTGGTCCTAGAAGCTTGGGATGGATCTCAACCATTAAATGGCAGATCAGACTGATTTTAATTCAGTTCACATCAGGGAAGGAAAGCACCTCAAGTCTCACACTGAGTTTCCTCTGGCTCCCTGGCCTTTACACTTGAAACTCCCACTTTTCAGGGATTTTATTCCGTGGATGTGCACATCTCTCTTTTCCCTTTTCCGAGCAGCGATGATTAGGAGCCACACGAGTGGGGAAAAACGGCCCGCAAAACATATACAGTGAATTCACTTTACAGTGTATTCTGTGAAGCGTTTTGAGACGTCTCGATGACGTGATAAGGCGCTGTGTCAAATCCAAGGACACGAGCCGGGCATTTTGAGCTGAATAGTCAGTGGAAGTTGATCATTTTGTTTGACCCAATAGGTTTGGAACGAATGTCAATGCACAAATTCATGAGATCATATTCATTCTCTCGTGTATTGTGCATTACAGGTAATTGCCCTGTGCACTCCACTCCCTTCACTGTTGTAACCAATTGACACACTGCGCCTCCCGGCTAGCCCAGGTGAGCTCATAACTAGGAAACCTGGCTGGTTGACTTTTAGCTCAGCCAACTACAGTACCTGGTATCCAGGTTATTGGGATCTTCTGGCCAGGACCCACCCAGAGTGGGCAGACAAAGGCTCTGCTCTCCCCCGGGGCAACGAAAGATCACACAGGCGCTTAAAAGATACCTCACGCCCTCGAAATCTTTTCTCTCTCATCAACAAAACAAGACGTCACCCCACGCTAACTGTACATGTGGGAGGAACATCGGATGGGCCCAGGCCAGGAGGCCAGTCACTCACTAGCATTGGAGTGTTAAAGCATGCGATGATGACTCCTTGCATCTGGAGTATCTGTGGAGGAAGAAGTTTCAACAACATGTTGTTGTTGAAACTCCTGTCTCCACAGATGTAGCTCAGTGATTAGAGCACTCGCCTCGCAAGCAAGAGGATCCAGGTTCGATTCCCGGGCAGGGCGAGACCTTACGTAAGTTTCCTTACTCCACACACACGCTCTCGCCTCTGTTTATCTAGCAGTTTGTAGGAACCCAGTTGTTAGTTATAATAATAATCCTTGTATTTGATGTAGCGCTTTTCAAGTCTTCAGGATGTCCCAAAGCGATTCACATACTGTAAAAGGAATTGAATGTATATTTTTGGGTGAAACGCGGCAGCAAAGCACAGTAGTGTTCCACAGTCGTGGATTGAATGACCAAATTATTATTTTATTTTGAGGAGTTGTTATCCCCGGAAAAGCGATCTGCCAATCGACTAACGATCGGGTTCCTACATACTGCCGGGTAAACAAAGTTGTTTTGGTGGCTTGTTTTCCCAGGATAATAATCCCTTTGTAAAAATAATAATAATTTGCTCACTCAGTCCACGACTGTTTGTGGGACGCTGCCGTGCGGAATTGGCTGCCACGTTTCGCCCGCAAAATACACCGTCAATTCAGTATATTCTATGAAGCGTTTTGAGACATCTGAATGACGTGATAAGGCGCCCTATCAAATGTAAGGATTATTATTTATTATTATTAACTTCAAAAAGCACTATTCGTGGTGCGTTTGCTTTCAAAAAATCGTCCCTAAACTTGACAGCAACTGGCTCCCGAGTGCTTACTTCGAAGTTGTAGGCGTTCTATGAAATGCAAGATTTTATTGTATTGTTATTACTATAAATTACTCTGACGTAGCTGCTAATTAAGTATTAATGGAATGTCAAACAGCGGAGAACTCTCATGGGTTGGCCGATGATGGAAGATATTTTTATGAATGGAGTCAATATTGATGTGTAAATAACAGCTGGAATATGGGAATATACGCGGGAGAGGAGGGAGAGAATTTTTACAATCACAGGGACGTGGAGGAAGAAAGGAGAGAAGAAGCTGTGATCAGTGTAACCATTAGTTACCCCTCTCTAAAGTATCTGTCTGATTTCTAAAGTTTGTCACTCGTTGCCAAGCGAATATAATCCTCCACGTAAAAAAAGATGTTGAAGCCGCAACTCATAGAGAAACAGGAAAATACATCTCCGGTGTGTAATACTATATATTAGAAGAGAGAGAGAGAGAGACAAGCACACAGAGAGAGACGCAAACACACACAGATGTGTGTGTATGTATATATATATATATAATAGCGAGAGCGAGAGCACAGATGGAGAGCAAGAGAGAGACACTGGCACAGAAATAGAGGGAGAACAAGCGAGAGAAAGACATGCACAAGTAGTAGTCAGAGATTATAATAGTAATAATAATCCTTGCATTTGATATTAGACCTTATCGGGTGGTTGAGACGTCTCGAAAGCGCTTCACAGAATATATTGTCAAGCGGATTGACCGTACTTTTGTGGGTGTACTGTAGAAACAGAGAGGCAGACAGAAAGAGAGACAGTTGGATACAGACACAGACAGGCGAAAAATGCCAATAGAGGCAGAGATGGGAGCAGAGGGAGGGAAAGATATAAATACAGATCGACGAGATAAGAAAAAATAACCGACTTTTTATGGGGACAACATACATTTTATTACAATTGCGTAATTCTCAGACTATGAGCAGCTTCATGCCCTTCCCCTTATAAAACAATCTCTGCCACATTCGGGGAACTGCTGGCATTCAGGTGGGTTGAAGCTGCAGAATTGTTAACCTGCTTCGCTTTTCCCCAACGTCTGAGATCGCTGGCTACCAGTTGAGCTTTCAGTGTGACTGAACCTCCTCGCCTCCCAATGCAGCAAGTGCCAAAAGCCTCTCACTATGAAATGGGATTGGCCAGACAGACCGGAATAGGCTTTTCCTGTTCCGTGTTCCTACCCTGTCCCTGTTTTTTTCACTTTAGGGAATGCGATCTCTCCATAAATTCCAGACAGTAAAAGAAGGATTCGGTGTCCCCAGCAGAACCCAAAGATGTGTGGGGTTTAATCTGCGGTACTTCCTAACATTTCTTAATATTTAATACTTCTTAATAAAAAATGTGCAGTTAATAATAAATCACAAATGTCCAAACGCTTTCTAACGCACAGTTTCCTGGCATTTGATATAGTGTTTTATCAGGTCGTTGAGACGTCTCAAAGCGCTTCACAAGATATATGGTAAAGGGAATTGACTGTGTATTTGTGGGCAAATTATTACAGTTATCATATTGCTTTTTTTTAAAAAAAAAGCCCAATGCGCATTCTGCCACACGTTCGTAGATTTCTTTGGAAACCTAGACAACTGCACATTTCTTGCTAGGAAACACCGCACGTTAGCCCGAAACATCGCCAGTTCCTTGGCCTTTTCTGTTTCCAAACTGCGTGCAAGAAAGGCTTTGCTGGCGAACCAAGATAAATATTGAGGAAGTAAAAAGAGGGGAAAACGGAGGAAACGACCCCAAACGAAACCGCTCTAATCAGACGTTCCGTACATTGATCTGTGATAAAACTGGTATCGAAGATTAGTTCACGAACATATCATCAAGACGAGTGGACATTCTCTTCCGTCTTTGTCAATCAATGTTTGAGCTCCTGACAGAATCCTGGCATTAACATTCCTGGTGACCTGTCTGTAAACATAGGTGTGTGTGTGTGTGTGTGTGTATGACACAGTGAGTGACACAGAAGACAGAATAACCTGGGGTTATTTCTGTATCAGAGATCAGAATCAAGTCTAGGTTATAAAAATGTTTCGCCCACAAAATACACAGTCGATCCACTTTGCGGTATATTCTGTGAAGCACTTTGAGACATCACGAAGACGTGATGAGACGCTGTATCAAATGCAAGTATTATTATAATAATCACTTCATTGAAACGCCTTAAAGCACTTCACAGGATATATGTTGAGTGGTCAGTTTACTTTGTAGGGATTATAACTCTTAAAAAGCAATCCACCAATTGACTTAACAACCAGTCCTGGGTTGGTGTGTTGTTTCAATTAGTACAGACACTGCCCATTTCCTTCTCATTTCCAGTCATGATCTTTAACACCCACTTGAGGACAGACATAGACTTAAGTTTAAGTTCCAGAAAAGGGAAGAAGACAAGGGCGTCCGTGTGAGGGCAACTTAAGTGTTAACTTATTTAACTCTGACAATATATTTCCACCACTGATTTATCGGTGAAACACTTTGCTACAAGTGGAAAGATTATTGTTTCGCACTCGAGCTTTGCTGTGCGCAATTGGCTGCCGCGTTCGCCCACAAATATACAGTCAGTTCACTTTACAGTGTGTTTGATCTGTGAAGCGCTTTGGGACGTCCTCCCGACGTGAAAAGCGCTATATCAAATGCAAGGATTATTATTATTATTAATAAACTATTGAAAATCACAGAGGTGAATTTTTATAATAAAATAACAATAATCCTTATAATGTGCCTTCCGTGTCTGGAGGACGTCTCGGAACGCCTCACAGGATTCACAGTGAAGTGTAGTGACTGAGTGTTGCGGGGCAGCCAGTTTACACACAACGACGTCCCCTCCCCCCCCCAACCCCCCAAAAAAAGAAGAGTCATGAAGTGAACGACCAATTTTATGATGAAGTGGGAGGATGGGTGGAGACTTCAATGGGCTGCAGCAGATTTCTGCCTATAGCACTCAATCACACGCTGGCTGAGCACAGAGCTGAGAGTTACAGCAATATCTCGGTCGGGCTATCCATTATTCCGTCTATATTTTATCCTGCCCTCCCTGGAGAGAGGGAAGTCTGTGTGTGCATGCGGGCGTGTGGAAGGGATGTGTGAAGGACGAGAGAAAGCATCTCTGTGATGAACATCGCATCTGGTGAGAGAGAGGTGTCCGGGGGAGGGTTGGCTGAAGGAACTATTTGTAGGTTTTTTTTTTAGGTCATTTCTTTATGTTTCAGCCACCAAGCGAGACGGCTTTAAGGATAAACACAGAGCGGGCGGTTTAGCTGCGGCCCTTGTGAGGGAGGACAAGATGCTCCATTCATAATTTTGACGCATCCTTGGTGTGTAATAAGACAGCCGAACCCAGGCTAAGGCCACTCATACCACAGGCAGCAATAGTCATAATTATAATAATAATTAATACTCCTTGCATTTGGTGCAGCGTTTTTCCTGTTGGGATGAACGCCGCAAAGCTTTTACTCACAGGCTTTTAATAATAATAATAATAATAATCCTTGCATTTGATATAGCGCTTTTCACGTCGGAAGGACCTCCAAAAGCGCTTCACAGAACACACTGTAAAGTGAATTGACTGTATATTTGTGGGCGAACGCGGCAGCCAATTGCGCACAGCAATGTCCCACAAACAGTCGTGGATTGAAAATGACCAATTTATTATTGTTTTTGGTTTTGGAGGGAATATTATTAGGCTCTGTGTGGAGTAAGGAAACTTGCCCGAGGTTTCGCCCTCTGCCTGGAATTGAACTCAGGTCTCTCGCTTGCAAAGCGAGTGCTCTAACCACTGAGCTACAGGGCTGTGAAGTGTACTGTTTCAGCGCTCTGGGACACTATCCTGCATGAAGGGCACTTATATAAATGCAAGTTGTTGTTGCTGTGCAGTGAGTGACTTGTGTAGTGACGTTTGCCCCCAACTACTACAACAATTTGCATTTATATAGCACCCTTCATGCACCATAGAGTCTCAGAGCGCTTAACAGTGGTGGAGGCTGATGCCCAGCGGGGGAGAGGTGACTAAACACGGTTGAAGAGGAAGGTCTTCTGACGGAGGGATTGAGGCAAACAGTTGCTGAGTTTTGGGGGGGGGGTTGTGGCCGAAGGCACAGATGGCAATGATGGAATGGAGGGCACAAGGGACAAGCAGGAGGCCGGAGGTAGCAGGTGGTGGAGTGGGGAATAAGCAGGTCGGAGAGGCGGGGAGGTGCCAGAGCGTGAAGGGGTTTGTAGACATGTGTGAGGATCTTGAAGTCGATCCGTTCTGTGATAGGGAGCCAGTGGTGGGGCCTGGCGAGCGCTGGCGGGAAGGGAATATGGAGTTCTGCCGCCGATGCTCCGAATTGTGGCGACGGGGGTGTCCCCGCTTCTGCGTCAGACACCGGGGCTGGCCAAGGGAGAGAATCTTTTCATCAGAAGATGGGGCCGTTCCTCAACTCAAGGAAGATCATTTGCCTGAAGACCTTTAGTTTCGAAAGCCTCACCTACCCTCCCCCTCCCTTCCCAACGTTGGTTGGTAATTCGATCTGGCAAGGCTGTGTCTCAACATGGCTCTTCCACTCCAGTGAGCTTTCAGCTCTCTGCCTCCCCGTCTCCCTCTTAACAGAGAGTACAGTAGAACTACTTATCTTGACTAAAATTATTTTATCTTAAAAAAATTGCAGTATTTTGTGCCCGTCCGTTCAGCCCCCCCACCAACTCCCCCTCCCACCCCCCACCCCACTGCCCAGAAACCCATACAAAAGCCTTTATATTTCTCCCTCTCAGATATTTATCTAATTCCCCCCCATAAACGTTAATACAGACTGAGCCACATGTTCCACACAACCCAACCACCAGTCTCTGGACGCACAGAGTTATCCTAATTGTGACAATTACTCCTGATAACCACCATTTGAAACCCAGCGCTGTCTGCCTCTGGAGGGCATCTCAAAGCATTTCACTGGAATTTTACTGTAAGGTGTAGTCACTGTGTATTTTGTAGCAAATAGTAGTGAATTACTTATTTTAACGGGTGGTTGGGGTGGGGGGGAATTGTCAGCCAACAGTTCCAGGAAAAAATTCCCCTCTCTTTTTGAATAGCGCCGTAGGATCTTTAACATCCATTCATTTCATCCACAAGATACACAGTCACTTTCACTTTACAGTATATCCAGTTTACCAGTAGGATGATGTCTCCAACAATGGAGCGATGCTCTGGGGCGTCAGCCCAGACTGTGAGCTCAAAGTCTCCGACGTAGGGCTTGAACCCACAACCTTCTGACTCAAGGGGCGAGAGCGGACCGACTGAGCCGACCTGACACCTGCAATGACACTAGCCAGTCGGCAAAGGGGCAGAGAGTCACTAGTCCTGAAGCACAACACTGAACAACAGCCCCCCCCCCCCCTCCACCTCTCACGGAGAGAGTCACTTGGTGGGAGGGAGGGAGAGGCCCAATAAAAGGCCAACGTAAAGTGCAAACTGTTTATTCCAGAATAAATACTTAATGAATGATCCCAGCCATATGCAGCATCTCCATTGTGATTACTTTCTGTGCTTTGTTACGCCTAAAGCAGGAAAAGCCATTTAATGTTTCCCGGGTATATAATTACTGGGATTAAAAAGCAGCTGCTAACTTTCAGGGTGGACAATGGAAGCGTTGAGAACCCTGATATCATGAAGCTGGTTGACTTATCCATCAGGTGTGTCAGCGTGGCCCAGACGGGACGGGAGCGCGCTCACCCTCCCAAGTCAGAAAGTTGTGGGTTCGAGCTCCGCACATTGAGCTCCCAAAGTCCAGGCTGACTCTCAAGCACAGTGCTGGGGTGGGGGGGGGGGGGGGGTTGTGGTGATGGAGCACTACATTGTTGGTATGTTCCCAGCCGACCCACTTCACAGCATATATTGTGAAGCGTTTTGAGACGTCTCAAGGGTTATTACTATTATTGTGGCAGTTTGCAGAGCATTGCTGTGTGCAAATTGGCTACAGCCTGTGGTCAGTCTTGGTGTGTAAGGGCACAACTTTAGTGGAGTTAAATAACAATAATATTAATACTGAGCAAAAACCCATGGGACCACTTTTTGGCACAACATTACCAGCTCCCAGGACAGAGGGAATTATGTGGCGAGAGAGAGCGCGAGAGAGAGAGCAGAAGTGGGAGTTAAAAGAAAATGAAGTTTCCCGGGCAAAACAGCTCTCAGGAGAGCAGGGTGACGTTCTGAGAATTTAGCTCCTTCTCTCTTTTTTTAAGAAAAAAGATGGTTTTGCCTTTAATTTCACCTCATTAATAATTCAGGCGAGAGAAAGCGGTGCGCGTCAGTTAGAGGGGGCAAACTGTTTGGCGGTGTCTGTTTGTTCAGTGTTGGTCACAAACTGTTTAAAGGCTTTGTTTTCATTTGGAGAATGTGAAGCCCGGCGATCGAAGGGTGTCCCATAGTAGCCCTCTCCAGTGGAGGTTTTCAACAGCATCCAGACGTGTCCGCAGTTTATCTCCGAGGAGCCCATTAACCCTTTGGGAGCTGGTTGAGGGGGAGGCGGTGTTAATCGTTCACTTTGTCGCTGCTCGGGACATTTGCTGTGTGCAAATTGGTTACTGCATTGCCTCTGTACATGTGCGCGTGTTTCTCTTTGAGAGAGGGAGGGAGGGGGAAGAGCGATGCCGCCCCCCCCACCCCCCATGAAGGGTGCTATGTAAATGCAAGTTGTTGCAGGAGGGAGAGACTGGCAGCTACCTTTTGTCATGGTTAACAATTCCAGGGCAGGCAGGAAGTCAGCAAGGACCCAGTAAGAGCCTTTTTTTATTGTTAATTAGAGGCTTTCACACACAGAAAGAAGTCCGCAAGCTTTTCTGGTGGTCAAACAGAGGACTTTTCCGTGTCAATAGTTGTGGTTGCATTCTGCGGAGAGAGAGGGAGAGAGAGAGAGAGAGAGAGAGAGAACAAGCTGGTGGTACACACACTGACCTCAGCTGTGTCTCCAATGTATTTAGTTCAGTGTTAGCAAATACTGGGACAATGCCTAGTCTCGTAAGATCAGGACGGTGGCAGCAACACAGCGGGCTGGTGCTCACAGGTAAGTATGTGTGCGTGTGTATATGTGTGTGTGGGGGGGCGGGCGGGCGGGGGGGGTTATTAACTCTATTGGAACCCACATTTATTGATGTTAAGGTGTAATTGCTAGACGCAATCTGGTGTTTGGCAGAGATGTGTTGGTCCTTGTAGTGCCCTGGGTATCATTTGCAAGGGTAAAATATCGTCTTGATTATTAAAAGGCGTTGATATCTGCAGGGTCTTCGGGGAGAATGGGGAGACCGCATTCTCACACCAGGCAGAAGACGACCGCAGCCAAAATCGCCGTGATTCTTACGAGGGAAGCAGTTGATCTGGGAGGGGGTGAGTGGGGGATTCAGCAAAAAGCAAATCCAGTGGGAAAAAATTAGCTGCTGCTTCTGTATTTTTTTTTGTGTGTGTATATATATATATATATATGCGTCCAGTTGTACGCAGCCAAGAAGAGGCACTTTACTGTACTGCATCGCTTTGCAGAGCAGGGGTGACCTTGCCGAGAGAGCTGGAGAGGGGATGCTGAGTGTGCTGTAATACTTGAATACCAAGCAGCCAAGGGACCCTCTTGATAAACAGACCACAGGTCAACTGCAATCCATACCACATCTGACAATCCTCCCACCACCCCCCAACCCACCTGGTGTGTAATTGTAACATGATTTAAATTCAATTTTATTCTATAATAGGAGGAAATTATGGAGTTGTGTGTGTGCATGTGGGTGGTGAGGGAGAATCGGAAGAGGACATTCCACCTGGATCTAGATTTACTCTATGAACTTAACGGTTTTAAGCGTCCAGAATTTGGCAAATTGCTGGATTGAGTTTTATTGCATGGTGGTGGTGAGTGAGGGGAGGTGAGAGGGAGAAAGAAAAACACAGATTCAAAGTTAAGAGGTTGAACTCTGGAATTCTGGAATTTGATTAATTCAGTAATTTGACGGATTCAGGAAATTTCCCAATTCTGGATGCTCTTAGACGCTGCATCGAGTGGAGTAGTCTAGGGCTGGGTGGGATTTCTCCTCGGGACTGAGGTCCTCTAGGGACCACAGCTGTCTTTCCCAGTAAAGAGCAAACTTCTACCAATGCAGGTCAATGCTTACTTAGCATTTATGTCCCTTTCGCTACAGATCAATGAGGTGGTGTAAATGAAGCCGGCATTAATTAGATTGAGCGGAGCACGGTTCATCTCTGGACAGGGGCAATCACTTTAAATGATTAAATAATGTAAGCCCAGGTCAGAGCCAGGGACATGTTATTTCCATTTGATAAGGTGCTGTTAAAAGTGGTTGAAAAACCACTGACAATCTTAACTCATGCAGGATGGGAATGACAGACTGACAACCCATGTCTGTTGCCCGACTCAGTTTATAGCAGTCTCACCGCTTGAGTCAGAAGGTTGTGGGTTCCAGGCCCCCAAGTCAGGACTTTGAACTCGCATCGTCTAAGATGATGCTCTGATAAGAGTTTTTGGGGGAAGGGGGAAGAGTGCTGCACTGTCAGAGGTTAAACTGAGCAGATGAGATGTTAAACCGAGGTCCCGTCTGTGCCCTGTTCAGATGGACGTTGAAGATCCCACTTATAATAATAATCCTTGTATTTGATAAAGCATCTTTCACGTCAAGACGTCCCAAAGCTACAAGATACACAGTCACTCCACTCTACAGGGCATCCTGCGAAGCGCTTTGAGGCATCTCGCAGACGCAATACAGTGGAGTCCTGTAGCTCAGTGGTTAGACCACTCGCTTTGCAAGTGAGAGACCTGAGTTCAATTCCAGGCAGAGGGCGAAACCTTGGGCAAGTTTCCTTACTCCACACAGAGCCTAATAATAATCCCTCCAAAACCCCAAACAATAATAAATTGGTCATTTTCAATCTACGACTGTTTGTGGGACATTGCTGTGCGCAATTGGCTGCCGCGTTCGCCCACAAACATACAGTCAATTCACGTTACAGTCTATTCTGTGAAGCGCTTTGGGACGTCCTCCCGACGTGAAAAGCGCTATATCAAATGCAAGGATTATTATTATTATTATTATTATTATTATAAAGCACTTCACAGGGTAAACTATAAAGTGGATTGACTGTGTATTTTGTGAGCGAATTGCAGGAGCCAATTGTGTACAGCAATGTCCCACAAACAGCCATGGAGTGAGTGACCATTATCTCGGGGGTTTGGCCAGGACACCGGGAGAATCCCTCTTCTCTCTTTGAATAGTGCCATGAAATCCTTAACATTCAACTGAACAGGCAGACAGGATCTTGCTTTAATCGCTAATCCGAAGGACGGCGCCTGACAACAAACCCCAACCCCACCCCATCACTGCATTGGAGTGTCATCTTAGATAATGTGATTCCAAGCGCCGACGTGAGGCTTGAACTCCCAAACCTTCTGACTCAGAAGCAAGAGCGCTACCATTGCCCCAGCCTGACATGAGGGAGCGTTTCTTTCCCTGTGTCCTGGCCAACAATCCCCGAGATAAAATCGGTCATTCATCTCATGACTCCTTGTGTGGATGTTGGAAATGTGTAAATTGGCCACATTTGCCTACAAAATCCACAGCCACTGCACTTTACAGTAAATCCTGTGAATCGCTTTGAGACGTGTGTCCTGGATCCATTCACATCTTCACGACTGAGGTGGATAGATATTTGTTAGGTCATGGTATTAAGGGATCAGGGGCATGGGCAGGTATTTAGACTTGAGGTACAGATCAGCCATGATCTTACAGAATGGCAGAACAGGGTCAAGGGCTGAATAGCCGACTCCTGTTTCTACGTTTCCAATGTGAAAGGCCTGTGTCAAATGGAAGGATTATAATGATTCATTACATTTAAATTGCTGCAGAATGGCTTCACTCAATCACTACAGATGAGTGGAATTTATTTTATTAATAAACCTTCTGCACACAAGTGGCAGTTATTGCCCACCTCCTGTACCTTGCCCTCCCCCCTTCCCCGCCGGGTGAAAACTGTGGGCAAGTTGTTTCTTGCTGACGTGCAAGCCATGTGGGTAAAGCTGCAGTAGCAGGCGCATTGCTGCACAGAGCCATAAACTAGCTGCATTTCATCTCATTTCCACCCTTGTCAGCACTGCGTCGGCAAGGAAATCAATGTCCCTTAAAGCAAAGTCAAGCCAAGCTTCATCTACAGAAAACACAGTCGCTGCACTTTGCATCAAACCCTGTTTCGCGACACCCTCCTGACTGCAAAAAGCGTTACATCAGACGTGAGGAGTATTATTATTGTTGTTGTCACAGTCATGGAGAATCCCAGCCGGTCATAAGCAAAATGTGTTTATTTCTCTGCTACAGTATTATCCAAAAATGTAAAATTCAATACAATGGGGATAAATATAACACTGCATGGTATAGTCAATTCACTTTACAATATATTCAATGAAGCCTTTAAGATGTCTCAAAGGTGTGATAAGGCTTAAGAGTGATGTGTATAAATGCAAATTGTTCTTGTGATTGTCAAACCCCCCCCCATTATTTTAGCCTAGAAATAATCAATTCATGAGAATCTTTTTAAAAGTTCAACCACTGTCCAGACTTTGCTTTCTTCACGCTGAAGGTTGTAATAAATAAACGGTAACAGAACAGTAATTCCTTTGAATTTATAAAAAAAGTATCGACTGTGTATTTTGTGGGTGAACACAGCAGCCAATTTGCAGACAGCGACATCCTGTGAAGGGAATGACTGATGTTTATGGGTCGTAAATTAGTAATTATACAGTATTCCTCATGTAGGGAAATGACTGAGAGCTATAGAGATGGAATGAGAGTCTGAGCAAGGGAGGGAGATAGTGCAGGGGGGAAAGAAAGCGAGCAGTAGTTAATGTTTGAATGCTCAATAACTGAGACATCTCTAACGTCACTTCTCTCGTTGCAGGTTAAGATGCTTTTGGATTGGCAGAAAGCACTTCCGATGCCATTTGGAAAGGTTCCTGTGAAACCAAGAACAGAGGCAAAACCGTATTTAAAAAGACAATTTTACAATTGAAGAGGGAGCAGGGTTTGAAAAAAAAAGAGAGAGAGATCACAGCTCGGACAAGACTGCATGAACAAGCAGACGAGGGAGCAGGGATTTGTTTTTTAAAAAAAAGCGAAGAGAAAAAACAGAACAAGGAGCTCGAGTCCGCAGGAACTTTGCAGGGGTAGGGATGGCGGACGTAACGGGGCTAAAGGACGCCTCTAGCAGGCAACTGCGGTCGAAGCTCACCCTTCTCAGCCGACGCATCGATGAATTGGAGGAGACCACTAAGAGCCTGCACAGGACGAAGACGAACTTATGGACATCCAGGACAAAATCATGCAGGCCGAGGGCAGCAACTGCAGCTTGCTGGCCGAGGTGGACACCCTGCGGAAGAGGATGCTGACCATCGAGGGGAAGGACGAGGAGATCAGGAAGGCTGAGGGAATGTGCAGGAACCTGAAGGAAAAGTTGGAGGCGGAGGTGAAACTGAGCAAGGATCTGAAGAGGAAGATCGAGAAGCTGCAGGACAGGATGAGCGAACTGGAGCGCTTGGAAGAGGCGTTTAACAGGAGCAAGTCGGACTGCACCCAGCTGTGCCTGAGCTTGAACGAGGAGAAGAACCTGACGAGGAAGCTGACCACGGAGTTGGAGGCGCTTCGGGCGAGGGTGTACGAGCTGGAGGCCTCGGAGGGCCGGCTGGACAGGTCGGAGAGGGACATCATCGAGGAGCTGGAGAAGCTGAAGTCGCTGGCCGTGGTCTTGGCGGACGAGGGGGGGAGGACCGCGGGCGACAAGCTGAGGCGGAACGAAGAAGACACCGAGGAGCTGACGGGGAAAGTGGAGCCGAACAACCGGCTGCCCGCCGCGGACCAGAGCAAGAACTCGTCGAACCTCAGGGCCAACGCCAACGAGAGGACCGGCAACTACACGGGAGACCTGCGGATCGAGGAGGCCGTCTCCTCCGGCCCGGCCAAGAGGGGCTACAACCCGCCGAGGCCGACGCCGCCGGGCGGCCACGGCCCGAGGAACAAGGCCTTCCCGGAGGGCCAGGAGGAGGACAACAAGGTGAAGGACCTCACGCAGGAGGTCGAGAAGCTGAAGAAGCGCCTGAAGCTGCTGGAGACGGTGGAGGGCGACCTGAGGAGGACCCGAGGCGACTACAACGAGCTCCAGGAGAGGTTCCTGAGCGAGCAGAGCCGAGCCAAGGCCTTGGCCGAGCAGGTGGACGAGCTCAGGCTCCAGGCGGCCAGAGGGCGGGGCCCGGGCCTGGAGAACGGCGAGCCCGGCTGCCAGGAGGCCCGAGACGGCAGGGCAAGACCGGAGAGGCCCAGGAGCCGAGGCCTACCCGCGGAGCGGGAGCGGGCGAGGAACCGGGACCTGCTGCAGCTGGAGGAGGACGGCGGGTCCAGGAGCTACCGCCGGCCGCTCAGCCCGAGCGCCGGCCGCAGGCCGCACAGGGCCTCGTCCAACCCCAGGGCCCCCGAGGAGGAGAAGCCGGGGGGAGGCGGCAGAGGCCCGGGCTCCGGGCCCAGGGACCAGGAGAGGCTGAAGAAGCCGCGGGAGCAGCCCTCGGTGCTCAGCCGCTACCCGCCGGCGGCCAACGAACCCGGCCCCGGCGTCAAGCGGCCCTGGGGCTCCCAGGCCAAGCCCAGCGACCCCGGCCTCAAGTACAAGCCGGAGCCGCTCCCGCCGCCGCCGCCCACGGTGGCTGCCGAGCGCCCGAAGAGGCCGCCCGCCTCCTCCTGGGTCAACAGCTACTCCCAGCCCGAGCCCGGCGGCCCAAGCAAAGCCTCGGACTCGGGGGAGGAATGGCCGGCGGCCCCGCGGCTCCTGAACGGCTCGGCGGCCCCTCACACCCAGTCGAGCTCCCGCTACAGGAGGCAGCGGCCGGCCTCCCCCAGCGAGCAGCCCGCCGACTCGGGCTGGGCTGAGGCCGAGGATGAGGAGCTTTCGTCGGCCAAGAAGGTGGTGGAGGAGGAGGAGCCGGAGCCGCCGCCGAGCCTGGGGCCCGCGAGGCCTCGCTACTCGCGTAGAGACCGCCGCGAGGCCAGTCACGAATTCCGGGCCGTGAGGTGCTACGCGGAGGACGACGACGAGCCGCCGCCATCGCCGCCGCCGCCGCCGCCGCACGAGTCGTCCGTCCTCCAGGCGGAGCGGGTGGTGACGGCCGCGGCCGAAGACGAAGAGGAGGTGGAGGAGGAGGTGGTGGTGGTGGTGGTCGAGGCCGAGGTGATGGCGGCGGAGGAGGAGGAGGAGGAGGCCGTCGTGTCCGCTGAATGGCGGCCCTTCTCCCCGGGCTCGGGCTCCGGCCCGGCGCTGAGGAGAGTGTGCAGCCCGCGGGAGAGCCTGCGCTCCAGGGCCGTCATCCAACCCGCCATCGTGGCGATCGACAAGAAGCGGATGATGACGACGACGGCGGCGGTGGCTGCCTCGGCGGTGGTTGGGCCCGAACCCGAGCCCGGGCTTGGATTTGGGCTCAGGCGGCCCGCCGAGAGGTCGGAGCGGGAGGGCGGCCGCTCGGCCCGGAGAGCCATCGTGACCAGCAGCATCTGCATCCCGCCGGCCGAGTTGCCCCGCCCGCGGGGGGTCAGGGAGACGCACACGTCGACCGGCCGCATCACCATCGCCCCGCCGGCGGGGACGTCGGCGGCGGCGGCCGCGCCCGAGGCCCGAGGCCCCCCCGGCGGCGGCGGCCTCCACATGGAGTACGAGATCTCCATCCCCCGCAGCGACATCACCATGAAGCCGCCGGACTCGGACAGCGACGACGAGGGGACGGAGGAGGAGGAGGAGGACGACGACGAGGACGAGGGGGAGGAAGAGGAGCAAATGGCGGCCGAGGTCGAGTCGCGGCCTGAGGCCTCGGTGAGCAGGTCGTCCGCCGCCGCCGCCGATGATGGTGGCGGTAACGGCGGCTGGAGGAGCCGGCGGAGCGCGCTGCCCGACCCCGACTGGAGGAGCCCGGGCCTCGCCGCCGCCGCCGAACTCGACCGCCCCGCCTGGAGGAGCGGCCGGGCCGCGGGCGAGGCGAAACCCGAGGCCGCTCTGGATTTCTCCAGGGTCACGGCCCGGAGAGCCGCCCACCGGCCGCTGACCTCCTCCTACATCTCCTGCCCGGCCTCAGACGGCCCAGAGCCCGGCCCAGGCCCCGGCCCCGGCTTCGGCGGCCTCTCCTCCCGGCGGCTCAATAACTTTGCGGGGCCCGAAGACGCTGTGGTGTCGCGGCTCCACGCCCCGGACTCCGGGGGCCGCAGGAATCAGAGAGCCACTGTGGCGGCCAAAGTGGCGGATTACAACAACAGCTGCTCCTCGGTAACTAATGCCGTTAATTACACAGGAGCGTCTCTGTCTGCACTCCCTCACCCCCCCACCCCCCAACCCACCCCCCACAGCCCCCACACACACACACACCCCCCCCCCCCACACGCACACCCACAACCCCCCCCCACACACTCCCTCACCCCCCCCCACACACACACACACCCTCACCCCACACCCACAACCCCAGACACACTCCCTCACCCCCCCCACAACACCCACCCCCCACACACACACACCCTCACACACACAACTACACCCCCTCACACACACAACTACACCCCCTCACACACACACACGCACCCCCACCCCCTCACACACACACCCACACACACACACCCCCACACACACTCAACTACACACACACACACCCACACCCACACACACACACACACACTCACACACACAACTACACCCCCTCACTCACACACACAACTACACACACACACCCTCACAATTACACCCCCCCCCTCACGCACACAACTACACACAACCCCTCTCACACACACCCTCACACACAACAACACACACACACCCTCACAAACACCGCCCCCCCCGCACCCACCCACAACCACACCCCCACACACAACTACACACCCCCCTCACACACACACCCCTCACACACACACACAACCACACCCCCACCCCTCACACACAACCACACACACACCCCTCACATACAGACACCCCCTCACACACACACACACAACCACACCCCCCCCTCACACACACACACAACCACACCCCCCCTCATACACACACAAGCACACACCCCCCACACACAAGCACACACTCTCACACACACACAACCACCCCCCCCACACACAACACCCCCCCCCACGCACACACCCCCCCACACACAAACACCCCACACACCCCACACACACCCCCCCCCCCCCGACACACACACAACAACAACAACATTACAGTTGTATAGCGTCTTTCGCGTCGGGAGGACTTCCCAAGGCACTGGACGTTTCAGTGTTCCGGCCCCGAGCTGGGGGGTTGGGGGGGGGAGGGGGGGAGTTTATAATAATAATAATAACAATCCTTGCATTTGATATAGTGCTTTTCACGTCTTCGAGACGTCTCAAAGCGCTTCACAGAATAGACTGTAAAATGAATTGACCGTATATTTGGGGGTGAAACACGGCAGCCGACTGCGCACAGCGGCGTCCCACAAACAGTCGTGGATTGAAAGTTTGGAGGGCACCTTCACTGGTGGGGGAAGCGGAGATTGAAAGCACCCTCGAAGAGTGGGGGGGTGGGGGCGCGTGCGGTTCTTGAGAAGGGGGCGAGGCGGGGGTGGGGAAGGACCCGCGAGGTGGAGTTTCCATTGTGGCCTCACAGTCCACTCGTACTGAGGGACCAGGGCTTCCAACACCCCTCCTCATCCCCCCGCCCGGGACATCCTCCAGAGGATAGGCTTCAAAACCCTCGTCCTCGCATCATTCACGGCTTTGCTCCACTCTGCCTCTGCGACCTGCTAACTCCATACCGATCTCTCCGTTGGGCAGACTCTGGCCGGCGCCATTCTCCCACCCCCTTCGCCCCCCCCCCCCCCCCCCCCACTCGCCCCACTATCGCATTCTGCCCCCCGTCCTTTGGAACTCCATCCCACAGTCCCATTCCCTCGACCCCCTCCCTTACCTAATTCAAGGTCCATCTCAAGACCTTGCTCTATGACTGGCCCAACTTGTCCCGGTGACGTAAATCATCCCGTTATCAATATCCAACAAGGGACGCATTTATTGATGTATTGATACATCTCGTCACTCTGGATCACTCGGAACTGAGCCCTCGCCCTTGGAGTGACGGGTTATCAGGAGTTCACTGTATCTCCCTTCCCTTTCTTTGTTGTGAACGTATCTTGCTTTGTTACTTTGGTGAATAACACTTGGTGAATCCAGTTTGGGGCTCTGCTCAGACTTGCATCCCTTATAATTTGCCCTTTTGGCGCTGCTCCGCAGCCGCCCCACTTGAAGGATGACCTTAATAGGCATCAGCGTCAGCATTCACGTCCCATTCTCGATCTGCCATCATTCGAAAAGAACGTGTTTCGGATTAGTCAGCCCGACTAAAGCGAGTCGTTTCGGTGGGGGGGGGGGTGGGGGGGGGAAATCTACATCACACTTGGGGGAGAGCGACAGCTCGGCCGAGCAGAGCTGGCAAAAGAAATGGGAGAGGAAACACACGTGACCTTTTGCGTCCGTTGTGCAATAGACGTGAACATTAGCCGGGAATGTGAAGGTTCATTTCACCAGCGCTGCGGTCAGAAGACAGGAATGTATTTCTGTTTTTTTTTTAAGGGAAAGAAAATGTTTTATTTATAGAATTTCTTTTTAAAAGAAAAGAAAGCAGGTTGCAACATATTAGCTCTTTGATGATAAAATAGTTTAAAGTAATTTGCAAAGTTAATTAACATTTCTTCCCTTAGCCAATTTTTCTCCCTCCTTGATCTCACCCCCCCCCCCCCCCATTTCCTTCAGGGGATCAGTTCCAAATGCATTCAATATAGAGTAGCGCCTCATTAAGATGCCTCAAAGCGCTTCACCGTTACTACCGTAAAGTGGAGTGACTGTGTCCCTCCACAAACATCCCGCAAACAGCCAGGAAAAAATGAGCAAGCGATTTTATTTGGGGGATTTTTGGTCAGGATTAGCTCTGTAACCACATTCGCTGCATTTCGTTTAAAAAATCTACTTTGTGAGCAAAACAAAAAGCAAAACTTTGATTTTTGTGCTTAAAGGCGCCGGGAAAAATCTAAGCGATTGTCATGACGAATTCACAAAATCCATCGTTGGCATTCGTTGGCACCTCAGCCATTTCAAAACAAACCGCTTCAATGCATTTTTTACTTGCAATTTTTTGGGGCAAAATTTGATGTGATAAGCATCTGAATGCCCAAGGAATGTTTTGTGTGTTTTTGTGTGGTTGCTTCTCATACCTTGTGCTAAAACCTTCTTTGTCCAGACAGGGCAAGACAGTTCAGACATGTACTCCATACACAACGCCAACATATTGTTGAAGAAGAAGGAATTGGCAAAGCAATACTTGTCGGATATCAGCATCGAGAGGCTGGCGAGGAACGAGACTGCGGGCAAGAGGCAATCTGTGAAAGTTGAACTGAAAAAAAATGCACTCGGCAGCCCCGTGCACCAGCCCGGCACCAAGTCTGAAGACAAGACACCAATAGTACGGACACAAATCAACTACAACAACAGCTTGCATTGATATAGTGCCTCTCACACAGAGCGCAAATCGGTCGCTCGCTTCCCGCGCGCTTGCGGGGATGTCCCTGTGCACAGATTGGCTGAGCCACGCTCCTCACCCACAAGATACACGGTCACTCCATTTCACAGTGTATCCTGCAAAGCGCTTTGAGACGTCCTCTTGACGTGAAAGGCCCCGCATCACAACAATAATAATCTGTGCATTTGGTACAGCCGTTTTCAGGTCGGGAGGATTCCCCCAAAAAAGTGCTTCACCTGGTTTTGTTGTAAAGTGGAGCGACCGTGTTTTGTGGGGTGAACTTGGCAAACAGTTTGCATGCGCGTTGAACTTCCCCGAAACAACCTTGAAGCGAACAATCCATTTTACTCTGGATTATGTCAAAAGTAAGATTATTATTATCATCATCATCACAAACATCCAACCTGGAAATAATAACAATATTTGTTTTCTCTCTGTTTTGTTTAGGGTATTCTCTCGCAAATAAGGATGACTTCCAGACGGTGAGGCCCTGGCTGGTTTATCTTGAAAGCAGCACTCCAAATCATCGTGTTAATAAGGCACTGCGCAAGCTTCTGCATTATAGGGGATCATTTTTCATCTTGTACATGATATGAACTAAAGCAATCACGCGACATGTATATTTTTCTAGAGGTTGATTGTGTTTTGGGGAGGAGGACCCAGCCAGCGGTTTGCAATCGACTCAACGAAAGAGGCAGCTGCAAACTCCACACTCAGGGGGTAGGAGAGACACCATTCGTTGCCAAAGCCAGGACAGACTGAGCGGAGGTTGGGCGAGGAGTTGGGGGGTGCAGGAGGTGGGGGGAGGGTGGGGGGGGCACGGGGAGGAAAGAGAGTGAGAGACGCAAAACAATCCCCAGAATCCGGGAGCATCGAGAAAGCATCGTTTTGGAGCGAGAGAGAGAATATGAGAAATCCAAGCATAATTTAGCACAAGATGGAGCGTTTGAAGCCATTTCACTGTTGCGGCAGAAGATTTCGGAGGTGGAGGTGGCAGAAATGTAAATACTTGATTTTATAGATTGGAGGGGGTGGGGTGGGGTGGAACTATTTCGCAACCTCTCTTTGAAATGAAAGCGGGGGGGAGGAATTGAGTATTAATTATCCCAGAGTAGGAAACCGTTTGTGTATATAATTTTTTTTATTTGTACTTGGTGAAAGGTTTCTTTTTTTTTAAAAAAGAAGAGAGAAAAAAAGTATTTTTAAAGAAAAAGGAAAAAAGGGGGGTTGTGTCATGTGCTGGAATCCCAAACTGTTAGGGACTTTACGCTCAGTAACGTGCAGACATCGGAAAAGGGACACTAACGATTTCTTCTCGATTCTAAAACCAATAGCAAGCGCAATTTCCTCTAAAGTCGTAGAATCCTACAGGACAGAAGGAGGCCATTTGGCCCATCGTGCCGGTGCCAGCTCTTTAAAAGAGCTATCCAATTAGACCCACTCCCCCATAGGCTCGCAAGTTCTTTTCTTTACAAGTATCCATCCAAATCCCGTGACTCTTGCTTTCGTAGCATTTTAGAAGGCCCAGGATTTCGGCAAGTCATTGAACTCGGGCTCAACTTCGAAGCTGCTTTTCTCTTCGAGTTTCTTTTGAAAGTTACAAGAAGAAGAAATAAAGGCTTTGAAGTTCAACAACAACTTGCATTTATATAGCACCCTTCTCGGAGGGGGCGGGGGGGTAGCATCTCAGAGTGCTTCGGGCCATGTTTACGAATTTGCCAAATTCTGTACGCTCTAAAATGCAACCCATTAAATCTAGAGCCAGCTGTAATTCTCTCCCCCACCCCTTTCTCCCTGCTCTCCCGCTCATAATAACTACCTACATTTGAGCTAAGGTCAGAGCAACACTGCTCATTGTAAGGAGTTCCTTTGTGTTCATTGTTCCTCTCAAGTGAAGATAATTGATTGATCTTCAGCTTTTTCCAACCTTTTCCCCTCTTGCGTCCCGCCTTTAAACATTCCACTTGAGCAGAAGCAGTAACGCTTCTCACCTTCATTCCACTATGATAAAGAAAAATTAAGAGGAAATGGTCTTGAGGCTAAGAATGGCTGAAGGAATTTCGGGTCTCGGGTGCAAATCCTGGTTTTGTCTGGCGTAAGCAGAATTTGAGCCAGGATACAGATGGGATCCCAATAAATTTATGGAAAATAGGAATATACAGGACAGGGGAAAGGATGATTCTTCTTCTGGCTGGTCCCAGACATCACTTTTAAAGTGTAATTTCGCCCCGTCCCCAATTAAAAAAACAATGCTGCATATGATTGCCAAAAACTGAGGGGAATTTAGCAGAACCACTATGCATTGGTGTCATTCACAGTGTTAACCTTCCAGGCCCATGTGACAATGGGTCTCTCTTAGCCAAGCTTGATTATTCAGAGGGAAAGAGAAGGAACAGGGAGTTAGTTAGCATTTGCAGTATACAACACTTTAACCAAGGAGGATTGTAGACGTGTCAGTGTCAAAGGTTTCACAATATCGTTGCGCTGTCCAGATTCAGGACTTTCCATGTGTAAAGTTAGCACAAAATGTCAAGTGTCATATTTTTGTGACTTCAGATAAGACACTCAAGTCTTTCACTGCTCATCACTACTCACCATCCACTGGAAACTATACGGGCTGGAAATACACCTTAGAGTTGTAACACTTCCCTTTCCCCCCACCCATGACAACATATACAGGCAAGGGGTCTATTTCCACATATAAGCAGATGAGCCCGACTCCTACCTCTGAATTCACCCTCAACTCCAAACCACTCATGTGCATAGAGACAGTGCCTTCAGTTGTCGATTCAGGAAGAAATCCAGTTATAATACCCTGACATCAAATAAGATTTAAAAAGCCAGTCTCCTTAAATGAGGTTAAGTTCCTGTTTTTACCAGCTGCACCAATGTCTGATCTAATCACTCGCCCATTGAGTGGCGGGCAACATAGCTTCTCCCACTCAGTGTCCAGTGATATCCCCTCTCCTCCCCTAACCATTAATTACAGCGACCAATGCAACTTTACACTTGTCTTTATACATATATAAATATATATAAATGTGCAATATACAGTATATCTCATCTGAAAAGGCAGGGAAATGGGATTCCAAATGCAAACATGGTCTAATAAAATAGGTAGGGGGTCAGGCTTAGTGGGTTGAATGATCTCCTATGGATTATCAAAATTGCCAAAACACAAACCAGAAAAGAGAAAAACGAGAAAGCAAAAGCCTCTCTTTTTCTATCTCCGTGAATTTCAACTTGGAAAACGTATCAGAATTCAACCTTCACGACACAGCCTTTATATCTTCCAGCATTGTGAACAAGAAGGCTCCAAAAGTATTTTACATCGACGCAGGAAAAGGCGTCTGGCGTCTAATCCAGATGTCTTTATTGCGTTGTGCCATAAGCACAGACGTGGTGTACAAGACTGCTTCAGAGAATGGTGTTGTGTTAAATAGCAGGTGTATCAATTTAGAGCACTACAGGCCATTCGGGCCAACTAGTCCATGCCAGTATTTACACTCCACATCAGCCACCACCTTGCTTATTCTGTTCTATTCCCTTCTCCTCCTGTGTTGATCTTCAGAGGATCCTCAGTTGATCTTTGCTATTCCCGTGAGAGCTCAACACACAGGAATGTTCACCGTTACCTATTATTGGAGGCTTGAGTAAATGGTCAATGTGACTTTCGTTCCCGAACAGATATCTCATTGGTTATATTTGCGGCATTCCTTAATGTGGTCAGAACTCCCTTTGAGCCTGCAGGAACTCCACTTGGGAGTTAAGATTGCATTTGGAACATATTGTGTAATTTCTAGGAAGATGTTTCATTAAGAAATACCACAGAATAGAATCCGTACCATAAACAAGCTAATGACGGGCTAACAACGATCCACATAAAGCCCAAAGAGAAGCAAAAGAACGAGTGAACGGTGTGAGATGGGGGTTCTTTGGCAATCTGCCAATAAAGGGTCATTTTACCTGGCGCCTGGCAAAACTTATTGGGGGGGGGGGGGGCTGTATTTTGTTAAATGTTCTGAAATGTGATGCACAATGCAGGTCATCGAGTCATAAATCACTGGTGCATTATATGTGGAATCTCCGCAACCCATTCACAGCGTTTCCAAGCCCACGACACACGCTCAAGGAATGCTCAACGCCCGGTAGAGCAAAAGATTGTACACTCGTTCTCTCCTGGGAATCACCCACCATTCTTGCAGCCGAAAAGATGTTCTATCTTGATAATTATGATATTGAATAGCATTACAGCCTTAACTCACACTGTATGCCAGCGAGAGAGACACACACACACACACAAACCCTCACACACATATCAACGCTGGTACTTGAGAATTGCGTAGAAACCACACGAGCCGTAAATAGTTTGATGTAAAAGATTCTTTTTTATATATATATATATATAAACAGGAATTTTAATAGTTAAAAAAGACAATAAACGTGTAACATAAGATGTGTAAGAAAACTAGATTTAATAGCATTATTTATTTGGGTAAAAGGCATCCTATCTATTTTACAATGGCTTGCAATATCACAGTACCAGCCCATTCCTGCAACTGCACAAAGTATTGAGAAACAGGAAGCAGCTGTCACTCACTCACAGTGTCTAACTGCATGTTTACCTGGTCCTCTCCTCTTCGGGAGTTTTTTTTTGCATGTATATTTCTCCGGATTTCAAACTCTCCACTGTACAATAAAAAAATTATATTACTCCTAAATGACCCGTTACCATGCTGTCTTTGCAAATCCCAGCACTCTACCGCACTGTACCGTAAAAGGAGAGGTTCGGAAGAGTTCCCAGAGCGTTGCCAATTCCATAAACGGAATTTAGATTTATACAGCGCCTTTCGAGTCGGGAGGACATCTCAAAGCGCTCGACAATGCCAGCCGGACATCAGGGAAGAGTGGCTGTAGAACAGTCAATGACTTACAACCTGACATAAGAACATAAAAACATAATGCTAGACGAAAAGATCCATCTAGCTCGCTTTCCATCATCCTGGCGGTCGCATACATACGTCCCAAACTACCTATGTACGATATCCCATAATGTTGGTCCTTAGTGGGAGGACTTTGCAGCATTCAGCTTATCTGAATGGCCATCTGACCACCCCCTCCACCACTGTGCTAGAATATTAGACAAGATTGTGAGCAAATGTACCCAACATCAGGCTTTAACACGCAACATCCTGAACCCGGAGACGAGAGTGCGGGCGACTGAGCTAAACTCATGCCCCAAATTGCGTTTTGGGCCAAAACGGATTTGCATCCACAGCTGGGCAAACGTGGTTGGAATTCTCAGCCGTCTTCCAGTCTACAATTAAAGTTCCAGACGTGTGCTTGGATGGAGATCAGTCCAGAAGGACCACCTTGGTTTGTGGGCTAAAAACCACATGAAAAAAGAGCAGCTGTGAGAGAGAGAGAGAGATGGAGATGAATCAGCAGAACAATGGAGACTCAAAACTTTATCAGAAACCCTTTGCATTCCGCTTCATAGAAGATGCAATGCAATTACAAAGCGCCTGTCACGTCACGCCCTCCATCCCCTTCTCCCTCATTACAAGCACAAAATTCATAGAAGATGCAATGCAATTACAAAGCGCCTGTCACGTCACGCCCTCCATCCCCTTCTCCCTCATTACAAGCACAAAATTCTTGAATTGTTTTTTGTGTCTCAAGCCGTAAGATTTTCATGAAAACGAAAACAGACGTCGCTTTCCATCATCATTCGGGAACACCCAGCCAGGTCAGGTAGCGTCTGTGGGGAAAGGAAAGCGAGTCAACATTTCGGGTCCTTCGTCAGAACTGGTGGTGGACCTGAAACGTTGTTCCCAGGGACTTCTGTTTTTGTTTTCGGATTTCCAGCATCTGGAGTCATTTGCGTTTCGTTAAGGTTTTCATATCGTGCAGAATTTCGAAGATTCTTCAATATTCAGACCTAATTTTGGAAGTAAATTGGTGGAAGTAGCTTCTAAATCAAGACTGAATCTTCAACAACAAAAAAATGAATCGCAGGATCATAAGACTAGAATCTTGAGAGTTTATGGCATCTCTCAAGGGCCACCAACCTCCTGCTTTGCAGTGTTCAACAAGCTTTATGATGAATGGCCTGCGCATTGGAGCACAGGTCAGGAATTCTTACAGTAGCGGCTGAGAAAATAACACGAAGTGTACATAGAAACTCAGATTATATTTAAAGGATTTTCAAAAAAAAATGAAATCCTGGATATTCTGAAAACAAGACTAAACCTTTAGACCTCGTTTCACCCACGAAATATACAGTCAATTCACTTTACAGGATCTTCTATGAAGCGCTTGCAGACATCTCGAAGACGTGATGAGGCGCTGTATCAAATGCAGGGATTATAATTATAGACCTCGGTAGAATCTCACCCCGAATAAAAAGGGTTAATTCGCCTCTTCCAGTCGGACGCACTCAACGCACGTAAGAAAAAGTGTGGGCGATAAGAAATAACCACATGATGGTAGTTACAGACGGAGCCGAGGATTTTGATGAATAGGAATTCAATGTGTCATGCGCGGTGCGTGTTCAGACAGGGAGGAGCATTAAGGACAGCTGCTTGACTGTACATGCCCAGCCTATTTGTGTTAAAGTCAGTAAAACTGACAAGGAAACGGACTGCATATCCTGCTGAATTAGATCTTTACATAATCGTTTTGTCTTGATAAAGTATTATACATCCCAAAGTATCATGATGATATTGTTGATGATCCCAAGGTATTACATACATCTATAATATAAACCACATGCTTTGTCATTTCATTAAGGTTGTTTACAAAGAGTTAACAGGATAAAGACAACAAACTTTTAACTTATTTGGCAGCTTTAAAATGACACACGTTCTGTTCTATTCCCCCTATCCAACCTCCAACTCCTTCACCAAACTTTTGTCTTAATTTCACATCCATTTTTTTTTCAATCGCTGTATCACTAAAAAGGATGTCCACCAAGTCCGCTTGCACTCGTTATAAAACAATAGAAGACTACGGAGGAGCTGAAATAAGCTGTCGGAGGAGCACTTCACCTCCTCACTCCATCCATGTTGTGGAGGATCTCACACCGAACATGGTGACGGATTATTATCTGCCATGAAAATAAGGGCGCTCACACACAACATCCTCTGGACGTCTAAATACAGATAAACACTTGTACACAATACAATGAAGTACTCCTAAATACAACTATCATCATTCTTCCACATGTATTAGCTGTTGGTCAGTGCATTGTGTGAAAAAAAACATGGGGTAACGAGATTGTGGATACCCTGTAGAAAATTCAACAAGCCAACATGAGATAAGTGGGAAGGAACAGAAAGAGATCATTTGCCTCACTGAGCCTGCTCTGCCACTTTATCAGTGTGTGGCAGCTCTTTAACTTTCTAATGCCTCAATGGCTTTTCTCCATATCTCTTAATACCATAAATTCCTAAATACCTATCTAATTCCCTCTTTAAAAATAACCTTGATCAACCCTGCATCGACCAGCAGTTTGTCCCACAATCTCACCCGCTTTGGTGTTGAGAAATGTTTTCTAAGTTGACTTCTAACCACCAGAACTCAGCTTTTAAGATCACTATCCCAGACTTCAAAGGAAGCAAGTTTCCTTCTTCCAAAATGGAAGTGGATATTTGCTTCAGTTAGAGGTCCATCTGGTGGCTTGCTCCAGAACTAATGCAACAGAGACGAGTGAGTCTTGAGTCACCGTCCGCACTTGGGATTCAAACTGTGTGACCTTCTGGTTTGGAGTCAAGTTCTCAACTGTTGCAGTTGGTGGATTGCCTGCCCAAGCTGTTGAATGACATTATCCTCCCACTGTCTGTTGACTTAAAGCTGACCAACTGCATGATTGAATCAAAAGAAAAAAAAATGTTTCTCTCACAATGCACTAAAATGTTAAATAGCTTTGAATACCGCTGCGTATTGTATTATCTTTGCACTCGCAGCAACACTTGAGTCAAGAAGGTACAGGAAAGGGGGCGTGAGGGCCTTCGTGGTCGTGGGGGGTGATGTGGGGAGAAAGGGGGGTGGGGTGGGCAGACATGATCCTCCTGCTCCTGATCGCTAACAAAGGTGCGCGTGCGTGGATGACAGGTGAGGACGAGACCACCAGCAAATTCCCCAAGAGATGATCAACCGAACGTTACTCACTGTCCAGGCTACCATGTGACAATTGGCCAGTTGGGCGAGGAACCAGATGGAGCCAGTGCTCGGGGAACTGTATCCCAGCACGAATGAACGCAGTGAGAAGAGAATTACACATTCCCCCCCCCACCCCCACCCCCCCTTCCCTCTTTGTTCACTTTCCAGAATTGCCGACAGCTCTGTCCCACTGATGGGAATTGAATTTCAACAAGTTTCCAGAAGGGAATTTGGACATTTTCAAATGTTGAGAAAGAAAACAAACAGAAGCTGAGAAAATTTCTGTTTTCATTTCCTTTGCTTTCTTCTTCTGGTGTCTCCTCACCTCTGCATAACCTCCCTCTCAGCTGGGAGGCGAGTGAAGCCACAGAATTTCTGTTGGCTGTAGTCAGGAATTGTAACAGCCCACGTTAACTATTCCTCCGCCCAAAACAAGCTGATGTTTGGTACTACAGTCAGCAATGGCAGAATGGAGAACAAGGCGGAGATGACGACTGAAAAACTACTGCCCTGGATTGAAATGCCAGAAAAATGTCAATGGTATCAATGAAGCTTTGCTAGATCGAAATTGGCACAGATCGAAAACTGTGTTTACATTATGTAGCATCAATAACAATAACTCGTTTACTATTTTGGGTCGACGGGTTTATCCATAATAAAACGTACTGTGAAATATAATTTGGCAGCTTTAGGTATGAACAGGTCTATTGAATATCCCATTAAACAGCTGGTGGAGGAAAGGGGGTCATTAGAAATCCTTCCAACGTCTGTCAAAAGTGATCACAGAGCCTTTATTATGCACATGGGTGCAGTTTTGCTCTTATTACACAGACGGATGTTATAAAGAGCAGGGTCTAGTATGGGCTTGCCCTGATGGTTTTCAGTACTGAGAAAGAAGAACTCACTCGTGAAAGAATAACTCGTTTCTGAAAGCAACCTTTTGCAGCAGCAAGACAAAAATAAAACAGGCACGATCGGCTGAACGGCCTTCTTCTGTGGTGTACAATTTTGGGGCTCCAGAAGGGATCCCGAAGGATGTTGGGCACCTCCCTGTGGTGCACACGGAGATAAGGTAGCGCACGTGGGCAAATCTGCTGGGTGGCTAAAGGAGACGAGGAAAAGGGTGTAAACGAGGAAGTAAAGAGCAAGATTTTCTTGAATGAAAAAATGTTTTTTTTTTCCTTTATCAAGTACAGGTGATGACAAAGTTTCTTTGAATTTTTCTGTGCCCAGTTACACCTAATTTGCATTCTGGCAACCGGTAATATGTCTGGCGAACCCACAGGAACACTGCGTTAGGGAGAGAAGAGTTCATGCAATTTTCTTAAATGATGTCAGTAATCTGCGCAAATTAACCCTGTTATATCATAACCACACCCAGTGGACACCGCAGCAATGATAATACTTCTCCAATTAGACCAGTTTATTGCCTGCCCTCAATGGCATCTTCCCACTGTGTTACTCTTGTCTGAATACAGAGAAATCTGACTGTGCCTGAGATGTGTGGAATGATCTTTCGGAGAAAACAGTGGCATAAAAAAAATCATTGATTTCTCTGCTTTAAAAAAAAACTATGCTACTTACAAATCTTTACATAATCGTTACAAAACAAGGGAAGTGAAGAAAATAAAATTAATATGTACAGTTGGGTTTAAAAAAAACGTCATCATCTGAGGGGTGTACATTGCAGGCAACACAATAAAAGACAACTCAAAATTTTCACGCTCGCCCAGCATTGTGGAAAATTACAGTCAGCTAAATTTGTTTACTTATTTGTTTAGCTAAATTCAGTATTAATTTGGAAATTGGTCTTTTTNAAAAAAAAAACTGCAGAAAAACAGATTCCAAGTTAATGGGAAGAAATTGCACCTGGAAATTTTGGACGCCTTACTCGACTTTCTAAGCGCTTTAGAGCACCCAAAATCAGAAGGTATTGCAAATGTTGATCTCTGAACAATTTACGACGGTCACATCCAAAAAAAAAGTTTATTTCAGTAAATCACAACTCAAAAAAAAAAAATTCCTAAAGCACATACTCGTATGGCTGGGAAAAATACCGTCAGGAAAAAAGTAAATCTTTTATCAGTATTACAATCACACAACATTCTCACCTCGCTCCCAAAAAAACAGAAAGCCTAATAATGCATTGACACAAAAGTTAATGCTACAGAATACCTAAGGCTTCGCTTCGAGAAAAGGTTGGTTATCACACAGTTTGGTCACAGGTGGTGTTCGAAGTATCCTCGTTGCCCCATTTGGCCTTGCTCTTGGGTCAATGTACCTCCTCCTCTTGGCAGTCAGTCCCAGGGAAAAGGAGGGAAGGAGGTCAATGCAGCCCATGCATCAGTCTACACATAGTCTTCCGTAAGTCTACAGTAGCTTCTCCAGAGGAAATAAAACTTGCTTGTTTTCCATCCCACACCCACTTTGTTCTGTTTCAGATCACATGCTGGCAGGTTGCTGGGTGGGGATGCCAGGTGTGGCCTGGCGGGGGAGAGTGTACATCGCTCCCAGGAACTGATCCGCGATGCGGCCTGCTTCTCTCAACCCGCTCAGCAGAGCGCCGTGCACGGTCGCGGGGTAGTTGCGGATGGTGTGTTCCCCGGCGAAGAAGAGGCGAGGTACAGGCTGTAAATGGAGCAGAAAACCTGCAAATCAGGATTTAATCACCGGCTTGGCGCCCTGCCTGCTGTATCCCCTATTGCCTCAGTGTCAAAGGCAGGCAGAGATTCCAGATTGTGCGGAGCATTTCAAACACACATCAAGCAACATTATAACTTAGGATCCAGGGGGAAGAAGTTCCATCTGGGTCCTAGGCAGACTTGTTTCTTAGCATTTCAGAACACGCTAACCATGGGACAATTCCTAAATTCGGTCTTAATTCTGAAGCCGGCTTAAATAACCCTACAGATAAGGTGCGTCCAAAGAAAATCACCATCTAAGATGGTGGTTTCTAGCTCCAAGCCTTCTGTTCCCCTGATAGTAAAATCCTTCAAATAATGACCCTTGCACATGATATAGCCCCTTAAAGCATAGTTGAGATGTCTCAAAGCGCTTCACATAATATTATAAAGTGGGTTGACTGCGTATTTTGTGGGTGAAAAGTGGTAGCTAATTGCGCACAGCAGCGTCCTACAAACAGTCGTGCATTGAGTAACCAGAAGTTTTTTTTTTGTTTGTTTGGAACGACCTGAAAAGCAATCCGCCAATCGACTAACAACCAGGTTACTACTTACTGCTAGGTAAATAGAGGCGACTAGTGTGGAGTAAGGAAACTTGCCCAAGGTTTCACCCCGCCCGGGAAAACCCAAGTTGAACGCATGCATTTGAAGGACGATGAACAGAAATTCAATATCAATATTAGCAACAACAACAAAAAGCGCATTTTCTCAACAAATCATGGAAGCCAGTATGCAGATGCTCTACCTGAGGAGCGCCAGGAATGCTGGGGCCGGGAGTCACAGGCTGCGCCATCAGGTCGTAGTCGTTTCCTGAAGAACCGGCGGCCACGTAGGAATAGGAGCCTCGTGCCCACGGGTCCGCACGCCAGCGGGTCACCACCGTCTCCTTAGGCTGAAGGAATAAAAAGTCACATAATCCACCAGCAAGTCTATTTGTTTTTCTTGGTCGACCAACTCCACCCAGAAACCCATCACATCACCTCAGAGTATCCAAACTCTACCTACATTTGGAAATATCTGTTCTCTTGTGCAGTGCGCACTCTCTCCATGGAGGGGGTTCCCCCCTTGCTCACCTAATCTTAGAGAGATATCCACTCCCATTAATTTAGGCTTTGATTTAGTGTGAGACACGTTCAAAATGATTTTTTTTAAAAACTGCTTAAAAATGTGATGATCCAAATTTCCCTATTCCATGCACAAGTGATCGCACACTCAAACACACACCTGAGGCACTGCACCACTGCCAAATATTCCTTTCAGGATAGCAAGACAACGACCCACAATGACATCGTCGCTAATGTTCTCCATGATGCCGGCAGCCTCCCCGGCCACCAGGGCCAAAAGAATGGGGGCTGGCGATGGAAGGAAATAAAAGAAATGAAAGACACGAACAACAGCATTGCCACTGCACCACACTATGTAAGCAAAGCTAACAAGCAAAGGTCAGCTCACTGGGCAGCCTTCACAGAATAGACTGTAAAGTGAATTGACTTTACATTGCCACAAAATACAGTCACGTTACAGTATATTTTGTGAAGCGGTTTGAGAATTCTCAAAGACGTGATAAGCCTCTATATCAAATGCAGAAATTATTATGATTTCCAGTGGCATATTATTATGATATTCCGGCGGAATATCTATCCTTCATTGCCAGAATACAATAATTTTACAATTGGACAAACTTGACAGTCAAACTTCGACAATTACATCTGAACATTTAAATTTAGACAATTTTGGTAGATCAGCACAATGGAAATAAAGAATAAGCTCTTTCTGGTGCAAGAATGAATACCTTTGTAAAGATTCCAGAAGAGGAATAATTCTCCTCTGCTGGCAGTCGTACTTCCAACATGGCCAAAGAGATTGACGCTGGGATCCCAAAATACTCGGTCAAAGCACAGCACAACCTGGAGAGAATTATTATTAAAATTATTATTATTATGCAGAACTCTGTAAGCTGAAAGACTTATACTGTCTAACTCTATTTTTTATACTGATAGAAACTATCAAATGTAGTTGCAGCAGCAACTAACAAGGGGTAAAGACTCACTACAGTAAACCCTCTCTATTAAGCCAAGATGACCAGGATTTTGTAAGCAAAGCTAACAATAATAAAACAAAACATACAGCAATTAATACAGAAATTCAGGAGCAATGAAGGACCAAATGTTATTTATCACTCACACTCACAGGCGCATTCCTTTACGTGCTTTATCTTCCCATGGGATCTTCTCGCTGAACATTTCTACAATTTCTACCATCCATCGCAATTCTTTACATTTTAAAAATATTTTTCAAACCTTTAAATGAGTGGATTTGCAACAGTGAGATTGATGCCGAGTTTGGGCAGCTAGTCTGACGGTGAGTTGATGCTGTATTTGCTGGTATCAGGGGAAAATTAGGGCTGAACTGAATGTCCAGCTGATGGATGGTAAACCTCTATTATGTTTTTCTTTCTGCTCACTGAGCTTCAAGTATCACTGTCACCTGACAGTTGGGATATTCACACCTACACACTCCCTGGCGATGCACCAATTCACCACCCCACCAAAACCTAGCCAAGAATAGCCACCTTGTGTACAGTTGTATTTTTCTCAGCTCCTGGTAGTCATAAGAGCAAATATAAAAGCAGGGAGGCCTATCTCTCATCTAGTTCTCACAGAGGAAGTGCCTCACCTTGTTGAGATTCCCAAAGCCCATCCGCTGAATGGCAGACGTCTTCCACTCGGGAAGGGGTGGGACAAACTGGACGGCCGCTGGCTGCTGTTTGAGCACGCCCAGAGGAAGTGTGCATAGGACTGCGTCACACTTGTAAATGAACGTCTGGCTATTGGAGCGCGTGTTTTGAGCAATGACTTCGCAACCTGAAAGATGGAGATTGGTTTTTTTTTGCAGGTGAGACACGTCAGACAGCGAGTAGCAACACAGGAACGAGCAGAATTCAAGATTAAAATCACGCTTTAGAGAGTTCAAAGAATTCACATCATGATTTTTAAATGCAGCTTAAAATAAAGACCAATTTAATATCATACTATGGTATAAACGGACAGTATTTGGGGGGAGAAAGATAGCCCTCAAGGTAACAGTGAAAGAGAACTTTTGCACATTTTACATGGTTACAGCATTGTATCTGCTGATAACCTCTCACTTGGGAGTTCCAAGGACTCAACAGACCTGAACAGTTCCTATCAAAAAGCAATAATTCAAATTAATGGAAACAAAAGGTAGGGAGGGAGGGCCTGAGGCGAAATACATCGTAGTCAATTGTGAATGCTCTCAAGTTAACTTAATTAATTTCACATGGCTAACTCAAACACACAATAAACCAAGGATAAGAACACTGGATTTGGAGGCATTTTTGTTAAATGGATTCATACGAAGACCTGAATTACAATGAGAGAGTTGCTGACTGACCTGAAGCAGTGTAGCGGACCTGCCGCACGGCAGTATTTAATTTAATGTCAAGACCTTCCGCTAGAGCCACGGGGACGCATGAGTAGCCGTTCCGTACCGTTAAGTGACTTCCTGTGAATTCGAAGTCATCATCCTGAACGGGAGGCAAATAGGAAACAGTTCTAATGTTAGAGGCGAGTTTAGAAATGGCTTTCCATTTAACGTTGAATCTAAACTCTAATTAAACCATTGTGTGCATTGCCCATTAATCAACTCACAAGTCTCCTTTGACCCTCATGTTTTTAATTTCTAATTGTTTGATGTGCAGGGTCCTACAATCTAGTTTTCTTTGCCAATGCAAAAATAAGTCAATGACTTTCAAAAAATAATTTAAACAATTCTGGAAATGGGATACTGCAGTCGATAAACAGGACAACCTGATACAAAAAGATTTGCTCTCTGACCCCATTAATGTACATTAACCTTAGAAGAGCAGCTTTCTACGCCAGTGTAAACCTTACCTTTCCCATGCCAGGTTGGATGGCATTGCTCAGTAAAGTAGGCAGCCTATAAAGTGGGACTCTCTCTGGACACCGAGGAGAGTAACAGCTTGCAATAAGCCAAACACACACTAAATGATGATGTCCAGACAAACACGATCTATATTTAGTGTAAACATTCAAAAGGCTTTTCCAGACATTAAAAACAGATGGAATGTCTGGGCTCAAGGATTAGTATTTCTATTGAACTGTACATCAAAGTAACCACAAATGCAGCCTTTTAAACATTCAGATACAAATCTTTACTACTACTGCACCACTTCTTCAAACTCACCAGGTAATACGGACACAGACTAGCTACATAAGCAGATCAGCACTGTTAACAGGTGTGTTGAGCCATGTTGTCTGCACTGTAAATGCCCATTTACCTGGTCCCAGTGTTTCAACGATAACGTGGAGAGGGGTGTTGCGTTAGCAAATTCCAGATTAGCAAAATGCCAATCCAAGATCTGTCGGTCCCGCGATGACAAGTAAACATCGCTGTAACACAGAAAAGATTAGTCAAAAAAAAGCAAAGCAGTTTCCTGATCCCCCACCACGTCATAATTTCTATCATAAAATCTTATCGTGGAACAACTTATTAAACTCCTGACCAACAATTTCAAACTTCCTGTCAGATTAAACAGTGCAAGTGTCAATACTGCTAACTATTTTACAGCTCGTCACAAAGCTCCAGGTACAGCACTGATTAACTCCTTCAATGAAGCAGGACAATACTGTGCGACCCAGTTAACCAGTCATGCTGACAAAATTATCAAAACGTGATCTGAAATAGGATTCTGATCTCAGTGTGGGTGGAAATACCTGGGTGGGTTCGCTTCCAGTTCCTGGAGTTTCTCCTCAAGTTTTACCTGAGCCTCGGCAAGCTCGTCATACTCCTGTTAAGAGTAAAATAATAGACAGTCACATACCTGAAGGGATCGATCCCAGGCCTGCTCACTCAGCCAAACAAGGAAATATTGCTACTTCTTTAGAACTTGGGTAGCTCAATGAGTTAAGAACTTTTATTTCTGGGGACCTGGGCTCAAAGATAGAGCATTCTGTTCGACAACATGGATTGGATAGGACTTGCACTTATATAGCGCCTTTTGTGTGGGAAGGACTTCTTCCTTCACATTGACATTGGGAGGATTACTGAGCAGGGAGGAAAGTAGGGGGGGGGGAATTTCAGAATGTTGAGCAAAGGTACATTCAAAGTGATAACTTTTCCAGGGGGTTTGGAAGGTAGGGAGAGGGGGAAAGATACAGGAGTTTAAAAATAAACACGTACAACATCAACAAATTACATTTGTATAGTGCCTTTCACATCAGGACGTCGGAAAGCGCTGGACAGACAAGGATGTTCACCCAAACTGGGGGTTGGGATCAGGATGGCAGGGAGCTAATATATACATATACATTACTGTATCTTAATAGATACATACCTTACACAGAGCAGTTAAGTCTCTCAATTTACTTTTCACTAGAAATTCAGATGTAATATCACGTGGAGGCTTCACCTCGGAGGCTTCTTTATATTGCTGATGGAGCTCTTTGATTTTTTCCTTTAATGATACCATCTGAGAGGAGATGATAATTTTTAAACAAATCAATAAAACAGAAAAGGACAGACACTCGACAACAGTAAAAATCCTTTGAAATATTGCTGCAGCAAATAATCTCCAATCTACGGTAATAAATGGAGGTCCCTGCCATTTCCGGATATTTTCTATGTGCCCCCGAGTATCATATACTTGCAAAAATAAAACTACACGCACAGGCAGGGGCATTAACAGTGACCTAAAGCCCTGCAAGCCAACCATTTGCCTTTCCGTGAGTTGAATCTCCGATGGAGCCATCAGTCATTCTGCATTGCATGTCTTTGTGCTACTCAGGGTAATACCTTTCTTTAGTAAATAGGCCAAAAGGAGAGCTTTCAATGGGTTTTAATCATATGGTGTGTGTGTGTGTGTGAATATGTTTTAGTTACATACAGTGAACAGAAGAATGGAGACGGCACAAACAGTTTAGGAAAAATAATGAATTCAACGTTACTCTGGTTTTGAAATCACTGCGCAGTGCCTCTTAAGCAGAAGTAGCACAAAGTGTTTGTGTCAGCAGCAGCACCAACAAAGGGCAGCTGATGGAATTGCAACCCAATCTGATAAACCGACAAAAATATAAGGGAGGTGCAGATAAGCGCAGTGATTTAAGCAATGTCAGAGGAAGGCATTGATCTGACAACAAAGTTAGACTTTTTTTAAAAAAAATAAGTGTTGAAAGTTCTATATGAATTTCTGTACTTTAGATTGGCTCCAGATTTCCCGAGTGCAATTGGAATTTTTATCAGTGGTACTTTCTAAATTCAACTGTGAACTTCGTGAAGGATATATTTTTGTGAAGGATATATTCTGTTCAGGTGCACGTTTACAACAAATGCAAGCAATGAAACATAGTGTTGAACTGGACGCATTAATTGAGGAATTCGGTAGCACATCACATTGGGAGACAGGTTTCAGTTTGAGAATTAACGCATTCCAATGCCCATTCCTACAACCCAGAACCTGCTGTAATTACCTTATTAAGCAATTCCTTCAGATCCTCCTGTGTTTTAACTATTTTCTTCCAGTGTTCAATCTGCTCATCCTTTACATGTTTCTCCTGCAATCTGTAGCAAGATATAGAAATCAAATGTTTTTTTTTAAAAACAGCCCACAGCATTTTACTATTGCTTACATCGCAACGTTTTAATGACAATGCAGCCAGCGTTGCTTCAGTATTGCACTGAAATGTCAGCTGAGACTGTCCAACTCAATTTAACAAAGAGAAAGTACTCACTGTATTACAACTTCAAGTGCCTGCCCTAATGAGACGGGCTTGTTGTTCAGGTAGTTGAAATCCAACTGGTGACTGAGATAGGATGTGGCTTCCAGCAAACGATTGAATTCCTGCTCCACCATCTCGTCTTTTTCTTTTGGAACCTGAAAGACACAGAAATCGACCTGTTGTTGCTTTATCAAAATAGAACCAGGATCATTTGTTGATGTGCTCAGAAATACACAGTAACTTCAGCTAAAAGACACAGGTCTCCCATTGCAAACAGGGCCCCCGTAGTTACACAAGGCCTTTTTTTTGTGAATTACATACTTATAAGTACAAAGGCATTTCAGACACAGGGAATGGTACACATTTTCCATTCGGATCGCAGCTATTCCAAATATAAGAACGTACAACACATCCCCCTCTGCACTGCCCCATGTAAAAACATGGTCAGGTGCAGAGTGCAGCACCACTACTCGGTGTGAAACTAGTGCAACCCTTTTGAAGAAACAGAGATGGGTAGGGAGGAAATCATAGGAATGGAAGACATTAATTCTATATATTTATTTAGAGGAAATTCACCTGAAAATACACAAATATCCACAGAAAATGATTGAGTGCAGGAACTTCAAAGTGCTAGTGTAATCAAAAGCCTACACAGATCAGTCCATGCTATACATTGATCCGCCCATTCACATGCATCTGATGCACAAGGTGTGCCAACATCCTGCCAATTGATGTCTGAAAGAATTGTTTAATAATACTTGTATTTGATATGGCGTCTCATCACATCTTTGAGACGTCTCAAAGCACTTCACAGCATATATTGTAAAGTGCAGTGACTATATTTTGCAAGCGAAACGCGGCAGCGAATTGCACGCAGCAATTAAGGTGGCCTTTGGCTACCTGAAGGTCTGTAAAGCAGCATCTGTAAGGGCCTGTTTCACCAATGTGTACATGTCCCATCAATAATATTCAGCGACAACATTGCAAAATGTTCTACAGTGTATTAAAGTCCCTGTGCACACATTTGGGCACACACAAGCACTCTAGTTACTGACAATGCCTACACTCTCCCTCTTGGGTATTCCAGGTCTCAGATGAAAAGACAGCACCCACGATGCCTGGTTGAGGACACTACCTCCACTCAGCCAGTGAATGATCTGCTCCTCACGTAGACTTCATCACACATCTTGTTTTTCCTCAGCAACACATTATTTGTGCTGAATAGTGAGTGACCTTTCCCTCAACTCGAAAACTTGCTTTGTCTAACCCCCAAGGACGAAGACAATGGATCATCTGTAGATATAAGAGGAGATTAAATGTTTGTTTTACCTGTGTCTATGTCAATAAGTTTGTAAAAAAAATTGATCCAATACATTTTATAGTTTTCTAAAACAAATATAAACTTTAGGTATTTTACAGAAGATAACGTTAATAGCTGAAAGCGTTGCATAATAATACATAGGAACCAATAAAAGGTTTCAGAATGTTAAAAAAAATTACCAGAATTTGTGGAGTTAAATGAGATGAGGTTTTTACTTAAGCCACTCCACTCCATATTAGTCTTGCACAGCGAATCTGTTGAACATATCCCTTGTCCAGTTATTTGGCACAAGTCATCTTGCAGTCTTCAAGGTACTGGGCACTTACGAAACTGACAGCAGTTCAGGGAGCAAGACACAGCATCGGTGGCCAGCCCTTTGGTTTTCTGCACTTAGAAATCAAACTTCTGTAAACCGAACGAAAGATTCCCTCTGTATGAGGCCTTATAGTAAAGGCATTCATTCGGTGAATTAGACTGGGAGGACTAATGGTGATAGATTCTCAAGTCGGCTCAAATGCCTTAAGGCAGGCTCTGTGGGCGCGCTTCACTGGTGTGAAAGACACAAGTTACACATAAACCTAGTATGTGAAAGAAATGAGCCGCGCTATCTCATCGCAACAACAGAGAGCATTGGTCAGATCCCCAAAGAAAACCAGTGCACCTCAAGCTCGAGTTTCATTTAAACATTCTTCTGTGCTAACTTGTAAAAAGCGTTTGCAGATTGAATGGAATTGCCAGCGTTACTGATTCGTCGCCATCTGTGCAGCCATCAAGCACGGGGTCAGCTGTTAAGACATTTAGCTTTGACAGACATCTTTGTTCAACCAAACTCCAGTGATCTGAATGGCAGGGCAAAAGGCTAAAGACCATAACAGTTTTAATGAAAGAAGACAAGCTTCTACCGTGGACATCTGCTGTAGTTAGTGCCAGTCTCATGAACTCAACCCTTTTAAAGCACTGAATCACTTTGTATAATGCACACAAACGTGTCTCCCTCACAGACCATCCACAACAATGAAACTCAGTGTAGCTGTGATGAAAGGTGGTTGATGCAAACTGCAAGATTAGTCTTCATAAAATGGAAGAGAAAAAAAAGATTGTGGTTACTTTGTCATTACACAAAAGGTGTAAACAATTTATGAGGTCTGTCTACTGCCTTTCCTCATACTCGCATATATTTATGCACATCATAACATACATTTATTAGAAAAAACAATGGAATAGTACATACGTTTGTGCATCTTTCTCCCTTCATTGGGAATAGATTCCAAACAGCAGGAATGACATGGAAAAAAAAAGGAAACCAAAGTAAATAAAGATTAAAGCAGCACTTTTGACAGTGCCGTCATTGCAAACAATTTAGGAAATGCACGAGTTGTTTCTCAGAAGTATCCACCGGCTCCAATTCACCTTCTCTTCCTCCCACCCGTTGACCATCTATCTTCACTCCACTTTGCCCACACTGTTGTACGGCTTAGATGGGAAACTCACTGCATTGAAAACCCCGGGTACAAACCGCACCCTCCTAACCCCACAATAAGTGCACGTGGCAGTTTTAACGCAAAGCTTCACCGAGGAATACAATACAAGCAGGCAATTCCAAATCAAACAAGCAGTTCTGCAGGTCTGTGTTGTGCCATGCTTCATAACTCAATTCGTTCAGACTTACAGCCTGCCCATTCGCTTCATACAGGGGACACTTCTGCTTTATCTTGGCCAGCTCCATGTTCACTTGTTTGCTGACCACTGCCATCGGGTTTCCACCTGCAGAACAGAATTATTAACCTTTGTTGCAACAACCCTAACCCAAGCCTCCCATGGTTGGATAAACACCTTTCATTTGAGCAACCCATAAAGGAAAATGTCGTATTTCATTTTTAATATGCAAATCAAATGGGGGGTAAAGCAAGAGAGAGGAAAGACAAGAGAACAAATCTGGGTAATCAATTCCCTTCTATTCACCTTCCAACTCACCTATAGCTTCGAAAGACCCATAACCACATAATAATTCATTCTCAAAAGTTGCACTCAACTCACCGAGTCCTGTTACTACCATAGCCCCCAAGTCAGCCACGTAGTTTCCTTTCCTGAACGTGGCCACTCGGCCTCCTACACGGTCCTGCAGTTAGCAAAACCCACATTTAATAAAGATGCATTTAACCACACTGAAATTCATCATTCTACAGGAATTAGTTTTAACATCATTGGATTACATCATTGTGCAGGTCAAATACTTCTCCCACCGCCGCCCTCCCCTCCTGCCTCTAATTTGAACCACCATACAAGGAAACAAATCTATTTGCACTCGTTTCTTCAATAAAGTAGTAATTGGCAGGTGCTGGAGAATAAGCAGCTGAACGCAAACGTCAATGGTACCAACAGCGAGTGAGCCCACTATCCCACCAAGGTGCTGGTGATCGATCCGCTTAATGCCAGCAGCTTGGGATGTCCTCCTTTAAAATGTAATTTGTTGTTGCTAATTGAGCTAGAAGGGATTACGACCTTCCCCCCACCCACCAACTCTAGCCACCCCACTCAATCGTTGATTTGTAAGCAGACTTACCCTAGACTCCAGGACGGTGACATCCATTCCGAAACTCTGTAACTGTCGAGCAGCACCTAGCCCTGATACTCCAGCACCAATGATGATCACTTTCCCCGTCTTCTTCGCTGCAAACACAGAGTTACAGAACATAATGAATTCAGACAATACACATCGCCATTCTAACACTCCAATTATTATCATAATAAGCCGCAACCAGTCCAGTAAGAGGCTTTTTTTTAAAAAAAACAATAAAATACCCGGTTCAATTCATCCCAATTCACTCAACTGTCAACGTGAAATTTGTTTAAAGATTGGATTTCTAAAGAGACAAAATGCCACAATGAAGGGAATAAAACTCAAAACGATCTTGTAAATGGATTTAACTTGTTTACAATTTATCGAATAATGCTAATTTGATGAGCTCTGCCATGTTAAGTGCTCCAAGATGCTGCTCCACATGAGGCAACTATATAAATGTACGTTGCTATTATGAAACAAAAACAGAGAGAGCCGGGAAAACTCAGCAGGTCAGGCAGCATCTATGGAGAAAGGAAAGTCAGTTCTGACGAAGGGTCGTGGACCCGAAACGTTGACTCACTTTCCTTTCTCCGTAGATGCTGCCTGACCTGCTGAGTTTTCCCGGCTCTCTCTGTTTTTGTTTCAGATTCCAGCATCTGCAGTATTTTGTGTTTTGTTCACGATGTTATTATGGTGCCCATAACAAACATTTTGAAGCATTTCACAAAGAACTACTGTCAGGTGTAGTGGCTGTGCACAACAGATTCCAATTAACGACCCTGGAGGACCCACATGCTACATAACATGAGCAATGGTTGTCAAAACAAGAGACTCGGCGATTACAGTACTTACACGGGAGAGGCTTAACTCTCTTGTAGATCCCGAAGTTAATTAAACCATGTCGCTCCAGGTAGCTGTGTACCCTGTGGACCAGTACAGCATCACCTGAGGGGAGAGATAAAGGTAAATTGAATACTGAAGCCAGTGCCATAATTCAGGATTATTCATTCGATTTAACATACTTTCTAAAAAAAAATAATTCCCGAGTTCAAGAACCGCTAGAAACACTTCACATTCACAAACCTTCCCCCACACACAACACGCTGCCAAAAATTCCAGAGAAGCCTGGCCCGTGGCTCAGCAAGTGGCTTCAGAGAAGCTGGACTCACTGTTATATGGAGACTCCAACTGCTGAAGTGTCGTCTCGAAGGTTAACTGCACCTTGGGATTGTCAAGCCAGAGCTGTAGCTGCAGTTAACAAGAGAAGACATGCGTCAAATTACATGCAATGAAGTTGTATAAATAAATGCTTCGTGGGAAAGAGTGCTTAGGGCAGTACTATCAATCCATGACTGTTTGTGGGACATTGCTGTGCACAATTGGCTGCCGCATTTGGCCCACAAAATATATACAGTCAATTCACTTTACAGTATATTCTGTGAGGCACTTTGAGACGTCTCAATGACATGATAAGGCGCTACAACAATAAGATTTCATTTATAGAGCGCCTTTCACGTCGGGAGGACGTCCCAAGGCGCTGGACAGTTGGGTTGGGACCCGAGCAGGGGGGAAATGATTCAGGGTGAGGGGAGGGAAGGAAAGGAGCGAGGAGGGGAGTTGAAGGTACGGTCGAAGAGAAAGGTCTTGAGACCGGCCTGGAAGGAAGAAAGGGAGGAGGCAAGGCGAAGGCACTGGGGGATGGAGTTCCAGAGCCTAGGGGCTTAGAGACTGAAGGCCTGGCCACCGATGGTAGGGCGGTTGGGGCGGGGGATGTGGAGCAGACTGGAGCCAGAGGAACGGAGGGTACGGGCAGGTACTTAGGGGGATAGTAGGTCGGAGAGGTAGGAGGGAGCGAGGCAGTGAATAGCCTTGCAGGTGAGGACGAGGATCTTGAATTCAATCCTCTGGGGGATGGGGAGCCAGTGGAGGCGAGCGAGGGTAGGAGTGGGAGCTATATCAAATTCAAGGATTATTATAGATTATTACTAGGCCATGCGTTATTACTGCAGCTAATAATAGAAAGTAATTAATTCCATTAGGAGGTTTTGTTTTCCTCTGCTCACTCTCTCAAACCCTCTTGGACGCAAGAGGAAACTGAAGATTTAGTTTAAAAACAAAATCATCTTCAAGCTGTGACAAAGATGGTCAATCACACCCAATGTAGTACAAGCAATATCTAGCTATCGGCTTACTAATGGGTTACCACGCAGGATTTAGTGGAACGCTCCACAGCAAGTTCACACTTTCGAAACATACGTTTCTCCCCAAAACAAAACATAAATACAGACCATCATCTCCCTTGTAATGGTACCCACAGCAAGCAATTCGAACCATTTCGCCCTCAAAATATACAGGTAATTCGCTTTACAGTATATGCTGTGAAGCGCTTTGAGAAATCTCAAAGACGTGATAATGCGCTCTATCAAATCCAAGGATTATTATATTATTATTTTACAAAGAACTGCTGTAAGGTGTAGTGACTGTGTACAACAGAATATAAAGGACAAACAGAGCATTGATTTGATAAATGTAACGGTTGTAGAAACTCACTGTGCGGTTCCGGATGTACAGGAACACCTTCTGAGTCTGTGCAGGACCACTGATGATGTCAGGGAAGCAGGCTGCTTCCTGTGAGGTCATGCGATCGTGAGGTAGACGACTCTGGAAAGCTGCTCCCTCAACACCTGACAAAAATGAACTTACAAAATTAGTGCAACAAAGCTTGAACTGTGCCCCTGGAATAACACACAGCAAAGCCACCGTAAGCCTCCAACTAGACGCACAGGTTCTCTGCCAGGTGGCTACGGAACAGGATCAATAACTCCTCACACAGACGTGGACGAATCCCTCTGAGCAGCTCCTCCCGGGAGCTTCTCTTCCCGAGCACCGATGGTGAGAGCCGGGTCATCAGTTGCCGTGTTCACATCAAACTTGGGTGGGAGAAATTCCGTCCCTAATAAGCTTACCCCCAACACCACAACAACCCCCACGCAACACCTTCCTGCCTCACAGATACTTTCTGCCACAAAAGGGACGTCAAAAACACAAAATTAAAAAGGCAAAAAAAAAAAAAAATCCCGAAGAGTTAAAAAATAAATCAAAGTAATTTAAACAATACGTACCTGCAAACGACCCTGGCAGACTGATGTTGCTCCAATGCACTGCGGAACGAACGTAAAAACATTCACACGCATGCGCACACCACTAATTTCCCTAACTTCCGCGGTTTTATTAAAGCATTTTGCAATTTCTTTTTTTACTAACACCAATAATTTTGTACAAATAATTTAATGTCTGGCAGTTAACTGGAATATTAGAAGCTTTGGAAGGGTCGTCAGGGCAGATTACCACAACCTGCGATGGCTGAAGATACTTGGCCACGGCAATTTAAGCCTCCCTGCACCATGATACGCCCCACAAGAACCCTTCCAACGTGCTAATATTAAGTTATTACATTTTTCAGTTTTTATTTTGATAAGATCCGCCTTTCACCTCCCTCACAAACAAAGACAGCACAGAGGTTATTTAAAATATAACATGATACAAATTGCTAGACTAAAGAGTACTTAAATGGAAATGTATTATATCTTGCTGCCCAGTATACAAAATCATCTCTTGTGTTTACAGTGAGCATTAGTAAAGGCTACATATTAAAAATCTAAAGGACGATTTTATTTCAAGATTGAGGGGAATGAATGGCAGAACTATATTTAATTTTTTTTAAACTTTATTTTATGCATCGAACACACACAAGCAATAATATATCCCAGGAAAAAAACATTTCCGACATCTCAGTATTAAACCATATGTTAAAAAAAATGCTTCTTCCAATAGCCTAGAGGTCAGTTGTTAAAGTTGGGTATGGAATGAGTTAATCCACGGCAGCAATTGGGGCATTATAAGTTGCTTAGAATCTCTGAGTTTGGGGAGAGAGAACTTCAGTCAGTGTGCTTATAAGATGTGGGCAGCGTTGGGCTTGTTTGTAATGCCCGCCACTATTCACCAGCTTGGTAACAACCTGTTTAGACTTTTATACGAAGAATGGTCACTTGTGTGAGGTAATCAAAGAGATCTCAGCCCACGTGGAACTAAACATCAGCGCAGTACAAGACAGCACCTTCAGGAGATGAGGACGGAAGAAAATGGACAACATAGCTTTTTCCTGGTCACCACTGCTTAAAACTACAAGCAAGTACCTTTAGCACTGGACCACAGGCAGTGAGACCACATTTGATCCACCGAGTCAATAAATATATTCCAATGCTCAGTGCTCTCACATAGAAAGCAACTTTGCAGTTGTCACCAAGTGTCTTCCAACACACACTTGCGTGTATAAGAGGTCCATACAAGCTAACATTTAGTTTCATTGCTCCAATAATCGTGTCTTTGTCATTTTTCCAGCCAGTTACTACAAAATTCTTTGCCAAGTGCAACTTTAGTGTAGCAATAGTTCACAGATGGTTAAGAAAAGATGACAGCAAAGGATTTTGTTTTTAGAAATGGAAAATGAAACATAGTCCTCTCATACAGTAGTAAGACAGTGTTGAATTGTGGTGAAGTATTTCTATATACGTTATCCAGAATACAAGACAGCAATCAGTTCATATGAGAAGCCCAAAAGCCTTGTAGCCTTAGCTTTAAGATCATTTTGCAGAATTCCAAAAACTTCTTAAATTCAGCCCAAGTCTAAAATTTGGTTTTCCACAGTTCTTTTTGGTGACTGTGGAAAACTGGCTACCAAACCGTTTAACATTTTCCTCCAAATTCTACAATGATCTTACATTTTGAGACACAAGGAATTTGGGAAGTGTCAGAGCAAAACGTGACCATTTAAAATGATCAACCAAACCTCCAGGTTAGATTACACCATGAAATCACCTGAGCTATATTCCTTATTCTCCGATGGGTGGAATGTACACTGGTTATCAGCAAACATTTGATATTGACTCTCACTGTGAACATCCAACATCAATAATATATATATAATAATGATATTGATTATATTGGTAATCCCAGCCAGCAAAAAAAACCTGGGAATGGGTGCACATTTTGGGGAGGGGGCATGAAAAGGAAAGCTCAAATGTCATCTGATTTCCAATCCTTGACTGTCTAGTGCCTTGGGATATCCTCCATTAAGTAATATAGGGAATGAGCTGGAAAGTAGGAAGAAGGCTTACTTAATACTAAAAGAGATAGCGGTGGCACAGACACAACGAGCCAAGTAGCCTCCTTTGTGCTGAAAATTTCCATCCGTGGGTTTCAATGCTCAGTAAGATGACAGTCTCAATTTATCAGCTTCTTTGCAATATAATGTAGTGATTCAATTTAACGTGGATGGAGATTACAAAGCTTTAAAGTCATCTTTGTCAGACAGCAAAGGTCTCTGATACACAGGTACATTAAAAACAGGGCATTAGGTGATTCTGATTCCAGCGTTGTAGCTTCAAGAAGAAATAAACAGAGCTAAACCAGTTGAAAGAGAGATCAGTATCCAATCTTTCACACAAGAGGGTTGTGAAAATGTGAAACCCCAGAAAGCTGTCCAAGCAAAATCAATTAGAATGTATAAAAAGGAGATAGATACTAAGGAAGTAAGGGTATTATTAAAGGAAATGCAGAAAAGGCGCGGGAATGCAATTAAAAAAATCAACTGGTGAACAGCCGCGATGGGCTGAATTTTGGGACGTCCTCTTGACATGAAAGGCACTATACAAATGTGATTTGTTGTTGAATGGCCTCCTTCCGTTCCTAAATATAGTGCTGGGATATCCTAGGCCAGTGTAGGTCAGTAATGTGTCTCCAGCCCTTTAGGGTTTTGTTGCCTCTGTACCCATATAGAGCTGTTTGTTTTGTAGTAAATGCCACTTACCAGATGGTTCCTCTGGATCACTGTCAATGTCCTCCTCGGGGGGTGGGGGCTGAGGTGGGGGCACTTGTTTCTTTTCCTTTTCAGCTTTAGCATTGCGTTCCTCTTCTGAATAATATTCATCCTCCGACAGGTTGGCCAAGCTCTCGTCCATCTCTCTGTACTCAACCTACAGAATCACAGGAAAAACAAACCATTAGCTGACAGTAAAGTCTTACACAACAACAGTTGGCCATTTAAAATACTGATATGTATTGCTCCAGTGTGGGTCTCACTGCATATGAACCTTCTACCCTTGAGACAGCATTTTTTTAAAAAAAACACACACATTCTCTCTCCCAAAAGCATTAACTTATACTGGGGTTCCTTGTGTGTTGGCAGCCATCCAGTCCCATCCTCAAGTGGTCTGGACAGCTGTTACTGAGAGGCTAGCTCACCAAATGGGCTCCAAGACAGCCCAGCTCCATTCCATCCTTTCCAGCAAAAACAACTTGATCATTAAAACAACTTGATGCATTCAGGAAAACAAAAGATGAATGCTCATTAGTACAGCATTAAGGCTGTGTCCAAGGATCCACTGGATCTATGGATCTATGATCTCACACACACACACACAATGCCTACGTGCAGTGAATACTTTTTAAACGGTAGAAATCGGTGTAGAAGAAACGCTATGTAAAACGACAGTCAATATTTATGGGATTCATATATACAGTATTCTCAGAAACTACTTACAAACCAATCCAACAACCAACTGACATGCAGAAATGAATAACAATTTCACCAATTCTCTCTTCTTTTGTCTCCATCACCAACCCACGCAGCCCTTGTTCACTCTCCTCCTCCCTCCCAAATCAAACACAATTGTGCCTTTTGGATCAGTTGACACCCAACCTAATTGGTTCTGGCCCTCAACCATCATCAATTGAGAAGCATTATCAAAACGAACGGCAAGGATATCCTCCCCAAAACAATTGCACCAAAATATTTTTTACTTTGTAAATGAAAGATATGCAATTATATCAAATACATTAATTAAATAAGTATACATATAAAATAATACTTGCATTTTATTATTAGATTACTATAATATATACCAAATTATAATAGGTTTATATTGCATATTTATTCCAATGCATCCCAAAGCATATCTAAAATTTAAAAAATTCAACACCTAATTTAACAAGGTATGGGTGAAAGGGCAGGAAAATGGTACAGACACGAATGGATGAATACTTTCTTCTGTGCCATAAATATCCTATGGGTTTGTCTTATAAAAGAAACAACACGACTAAAAACCTGCTCTGTCTGTGCCTTGCAGATATGCCTACAGATATGCATAAAAAAATTATTTATATACAATTATATATGCACAAGAATCTATGTACACGTGTATACACATGCATATCTAGTTATATCCAATTATATCAACCATATACAAGATACAATCATATATGTATAATATAATTATATACTGTATTATGCACATTAATCTTATATACATATGTACATAAACATGAATTATACGACTATAAAAATATATATAAATATATATTATATATTTTAAAAAATATATACTGGATGCACCCCAATGCCCTTGAATTAAAACAACAGCAGCAACTTGCATACAAATAAATATTTAACTCTATAACACAGTATAACATAACATGGAGGATATGTAATGATATATATACCATTATGTATGTATATAATACACACAACAGTATATATAATTAAATATAAAATATACACAATACATATCATATATGTATATAATACACATAACAGCATATAAAATTACATATACAATATACATAACAATATATACCACATGTGCATATAATATACATGACAGTATATATAATTATATATGATATACACAATACATATTATACATGTATATAGTATACGTAACAGTATATATAATTATATGTGCAGTACACATAACAATATATGTGTGTGCATATAACATACATAACCGTATATATTATACACAACACACACAGTACGTATTGTATAGGTATATAAAATACGTAACAGTATACATAATTATACACGTATATGGTATACACATACAATTATATGTGCACAGATGTGGTGAACCCCACTTCCCCCCCTCTCTCCTTTATAAACGTGCCCCCCCCCCCCCATCCCCACACCCCCCCCCCCGCCCCTAACGAGAGCGGTGGGCGCCTTACTTTAGCTCGCTTGCGCTTGCTGGTCCTCCTGCCGTCCGGCGTCTCTGCCGTGCCTCCCTCCACGGTGCCCTCGTTGCTGCTGCTGCTGTGGGGCGACGCTCGCTCTTTCTTCTTCGGGTGCGCTCGGCCGCCGAGGCCGCGTGACGATGGAGGAGGAGGAGGAGGAGGTCGACGACGACGACGAGGACGACGACGAGGACGAGGAGGAGACGACGGCCGAGGGGTTGGCGGCGGCGGCGGCCGAGGGGTTGGCGGCGGCGGCTGAGGAGGAGGAGGAGGAGGCGGCTGAGGCGGCCGCTGAGGCTGGGGCCACGACCGAGGAGGAGGAGGAGGAGGCGGCGGCGGCGGCGGAGGAGGAGGAGGCGGCGGGAGCCGGGCCGGGGCCGGGGCCGCCATCAGCCTGCGGCTCCAGGCCCTCGCTTTGTCTCTCCTCACTCTTCTTACCCACCAACATCCCGGCGCTCGCTCGTGGCTCTTTATCTCTTCCTCTCGCGGCCCTCACCTTCCCCCCCTCCCTCCCTCCCTCTCTCTCCCTCTTCCTCCCTCCCTCCCTCTCTCTCCCTCCTCACCTCACCACCACCGCTCCTTTTTTCCTCACGATCGACTCCCCCCCCCTCCACACACACACACACACACACCCCCCCTCAGCTTAACCCCCCCCACTCCCGCCGACTGCTGCTGGAGGAGGAGGAGCCGCCGCTTCTCTCTCTCTCTCTCTCTCTCTCCCCTCTTTTTTCTCTCTCTCTCTATTCTCTCCCTCTCTCTCTGCTGTCGTGAAAGTTTTTTGTAAAATAAAAATGATGATCACAAACCCCGAGAGCGAACGAGCGAACGAACGAACGAAGCGACTGAGCGGCGCCAACACCAGCCGGGGCAACCTAGCTTGCTTGACGCTGCAGGTCCCGCCCTCCTGCGCGCGCGCACCACCCACGCGCCGCCACCGCGCCCCCGCCCCCCCTGATTGGTCCACGCCGCCGTCACTCGCCCCGTGATGGACGTGGAGCCCTCAGCACGTTCGGTTGAGCCGACAAATTGCGTAAAGACGTGACGTGACGTGACGTTCTCTCTCTCGCTCCTCCCCCTCCACTCAACCCCTCCCCCTTTCTCAGGCAATGGAGGAAGGGTTGTACCTGCACAGGTGATGGGGGGCACCTGTCACCAGGTTCTCACTATTATTTCGCCCCCCCCAAAGTGCACAGTACATTCACTCTACAGTGTATCCTGTATTATTATTATTATCCTGCCACGCGCTTTGAGAAACTAAAACCAGGGTTCTTTCGCACTGAGTTGAGGAAGAACTTGAATTGAACCAATGCAAATATTTAGACTTCTATTATCGGCATTCATTCAAATTTTAATATGCACCAATTAGCCTAGTCCATGCATTTTCTTTCGAAGTGTTCAATTGCATCCCTATTTTCAGCCAGGTTTCACATCACCAGCTGCCTTTTAAGATCGAAAGTTACCTTCAAATAGGGCTTTCATGCCAAAACATGAAATAATTATTTATTTCGAGGTTATTTTAACCCCAAATCCTTTCAACTCAAACAAGCGTACACAATCTGAAGAGGCCTTTTATTTCTGTGTTTAAATTGATGTCATTAAAGAAAATCTAATTGAGTGAATTGTTTTTAGATTATTGACTTTTAGACAAGTTTTTTTTAAGGAGGGAACCCCAGTATTATTGTCATTGGTGTAAATGTTAATGTAAACATTTTATATTTTAAAATTGAGATTTGTTTCTCCCTTGCGACTTTTTAAAAAAGAATAATAATCCTTGCATTTGATACAGCGCCTTATCACTTCTTCGAGACGTCTCAAAGCGCTTCACAGAATATGCTGTGAAGTGAATTGACTGTATATTTTGTGGGCTAAGGCGGGAGCCAATTGCACATAGACAGTCGTGGATTGAGTGACCCTATTATTATTTTTATTTAAGTAAGTAAAGAGGTCCAAGACATGCTGTCAATGTTTTTCTCTGCCTGGAATAATAATAATAATAATAATAATAATAGAAAGGGGATAATTAAATGAAAGGAGTTGATCAGTTTGTGGTGGGACAGAATTGGATGGGTAAAGACTATATAATAAATATAATATATAAACGTGTATTTTTTAAAAATTATGGTGATTGACAATTCAAAGAACACCACTTGTGGATGGATGTTGCAACACACCAGCAAATCCGTGATCCTGCCTCCAAACCAAAAGTAGGTGTGTGTTAACAGTGACGAGTTGGGTCTAAGTCTGGAAAGAAGGAAAGCGTTTGACACTAGTCCCAACAGACTAAAAAAAAAACGTTTCTCTTTACAATTAACACATCAGATCTCGATTTGTGATCAGGTTTTTTTTCTTTTTGTC
>NW_024704751.1:14171207-14561676 GCF_018977255.1 Callorhinchus milii
CTTCGCGACGGACGAGTCCGTTGCTTTTTCCCCGGTAAATTGAAAAGGTAGGGATCTCTTCATTATTTTGCATCATCCTGGCGGTCGCATACATACGTCCCAAACTACCTATGTACGATATCCCATAATGTTGGTCCTTAGTGGGAGGACTTTGCAGCATTCAGCTTATCTGAATGGCCATCTGACCACCCCCTCCACCACTGTGCTAGAATATTAGACAAGATTGTGAGCAAATGTACCCAACATCAGGCTTTAACACACAACATCCTGAACCCGGAGACGAGAGTGCGGGCGACTGAGCTAAACTCATGCCCCAAATTGCGTTTTGGGCCAAAACGGATTTGCATCCACAGCTGGGCAAACGTGGTTGGAATTCTCAGCCGTCTTCCAGTCTACAATTAAAGTTCCAGACGTGTGCTTGGATGGAGATCAGTCCAGAAGGACCACCTTGGTTTGTGGGCTAAAAACCACATGAAAAAAGAGCAGCTGTGAGAGAGAGAGAGAGAGAGATGGAGATGAATCAGCAGAACAATGGAGACTCAAAACTTTATCAGAAACCCTTTGCATTCCGCTTCATAGAAGATGCAATGCAATTACAAAGCGCCTGTCACGTCACGCCCTCCATCCCCTTCTCCCTCATTACAAGCACAAAATTCATAGAAGATGCAATGCAATTACAAAGCGCCTGTCACGTCACGCCCTCCATCCCCTTCTCCCTCATTACAAGCACAAAATTCTTGAATTGTTTTTTGTGTCTCAAGCCGTAAGATTTTCATGAAAACGAAAACAGACGTCGCTTTCCATCATCATTCGGGAGCACCCAGCAGGTCAGGTAGCGTCTGTGGGGAAAGGAAAGCGAGTCAACATTTCGGGTCCTTCGTCAGAACTGGTGGTGGACCTGAAACGTTGTTCCCAGGGACTTCTGTTTTTGTTTTCGGATTTCCAGCATCTGGAGTCATTTGCGTTTCGTTAAGGTTTTCATATCGTGCAGAATTTCGAAGATTCTTCAATATTCAGACCTAATTTTGGAAGTAAATTGGTGGAAGTAGCTTCTAAATCAAGACTGAATCTTCAACAACAAAAAAATGAATCGCAGGATCATAAGACTAGAATCTTGAAAGTTTATGGCATCTCTCAAGGGCCACCAACCTCCTGCTTTGCAGTGTTCAACAAGCTTTATGATGAATGGCCTGCGCATTGGAGCACAGGTCAGGAATTCTTACAGTAGCGGCTGAGAAAATAACACGAAGTGTACATAGAAACTCAGATTATATTTAAAGGATTTTCAAAAAAAAATGAAATCCTGGATATTCTGAAAACAAGACTAAACCTTTAGACCTCGTTTCACCCACGAAATATACAGTCAATTCACTTTACAGGATCTTCTATGAAGCGCTTGCAGACATCTCGAAGACGTGATGAGGCGCTGTATCAAATGCAGGGATTATAATTATAGACCTCGGTAGAATCTCACCCCGAATAAAAAGGGTTAATTCGCCTCTTCCAGTCGGACGCACTCAACGCACGTAAGAAAAAGTGTGGGCGATAAGAAATAACCACATGATGGTAGTTACAGACGGAGCCGAGGATTTTGATGAATAGGAATTCAATGTGTCATGCGCGGTGCGTGTTCAGACAGGGAGGAGCATTAAGGACAGCTGCTTGACTGTACATGCCCAGCCTATTTGTGTTAAAGTCAGTAAAACTGACAAGGAACGGACTGCATATCCTGCTGAATTAGATCTTTACATAATCGTTTTGTCTTGATAAAGTATTATACATCCCAAAGTATCATGATGATATTGTTGATGATCCCAAGGTATTACATACATCTATAATATAAACCACATGCTTTGTCATTTCATTAAGGTTGTTTACAAAGAGTTAACAGGATAAAGACAACAAACTTTTAACTTATTTGGCAGCTTTAAAATGACACACGTTCTGTTCTATTCCCCCTATCCAACCTCCAACTCCTTCACCAAACTTTTGTCTTAATTTCACATCCATTTTTTTTCAATCGCTGTATCACTAAAAAGGATGCCCACCAAGTCCGCTTGCACTCGTTATAAAACAATAGAAGACTACGGAGGAGCTGAAACAAGCTGTCGGAGGAGCACTTCACCTCCTCACTCCATCCATGTTGTGGAGGATCTCACACCGAACATGGTGACGGATTATTATCTGCCATGAAAATAAGGACGCTCACACACAACATCCTCTGGACGTCTAAATACAGATAAACACTTGTACACAATACAATGAAGTACTCCTAAATACAACTATCATCATTCTTCCACATGTATTAGCTGTTGGTCAGTGCATTGTGTGAAAAAAAACATGGGGTAACGAGATTGTGGATACCCTGTAGAAAATTCAACAAGCCAACATGAGATAAGTGGGAAGGAACAGAAAGAGATCATTTGCCTCACTGAGCCTGCTCTGCCACTTTATCAGTGTGTGGCAGCTCTTTAACTTTCTAATGCCTCAATGGCTTTTCTCCATATCTCTTAATACCATAAATTCCTAAATACCTATCTAATTCCCTCTTTAAAATAACCTTGATCAACCCTGCATCGACCAGCAGTTTGTCCCACAATCTCACCCGCTTTGGTGTTGAGAAATGTTTTCTAAGTTTACTTCTAACCACCAGAACTCAGCTTTTAAGATCACTATCCCAGACTTCAAAGGAGGCAAGTTTCCTTCTTCCAAAATGGAAGTGGATATTTGCTTCAGTTAGAGGTCCATCTGGTGGCTTGCTCCAGAACTAATGCAACAGAGACGAGTGAGTCTTGAGTCACCGTCCGCACTTGGGATTCAAACTGTGTGACCTTCTGGTTTGGAGTCAAGTTCTCAACTGTTGCAGTTGGTGGATTGCCTGCCCAAGCTGTTGAATGACATTATCCTCCCACTGTCTGTTGACTTAAAGCTGACCAACTGCATGATTGAATCAAAAGAAAAAAAAATGTTTCTCTCACAATGCACTAAAATGTTAAATAGCTTTGAATACCGCTGCGTATTGTATTATCTTTGCACTCGCAGCAACACTTGAGTCAAGAAGGTACAGGAAAGGGGGCGTGAGGGCCTTCGTGGTCGTGGGGGTGATGTGGGGAGAAAGGGGGTGGGGTGGGCAGACATGATCCTCCTGCTCCTGATCGCTAACAAAGGTGCGCGTGCGTGGATGACAGGTGAGGACAAGACCACCAGCAAATTCCCCAAGAGATGATCAACCGAACGTTACTCACTGTCCAGGCTACCATGTGACAATTGGCCAGTTGGGCGAGGAACCAGATGGAGCCAGTGCTCGGGGAACTGTATCCCAGCACGAATGAACGCAGTAAGAAGAGAATTACACATTCCCCCCCCCCAACCCCCCCTTCCCTCTTTGTTCACTTTCCAGAATTGCCGACAGCTCTGTCCCACTGATGGGAATTGAATTTCAACAAGTTTCCAGAAGGGAATTTGGACATTTTCAAATGTTGAGAAAGAAAACAAACAGAAGCTGAGAAAATTTCTGTTTTCATTTCCTTTGCTTTCTTCTTCTGGTGTCTTCTCACCTCTGCATAACCTCCCTCTCAGCTGGGAGGCGAGTGAAGCCACAGAATTTCTGTTGGCTGTAGTCAGGAATTGTAACAGCCCACGTTAACTATTCCTCCGCCCAAAACAAGCTGATGTTTGGTACTACAGTCAGCAATGGCAGAATGGAGAACAAGGCGGAGATGACGACTGAAAAACTACTGCCCTGGATTGAAATGCCAGAAAAATGTCAATGGTATCAATGAAGCTTTGCTAGATCGAAATTGGCACAGATCGAAAACTGTGTTTACATTATGTAGCATCAATAACAATAACTCGTTTACTATTTTGGGTCGACGGGTTTATCCATAATAAAACGTACTGTGAAATATAATTTGGCAGCTTTAGGTATGAACAGGTCTATTGAATATCCCATTAAACAGCTGGTGGAGGAAAGGGGGTCATTAGAAATCCTTCCAACGTCTGTCAAAATAATAATAATAATAATAATAATCCTTGCATTTGATATAGCGCTTTTCACGTCGGGAGGACGTCCCAAAGCGCTTCACAGAATAGACTGTAAAGTGAATTGACTGTATATTTGTGGGCGAACGCGGCAGCCAATTGCACACAGCAATGTCCCACAGACAGTCGTAGATTGAAAATGACCAATTTATTTTTGTTTTGGAGGGATTATTATTAGGCTCTGTGTGGAGTAAGGAAACTTGCCCAAGGTTTCGCCCTCTGCCGGGAATTGAACTCAGGTCTCTCACTTGCAAAAGTGATCACAGAGCCTTTATTATGCACATGGGTGCAGTTTTGCTCTTATTACACAGACGGATGTTATAAAGAGCAGGGTCTAGTATGGGCTTGCCCTGATGGTTTTCAGTACTGAGAAAGAAGAACTCACTCGTGAAAGAATAACTCGTTTCTGAAAGCAACCTTTGGCAGCAGCAAGACAAAAATAAAACAGGCACGATGGGCTGGACGGCCTTCTTCTGTGGTGTACAATTTTGGGGCTCCAGAAGGGATCCCGAAGGATGTTGGGCACCTCCCTGTGGTGCACACGGAGATAAGGTAGCGCACGTGGGCAAGTCTGCTGGGTGGCTAAAGGAGACGAGGAAAAGGGTGTAAACGAGGAAGTAAAGAGCAAGATTTTCTTGAATGAAAAAATGTTTTTTTTTTCCTTTATCAAGTACAGGTGATGACAAAGTTTCTTTGAATTTTTCTGTGCCCAGTTACACCTAATTTGCATTCTGGCAACCGGTAATATGTCTGGCGAACCCACAGGAACACTGCGTTATGGAGAGAAGAGTTCATGCAATTTTCTTAAATGATGTCAGTAATCTGCGCAAATTAACCCTGTTATATCATAACCACACCCAGTGGACACCGCAGCAATGATAATACTTCTCCAATTAGACCAGTTTATTGCCTGCCCTCAATGGCATCTTCCCACTGTGTTACTCTTGTCTGAATACAGAGAAATCTGACTGTGCCTGAGATGTGTGGAATGATCTTTCGGAGAAAACAGTGGCATAAAAAAAATCATTGATTTCTCTGCTTTAAAAAAAAACTATGCTACTTACAAATCTTTACATAATCGTTACAAAACAAGGGAAGTGAAGAAAATAAAATTAATATGTACAGTTGGGTTTAAAAAAACGTCATCATCTGAGGGGTGTACATTGCAGGCAACACAATAAAAGACAACTCAAAATTTTCACGCTCGCCCAGCATTGTGGAAAATTACAGTCAGCTAAATTTGTTTACTTATTTGTTGAGCTAAATTCAGTATTAATTTGGAAATTGGTCTTTTTAAAAAAAAACTGCAGAAAAACAGATTCCAAGTTAATGGGAAGAAATTGCACCTGGAAATTTTGGACGCCTTACTCGACTTTCTAAGCACTTTAGAGCACCCAAAATCAGAAGGTATTGCAAATGTTGATCTCTGAACAATTTACGACGGTCACATCCAAAAAAAAAGTTTATTTCAGTAAATCACAACTCAAAAAAAAAAAATTCCTAAAGCACATACTCGTATGGCTGGGAAAAATACCGTCAGGAAAAAAGTAAATCTTTTATCAGTATTACAATCACACAACATTCTCACCTCGCTCCCAAAAAAACAGAAAGCCTAATAATGCATTGACACAAAAGTTAATGCTACAGAATACCTAAGGCTTCGCTTCGAGAAAAGGTTGGTTATCACACAGTTTGGTCACAGGTGGTGTTCGAAGTATCCTCGTTGCCCCATTTGGCCTTGCTCTTGGGTCAATGTACCTCCTCCTCTTGGCAGTCAGTCCCAGGGAAAAGGAGGGAAGGAGGTCAATGCAGCCCATGCATCAGTCTACACATAGTCTTCCGTAAGTCTACAGTAGCTTCTCCAGAGGAAATAAAACTTGCTTGTTTTCCATCCCACACCCACTTTGTTCTGTTTCAGATCACATGCTGGCAGGTTGCTGGGTGGGGATGCCAGGTGTGGCCTGGCGGGGGAGAGTGTACATCGCTCCCAGGAACTGATCCGCGATGCGGCCTGCTTCTCTCAACCCGCTCAGCAGAGCGCCGTGCACGGTCGCGGGGTAGTTGCGGATGGTGTGTTCCCCGGCGAAGAAGAGGCGAGGTACAGGCTGTAAATGGAGCAGAAAACCTGCAAATCAGGATTTAATCACCGGCTTGGCGCCCTGCCTGCTGTATCCCCTATTGCCTCAGTGTCAAAGGCAGGCAGAGATTCCAGATTGTGTGGAGCATTTCAAACACACATCAAGCAACATTATAACTTAGGATCCAGGGGGAAGAAGTTCCATCTGGGTCCTAGGCAGACTTGTTTCTTAGCATTTCAGAACACGCTAACCATGGGACGATTCCTAAATTCGGTCTTAATTCTGAAGCCGGCTTAAATAACCCTACAGATAAGGTGCGTCCAAAGAAAATCACCATCTAAGATGGTGGTTTCTAGCTCCAAGCCTTCTGTTCCCCTGATAGTAAAATCCTTCAAATAATGACCCTTGCACATGATATAGCCCCTTAAAGCATAGTTGAGATGTCTCAAAGCGCTTCACATAATATTATAAAGTGGGTTGACTGCGTATTTTGTGGGTGAAAAGTGGTAGCTAACTGTACACAGCAGCGTCCTACAAACAGTCGTGCATTGAGTAACCAGAAGTTTTTTTTTGTTTGTTTGGAACGACCTGAAAAGCAATCCGCCAATCGACTAACAACCAGGTTACTACTTACTGCTAGGTAAATAGAGGCGACTAGTGTGGAGTAAGGAAACTTGCCCAAGGTTTCACCCCGCCCGGGAAAACCCAAGTTGAACGCATGCATTTGAAGGACGATGAACAGAAATTCAATATCAATATTAGCAACAACAACAAAAAGCGCATTTTCTCAACAAATCATGGAAGCCAGTATGCAGATGCTCTACCTGAGGAGCGCCAGGAATGCTGGGGCCGGGAGTCACAGGCTGCGCCATCAGGTCGTAGTCGTTTCCTGAAGAACCGGCGGCCACGTAGGAATAGGAGCCTCGTGCCCACGGGTCCGCACGCCAGCGGGTCACCACCGTCTCCTTAGGCTGAAGGAATAAAAAGTCACATAATCCACCAGCAAGTCTATTTGTTTTTCTTGGTCGACCAACTCCACCCAGAAACCCATCACATCACCTCAGAGTATCCAAACTCTACCTACATTTGGAAATATCTGTTCTCTTGTGCGGTGCGCACTCTCTCCATAGAGGGGGTTCCCCCCTTGCTCACCTAATCTTAGAGAGATATCCACTCCCATTAATTTAGGCTTTGATTTAGTGTGAGACACGTTCAAAATTATTTTTTTAAAAACTGCTTAAAAATGTGATGATCCAAATTTCCCTATTCCATGCACAAGTGATCGCACACTCAAACACACACACACACACACCTGAGGCACTGCACCACTGCCAAATATTCCTTTCAGGATAGCAAGACAACGACCCACAATGACATCGTCGCTAATGTTCTCCATGATGCCGGCAGCCTCCCCGGCCACCAGGGCCAAAAGAATGGGGGCTGGCGATGGAAGGAAATAAAAGAAATGAAAGACACGAACAACAGCATTGCCACTGCACCACACTATGTAAGCAAAGCTAACAAGCAAAGGTCAGCTCACTGGGCAGCCTTCACAGAATAGACTGTAAAGTGAATTGACTTTACATTGCCACAAAATACAGTCACGTTACAGTATATTTTGTGAAGCGCTTTGAGAATTCTCAAAGACGTGATAAGCCTCTATATCAAATGCAGAAATTATTATGATTTCCAGTGGCATATTATTATGATATTCCGGCGGAATATCTATCCTTCATTGCCAGAATACAATAATTTTACAATTGGACAAACTTGACAGTCAAACTTCGACAATTACATCTGAACATTTAAATTTAGACAATTTTGGTAGATCAGCACAATGGAAATAAAGAATAAGCTCTTTCTGGTGCAAGAATGAATACCTTTGTAAAGATTCCAGAAGAGGAATAATTCTCCTCTGCTGGCAGTCGTACTTCCAACATGGCCAAAGAGATTGACGCTGGGATCCCAAAATACTCGGTCAAAGCACAGCACAACCTGGAGAGAATTATTATTAAAATTATTATTATTATGCAGAACTCTGTAAGCTGAAAGACTTATACTGTCTAACTCTATTTTTTATACTGATAGAAACTATCAAATGTAGTTGCAGCAGCAACTAACAAGGGGTAAAGACTCACTACAGTAAACCCTCTCTATTAAGCCAAGATGACCAGGATTTTGTAAGCAAAGCTAACAATAATAAAACAAAACATACAGCAATTAATACAGAAATTCAGGAGCAATGAAGGACCAAATGTTATTTATCACTCACACTCACAGGCGCATTCCTTTACGTGCTTTATCTTCCCATGGGATCTTCTCGCTGAACATTTCTACAATTTCTACCATCCATCGCAATTCTTTACATTTTAAAAATATTTTTCAAACCTTTAAATGAGTGGATTTGCAACAGTGAGATTGATGCCGAGTTTGGGCAGCTAGTCTGACGGTGAGTTGATGCTGTATTTGCTGGTATCAGGGGAAAATTGGCATTGACCTTACAGTATAAACTAGGGCTGAACTGAATGTCCAGCTGATGGATGGTAAACCTCTATTATGTTTTTCTTTCTGCTCACTGAGCTTCAAGTATCACTGTCACCTGACAGTTGGGATATTCACACCTACACACTCCCTGGCGATGCACCAATTCACCACCCCACCAAAACCTAGCCAAGAATAGCCACCTTGTGTACAGTTGTATTTTTCTCAGCTCCTGGTAGTCATAAGAGCAAATATAAAAGCAGGGAGGCCTATCTCTCATCTAGTTCTCACAGAGGAAGTGCCTCACCTTGTTGAGATTCCCAAAGCCCATCCGCTGAATGGCAGACGTCTTCCACTCGGGAAGGGGTGGGACAAACTGGACGGCCGCTGGCTGCTGTTTGAGCACGCCCAGAGGAAGTGTGCATAGGACTGCGTCACACTTGTAAATGAACGTCTGGCTATTGGAGCGCGTGTTTTGAGCAATGACTTCGCAACCTGAAAGATGGAGATTGGTTTTTTTTTGCAGGTGAGACACGTCAGACAGCGAGTAGCAACACAGGAACGAGCAGAATTCAAGATTAAAATCACGCTTTAGAGAGTTCAAAGAATTCACATCATGATTTTTAAATGCAGCTTAAAATAAAGACCAATTTAATATCATACTATGGTATAAACGGACAGTATTTGGGGGGAGAAAGATAGCCCTCAAGGTAACAGTGAAAGAGAACTTTTGCACATTTTACATGGTTACAGCATTGTATCTGCTGATAACCTCTCACTTGGGAGCTCCAAGGACTCAGCAGACCTGAACAGTTCCTATCAAAAAGCAATAATTCAAATTAATGGAAACAAAAGGTAGGGAGGGAGGGCCTGAGGCGAAATACATCGTAGTCAATTGTGAATGCTCTCAAGTTAACTTAATTAATTTCACATGGCTAACTCAAACACACAATAAACCAAGGATAAGAACACTGGATTTGGAGGCATTTTTGTTAAATGGATTCATACGAAGACCTGAATTACAATGAGAGAGTTGCTGACTGACCTGAAGCAGTGTAGCGGACCTGCCGCACGGCAGTATTTAATTTAATGTCAAGACCTTCCGCTAGAGCCACGGGGACGCATGAGTAGCCGTTCCGTACCGTTAAGTGACTTCCTGTGAATTCGAAGTCATCATCCTGAACGGGAGGCAAATAGGAAACAGTTCTAATGTTAGAGGCGAGTTTAGAAATGGCTTTCCATTTAACGTTGAATCTAAACTCTAATTAAACCATTGTGTGCATTGCCCATTAATCAACTCACAAGTCTCCTTTGACCCTCATGTTTTTAATTTCTAATTGTTTGATGTGCAGGGTCCTACAATCTAGTTTTCTTTGCCAATGCAAAAATAAGTCAATGACTTTCAAAAAATAATTTAAACAATTCTGGAAATGGGATACTGCAGTCGATAAACAGGACAACCTGATACAAAAAGATTTGCTCTCTGACCCCATTAATGTACATTAACCTTAGAAGAGCAGCTTTCTACGCCAGTGTAAACCTTACCTTTCCCATGCCAGGTTGGATGGCATTGCTCAGTAAAGTAGGCAGCCTATAAAGTGGGACTCTCTCTGGACACCGAGGAGAGTAACAGCTTGCAATAAGCCAAACACACACTAAATGATGATGTCCAGACAAACACGATCTATATTTAGTGTAAACATTCAAAAGGCTTTTCCAGACATTAAAAACAGATGGAATGTCTGGGCTCAAGGATTAGTATTTCTATTGAACTGTACATCAAAGTAACCACAAATGCAGCCTTTTAAACATTCAGATACAAATCTTTACTACTACTGCACCACTTCTTCAAACTCACCAGGTAATACGGACACAGACTAGCTACATAAGCAGATCAGCACTGTTAACAGGTGTGTTGAGCCATGTTGTCTGCACTGTAAATGCCCATTTACCTGGTCCCAGTGTTTCAACGATAACGTGGAGAGGGGTGTTGCGTTAGCAAATTCCAGATTAGCAAAATGCCAATCCAAGATCTGTCGGTCCCGCGATGACAAGTAAACATCGCTGTAACACAGAAAAGATTAGTCAAAAAAAAGCAAAGCAGTTTCCTGATCCCCCACCACGTCATAATTTCTATCATAAAATCTTATCGTGGAACAACTTATTAAACTCCTGACCAACAATTTCAAACTTCCTGTCAGATTAAACAGTGCAAGTGTCAATACTGCTAACTATTTTACAGCTCGTCACAAAGCTCCAGGTACAGCACTGATTAACTCCTTCAATGAAGCAGGACAATACTGTGCGACCAAGTTAACCAGTCATGCTGACAAAATTATCAAAACGTGATCTGAAATAGGATTCTGATCTCAGTGTGGGTGGAAATACCTGGGTGGGTTCGCTTCCAGTTCCTGGAGTTTCTCCTCAAGTTTTACCTGAGCCTCGGCAAGCTCGTCATACTCCTGTTAAGAGTAAAATAATAGACAGTCACATACCTGAAGGGATCGATCCCAGGCCTGCTCACTCAGCCAAACAAGGAAATATTGCTACTTCTTTAGAACTTGGGTAGCTCAATGAGTTAAGAACTTTTATTTCTGGGGACCTGGGCTCAAAGATAGAGCATTCTGTTCGACAACATGGATTGGATAGGACTTGCACTTATATAGCGCCTTTTGTGTGGGAAGGACTTCTTCCTTCACATTGACATTGGGAGGATTACTGAGCAGGGAGGAAAGTAGGGGGGGGGGAATTTCAGAATGTTGAGCAAAGGTACATTCAAAGTGATAACTTTTCCAGGGGGTTTGGAAGGTAGGGAGAGGGGGAAAGATACAGGAGTTTAAAAATAAACACGTACAACATCAACAAATTACATTTGTATAGTGCCTTTCACATCAGGACGTCGGAAAGCGCTGGACAGACAAGGATGTTCACCCAAACTGGGGGTTGGGATCAGGATGGCAGGGAGCTAATATATACATATACATTACTGTATCTTAATAGATACATACCTTACACAGAGCAGTTAAGTCTCTCAATTTACTTTTCACTAGAAATTCAGATGTAATATCACGTGGAGGCTTCACCTCGGAGGCTTCTTTATATTGCTGATGGAGCTCTTTGATTTTTTCCTTTAATGATACCATCTGAGAGGAGATGATAATTTTTAAACAAATCAATAAAACAGAAAAGGACAGACACTCGACAACAGTAAAAATCCTTTGAAATATTGCTGCAGCAAATAATCTCCAATCTACGGTAATAAATGGAGGTCCCTGCCATTTCCGGATATTTTCTATGTGCCCCCGAGTATCATATACTTGCAAAAATAAAACTACACGCACAGGCAGGGCATTAACAGTGACCTAAAGCCCTGCAAGCCAACCATTTGCCTTTCCGTGAGTTGAATCTCCGATGGAGCCATCAGTCATTCTGCATTGCATGTCTTTGTGCTACTCAGGGTAATACCTTTCTTTAGTAAATAGGCCAAAAGGAGAGCTTTCAATGGGTTTTAATCATATGGTGTGTGTGAACATGTTTTAGTTACATACAGTGAACAGAAGAATGGAGACGGCACAAACAGTTTAGGAAAAATAATGAATTCAACGTTACTCTGGTTTTGAAATCACTGCGCAGTGCCTCTTAAGCAGAAGTAGCACAAAGTGTTTGTGTCAGCAGCAGCACCAACAAAGGGCAGCTGATGGAATTGCAACCCAATCTGATAAACCGACAAAAATATAAGGGAGGTGCAGATAAGCGCAGTGATTTAAGCAATGTCAGAGGAAGGCATTGATCTGACAACAAAGTTAGACTTTTTTTAAAAAAAATAAGTGTTGAAAGTTCTATATGAATTTCTGTACTTTAGATTGGCTCCAGATTTCCCGAGTGCAATTGGAATTTTTATCAGTGGTACTTTCTAAATTCAACTGTGAACTTCGTGAAGGATATATTTTTGTGAAGGATATATTCTGTTCAGGTGCACGTTTACAACAAATGCAAGCAATGAAACATAGTGTTGAACTGGACGCATTAATTGAGGAATTCGGTAGCACATCACATTGGGAGACAGGTTTCAGTTTGAGAATTAACGCATTCCAATGCCCATTCCTACAACCCAGAACCTGCTGTAATTACCTTATTAAGCAATTCCTTCAGATCCTCCTGTGTTTTAACTATTTTCTTCCAGTGTTCAATCTGCTCATCCTTTACATGTTTCTCCTGCAATCTGTAGCAAGATATAGAAATCAAATGTTTTTTTTTAAAAACAGCCCACAGCATTTTACTATTGCTTACATCGCAACGTTTTAATGACAATGCAGCCAGCGTTGCTTCAGTATTGCACTGAAATGTCAGCTGAGACTGTCCAACTCAATTTAACAAAGAGAAAGTACTCACTGTATTACAACTTCCAGTGCCTGCCCTAATGAGACGGGCTTGTTGTTCAGGTAGTTGAAATCCAACTGGTGACTGAGATAGGATGTGGCTTCCAGCAAACGATTGAATTCCTGCTCCACCATCTCGTCTTTTTCTTTTGGAACCTGAAAGACACAGAAATCGACCCGTTGTTGCTTTATCAAAATAGAACCAGGATCATTTGTTGATGTGCTCAGAAATACACAGTAACTTCAGCTAAAAGACACAGGTCTCCCATTGCAAACAGGGCCCCCGTAGTTACACAAGGCCTTTTTTTTGTGAATTACATACTTATAAGTACAAAGGCATTTCAGACACAGGGAATGGTACACATTTTCCATTCGGATCGCAGCTATTCCAAATATAAGAACGTACAACACATCCCCCTCTGCACTGCCCCATGTAAAAACATGGTCAGGTGCAGAGTGCAGCACCACTACTCGGTGTGAAACTAGTGCAACCCTTTTGAAGAAACAGAGATGGGTAGGGAGGAAATCATAGGAATGGAAGACATTAATTCTATATATTTATTTAGAGGAAATTCACCTGAAAATACACAAATATCCACAGAAAATGATTGAGTGCAGGAACTTCAAAGTGCTAGTGTAATCAAAAGCCTACACAGATCAGTCCATGCTATACATTGATCCGCCCATTCACATGCATCTGATGCACAAGGTGTGCCAACATCCTGCCAATTGATGTCTGAAAGAATTCTTTAATAATACTTGTATTTGATATGGCGTCTCATCACATCTTTGAGACGTCTCAAAGCACTTCACAGCATATATTGTAAAGTGCAGTGACTATATTTTGCAAGCGAAACGCGGCAGCGAATTGCACGCAGCAATTAAGGTGGCCTTTGGTTACCTGAAGGTCTGTAAAGCAGCATCTGTAAGGGCCTGTTTCACCAATGTGTACATGTCCCATCAATAATATTCAGCGACAACATTGCAAAATGTTCTACAGTGTATTAAAGTCCCTGTGCACACATTTGGGCACACACAAGCACTCTAGTTACTGACAATGCCTACACTCTCCCTCTTGGGTATTCCAGGTCTCAGATGAAAAGACAGCACCCACGATGCCTGGTTGAGGACACTACCTCCACTCAGCCAGTGAATGATCTGCTCCTCACGTAGACTTCATCACACATCTTGTTTTTCCTCAGCAACACATTATTTGTGCTGAATAGTGAGTGACCTTTCCCTCAACTCGAAAACTTGCTTTGTCTAACCCCAAGGACGAAGACAATGGATCATCTGTAGATATAAGAGGAGATTAAATGTTTGTTTTACCCGTGTCTATGTCAATAAGTTTGTAAAAAAAATTGATCCAATACATTTTATAGTTTTCTAAAACAAATATAAACTTTAGGTATTTTACAGAAGATAACGTTAATAGCTGAAAGCGTTGCATAATAATACATAGGAACCAATAAAAGGTTTCAGAATGTTAAAAAAAATTACCAGAATTTGTGGAGTTAAATGAGATGAGGTTTTTACTTAAGCCACTCCACCTCCATATTAGTCTTGCACAGCGAATCTGTTGAACATATCCCTTGTCCAGTTATTTGGCACAAGTCATCTTGCAGTCTTCAAGGTACTGGGCACTTACGAAACTGACAGCAGTTCAGGGAGCAAGACACAGCATCGGTGGCCAGCCCTTTGGTTTTCTGCACTTAGAAATCAAACTTTGTAAACCGAACGAAAGATTCCCTCTGTATGAGGCCTTATAGTAAAGGCATTCATTCGGTGAATTAGACTGGGAGGACTAATGGTGATAGATTCTCAAGTCGGCTCAAATGCCTTAAGGCAGGCTCTGTGGGCGCGCTTCACTGGTGTGAAAGACACAAGTTACACATAAACCTAGTATGTGAAAGAAATGAGCCGCGCTATCTCATCGCAACAACAGAGAGCATTGGTCAGATCCCCAAAGAAAACCAGTGCACCTCAAGCTCGAGTTTCATTTAAACATTCTTCTGTGCTAACTTGTAAAAAGCGTTTGCAGATTGAATGGAATTGCCAGCGTTACTGATTCGTCGCCATCTGTGCAGCCATCAAGCACGGGGTCAGCTGTTAAGACATTTAGCTTTGACAGACATCTTTGTTCAACCAAACTCCAGTGATCTGAATGGCAGGGCAAAAGGCTAAAGACCATAACAGTTTTAATGAAAGAAGACAAGCTTCTACCGTGGACATCTGCTGTAGTTAGTGCCAGTCTCATGAACTCAACCCTTTTAAAGCACTGAATCACTTTGTATAATGCACACAAACGTGTCTCCCTCACAGACCATCCACAACAATGAAACTCAGTGTAGCTGTGATGAAAGGTGGTTGATGCAAACTGCAAGATTAGTCTTCATAAAATGGAAGAGAAAAAAAAGATTGTGGTTACTTTGTCATTACACAAAAGGTGTAAACAATTTATGAGGTCTGTCTACTGCCTTTCCTCATACTCGCATATATTTATGCACATCATAACATACATTTATTAGAAAAAACAATGGAATAGTACATACGTTTGTGCATCTTTCTCCCTTCATTGGGAATAGATTCCAAACAGCAGGAATGACATGGAAAAAAAAAGGAAACCAAAGTAAATAAAGATTAAAGCAGCACTTTTGACAGTGCCGTCATTGCAAACAATTTAGGAAATGCACGAGTTGTTTCTCAGAAGTATCCACCGGCTCCAATTCACCTTCTCTTCCTCCCACCCGTTGACCATCTATCTTCACTCCACTTTGCCCACACTGTTGTACGGCTTAGATGGGAAACTCACTGCATTGAAAACCCCGGGTACAAACCGCACCCTCCTAACCCCACAATAAGTGCACGTGGCAGTTTTAACGCAAAGCTTCACCGAGGAATACAATACAAGCAGGCAATTCCAAATCAAACAAGCAGTTCTGCAGGTCTGTGTTGTGCCATGCTTCATAACTCAATTCGTTCAGACTTACAGCCTGCCCATTCGCTTCATACAGGGGACACTTCTGCTTTATCTTGGCCAGCTCCATGTTCACTTGTTTGCTGACCACTGCCATCGGGTTTCCACCTGCAGAACAGAATTATTAACCTTTGTTGCAACAACCCTAACCCAAGCCTCCCATGGTTGGATAAACACCTTTCATTTGAGCAACCCATAAAGGAAAATGTCGTATTTCATTTTTAATATGCAAATCAAATGGGGGGTAAAGCAAGAGAGAGGAAAGACAAGAGAACAAATCTGGGTAATCAATTCCCTTCTATTCACCTTCCAACTCACCTATAGCTTCGAAAGACCCATAACCACATGATAATTCGTTCTCAAAAGTTGCACTCAACTCACCGAGTCCTGTTACTACCATAGCCCCCAAGTCAGCCACGTAGTTTCCTTTCCTGAACGTGGCCACTCGGCCTCCTACACGGTCCTGCAGTTAGCAAAACCCACATTTAATAAAGATGCATTTAACCACACTGAAATTCATCATTCTACAGGAATTAGTTTTAACATCATTGGATTACATCATTGTGCAGGTCAAATACTTCTCCCACCGCCGCCCTCCCTCCTGCCTCTAATTTGAACCACCATACAAGGAAACAAATCTATTTGCACTCGTTTCTTCAATAAAGTAGTAATTGGCAGGTGCTGGAGAATAAGCAGCTGAACGCAAACGTCAATGGTACCAACAGCGAGTGAGCCCACTATCCCACCAAGGTGCTGGTGATCGATCCGCTTAATGCCAGCAGCTTGGGATGTCCTCCTTTAAAATGTAATTTGTTGTTGCTAATTGAGCTAGAAGGGATTACGACCTTCCCCCCACCCACCAACTCTAGCCACCCCACTCAATCGTTGATTTGTAAGCAGACTTACCCTAGACTCCAGGACGGTGACATCCATTCCGAAACTCTGTAACTGTCGAGCAGCACCTAGCCCTGATACTCCAGCACCAATGATGATCACTTTCCCCGTCTTCTTCGCTGCAAACACAGAGTTACAGAACATAATGAATTCAGACAATACACATCGCCATTCTAACACTCCAATTATTATCATAATAAGCCGCAACCAGTCCAGTAAGAGGCTTTTTTTTAAAAAAAACAATAAAATACCCGGTTCAATTCATCCCAATTCACTCAACTGTCAACGTGAAATTTGTTTAAAGATTGGATTTCTAAAGAGACAAAATGCCACAACGAAGGGAATAAAACTCAAAACGATCTTGTAAATGGATTTAACTTGTTTACAATTTATCGAATAATGCTAATTTGATGAGCTCTGCCATGTTAAGTGCTCCAAGATGCTGCTCCACATGAGGCAACTATATAAATGTACGTTGCTATTATGAAACAAAAACAGAGAGAGCCGGGAAAACTCAGCAGGTCAGGCAGCATCTATGGAGAAAGGAAAGTCAGTTCTGACGAAGGGTCGTGGACCCGAAACGTTGACTCACTTTCCTTTCTCCGTAGATGCTGCCTGACCTGCTGAGTTTTCCCGGCTCTCTCTGTTTTTGTTTCAGATTCCAGCATCTGCAGTATTTTGTGTTTTGTTCACGATGCTATTATGGTGCCCATAACAAACATTTTGAAGCATTTCACAAAGAACTACTGTCAGGTGTAATGGCTGTGCACAACAGATTCCAATTAACGACCCTGGAGGACCCACATGCTACATAACATGAGCAATGGTTGTCAAAACAAGAGACTCGGCGATTACAGTACTTACACGGGAGAGGCTTAACTCTCTTGTAGATCCCGAAGTTAATTAAACCATGTCGCTCCAGGTAGCTGTGTACCCTGTGGACCAGTACAGCATCACCTGAGGGGAGAGATAAAGGTAAATTGAATACTGAAGCCAGTGCCATAATTCAGGATTATTCATTCGATTTAACATACTTTCTAAAAAAAAATAATTCCCGAGTTCAAGAACCGCTAGAAACACTTCACATTCACAAACCTTCCCCCCACACACAACACGCTGCCAAAAATTCCAGAGAAGCCTGGCCCGTGGCTCAGCAAGTGGCTTCAGAGAAGCTGGACTCACTGTTATATGGAGACTCCAACTGCTGAAGTGTCGTCTCGAAGGTTAACTGCACCTTGGGATTGTCAAGCCAGAGCTGTAGCTGCAGTTAACAAGAGAAGACATGCGTCAAATTACATGCAATGAAGTTGTACAAAAAAATGCTTCGTGGGAAAGAGTGCTTAGGGCAGTACTATCAATCCATGACTGTTTGTGGGACATTGCTGTGCACAATTGGCTGCCGCGTTTGGCCCACAAAATATATACAGCCAATTCACTTTACAGTATATTCTGTGAGGCACTTTGAGACGTCTCAATGACATGATAAGGCGCTACAACAATAAGATTTCATTTATAGAGCGCCTTTCACATCGGGAGGACGTCCCAAGGCGCTGGACAGTTGGGTTGGGACCCGAGCAGGGGGGAAATGATTCAGGGTGAGGGGAGGGAAGGGAAGGAGCGAGGAGGGGAGTTAAAGGTACGGTCGAAGAGAAAGGTCTTGAGACCGGCCTTGAAGGAAGAAAGGGAGGAGGCAAGGCGAAGGCACTGGGGGATGGAGTTCCAGAGCCTAGGGGCTTAGAGACTGAAGGCCTGGCCACCGATGGTAGGGCGGTTGGGGCGGGGGATGTGGAGCAGACTGGAGCCAGAGGAACGGAGGGTACGGGCAGGTACTTAGGGGGAAAGTAGGTCGGAGAGGTAGGAGGGAGCGAGGCAGTGAATAGCCTTGCAGGTGAGGATCTTGAATTCGATCCTCTGGGGGATGGGGAGCCAGTGGAGGCGAGCGAGGGTAGGAGTGGGAGCTATATCAAATTCAAGGATTATTATAGATTATTACTAGGCCATGCGTTATTACTGCAGCTAATAATAGAAAGTAATTAATTCCATTAGGAGGTTTTGTTTTCCTCTGCTCACTCTCTCAAACCCTCTTGGACGCAAGAGGAAACTGAAGATTTAGTTTAAAAACAAAATCATCTTCAAGCTGTGACAAAGATGGTCAATCACACCCAATGTAGTACAAGCAATATCTAGCTATCGGCTTACTAATGGGTTACCACGCAGGATTTAGTGGAACGCTCCACAGCACGTTCACACTTTCGAAACATACGTTTCTCCCCAAAACAAAACATAAATACAGACCATCATCTCCCTTGTAATGGTACCCACAGCAAGCAATTCGAACCATTTCGCCCTCAAAATATACAGGTAATTCGCTTTACAGTATATGCTGTGAAGCGCTTTGAGAAATCTCAAAGACGTGATAATGCGCTCTATCAAATCCAAGGATTATTATATTATTATTTTACAAAGAACTGCTGTAAGGTGTAGTGACTGTGTACAACAGAATATAAAGGACAAACAGAGCATTGATTTGATAAATGTAACGGTTGTAGAAACTCACTGTGCGGTTCCGGATGTACAGGAACACCTTCTGAGTCTGTGCAGGACCACTGATGATGTCAGGGAAGCAGGCTGCTTCCTGTGAGGTCATGCGATCGTGAGGTAGACGACTCTGGAAAGCTGCTCCCTCAACACCTGACAAAAATGAACTTACAAAATTAGTGCAACAAAGCTTGAACTGTGCCCCTGGAATAACACACAGCAAAGCCACCGTAAGCCTCCAACTAGACGCACAGGTTCTCTGCCAGGTGGCTACGGAACAGGATCAATAACTCCTCACACAGACGTGGACGAATCCCTCTGAGCAGCTCCTCCCGGGAGCTTCTCTTCCCGAGCACCGATGGTGAGAGCCGGGTCATCAGTTGCCGTGTTCACATCAAACTTGGGTGGGAGAAATTCCGTCCCTAATAAGCTTACCCCCAACACCACAACAACCCCCACGCAACACCTTCCTGCCTCACAGATACTTTCTGCCACAAAAGGGACGTCAAAAACACAAAATTAAAAAGGCAAAAAAAAAAAAAAATCCCGAAGAGTTAAAAAATAAATCAAAGTAATTTAAACAATACGTACCTGCAAACGACCCTGGCAGACTGATGTTGCTCCAATGCACTGCGGAACGAACGTAAAAACATTCACACGCATGCGCACACCACTAATTTCCCTAACTTCCGCGGTTTTATTAAAGCATTTTGCAATTTCTTTTTTTACTAACACCAATAATTTTGTACAAATAATTTAATGTCTGGCAGTTAACTGGAATATTAGAAGCTTTGGAAGGGTCGTCAGGGCAGATTACCACAACCTGCGATGGCTGAAGATACTTGGCCACGGCAATTTAAGCCTCCCTGCACCATGATACGCCCCACAAGAACCCTTCCAACGTGCTAATATTAAGTTATTACATTTTTCAGTTTTTATTTTGATAAGATCCGCCTTTCACCTCCCTCACAAACAAAGACAGCACAGAGGTTATTTAAAATATAACATGATACAAATTGCTAGACTAAAGAGTACTTAAATGGAAATGTATTATATCTTGCTGCCCAGTATACAAAATCATCTCTTGTGTTTACAGTGAGCATTAGTAAAGGCTACATATTAAAAATCTAAAGGACGATTTTATTTCAAGATTGAGGGGAATGAATGGCAGAACTATATTTAATTTTTTTTAAACTTTATTTTATGCATCGAACACACACAAGCAATAATATATCCCAGGAAAAAAACATTTCCGACATCTCAGTATTAAACCATATGTTAAAAAAAATGCTTCTTCCAATAGCCTAGAGGTCAGTTGTTAAAGTTGGGTATGGAATGAGTTAATCCACGGCAGCAATTGGGGCATTATAAGTTGCTTAGAATCTCTGAGTTTGGGGAGAGAGAACTTCAGTCAGTGTGCTTATAAGATGTGGGCAGCGTTGGGCTTGTTTGTAATGCCCGCCACTATTCACCAGCTTGGTAACAACCTGTTTAGACTTTTATACGAAGAATGGTCACTTGTGTGAGGTAATCAAAGAGATCTCAGCCCACGTGGAACTAAACATCAGCGCAGTACAAGACAGCACCTTCAGGAGATGAGGACGGAAGAAAATGGACAACATAGCTTTTTCCTGGTCACCACTGCTTAAAACTACAAGCAAGTACCTTTAGCACTGGACCACAGGCAGTGAGACCACATTTGATCCACCGAGTCAATAAATATATTCCAATGCTCAGTGCTCTCACATAGAAAGCAACTTTGCAGTTGTCACCAAGTGTCTTCCAACACACACTTGCGTGTATAAGAGGTCCATACAAGCTAACATTTAGTTTCATTGCTCCAATAATCGTGTCTTTGTCATTTTTCCAGCCAGTTACTACAAAATTCTTTGCCAAGTGCAACTTTAGTGTAGCAATAGTTCACAGATGGTTAAGAAAAGATGACAGCAAAGGATTTTGTTTTTAGAAATGGAAAATGAAACATAGTCCTCTCATACAGTAGTAAGACAGTGTTGAATTGTGGTGAAGTATTTCTATATACGTTATCCAGAATACAAGACAGCAATCAGTTCATATGAGAAGCCCAAAAGCCTTGTAGCCTTAGCTTTAAGATCATTTTGCAGAATTCCAAAAACTTCTTAAATTCAGCCCAAGTCTAAAATTTGGTTTTCCACAGTTCTTTTTGGTGACTGTGGAAAACTGGCTACCAAACCGTTTAACATTTTCCTCCAAATTCTACAATGATCTTACATTTTGAGACACAAGGAATTTGGGAAGTGTCAGAGCAAAACGTGACCATTTAAAATGATCAACCAAACCTCCAGGTTAGATTACACCATGAAATCACCTGAGCTATATTCCTTATTCTCCGATGGGTGGAATGTACACTGGTTATCAGCAAACATTTGATATTGACTCTCACTGTGAACATCCAACATCAATAATATATATATAATAATGATATTGATTATATTGGTAATCCCAGCCAGCAAAAAAAACCTGGGAATGGGTGCACATTTTGGGGAGGGGGCATGAAAAGGAAAGCTCAAATGTCATCTGATTTCCAATCCTTGACTGTCTAGTGCCTTGGGATATCCTCCATTAAGTAATATAGGGAATGAGCTGGAAAGTAGGAAGAAGGCTTACTTAATACTAAAAGAGATAGCGGTGGCACAGACACAACGAGCCAAGTAGCCTCCTTTGTGCTGAAAATTTCCATCCGTGGGTTTCAATGCTCAGTAAGATGACAGTCTCAATTTATCAGCTTCTTTGCAATATAATGTAGTGATTCAATTTAACGTGGATGGAAATTACAAAGCTTTAAAGTCATCTTTGTCAGACAGCAAAGGTCTCTGATACACAGGTACATTAAAAACAGGGCATTAGGTGATTCTGATTCCAGCGTTGTAGCTTCAAGAAGAAATAAACAGAGCTAAACCAGTTGAAAGAGAGATCAGTATCCAATCTTTCACACAAGAGGGTTGTGAAAATGTGAAACCCCAGAAAGCTGTCCAAGCAAAATCAATTAGAATGTATAAAAAGGAGATAGATACTAAGGAAGTAAGGGTATTATTAAAGGAAATGCAGAAAAGGCGCGGGAATGCAATTAAAAAAATCAACTGGTGAACAGCCGCGATGGGCTGAATTTTGGGACGTCCTCTTGACATGAAAGGCACTATACAAATGTGATTTGTTGTTGAATGGCCTCCTTCCGTTCCTAAATATAGTGCTGGGATATCCTAGGCCAGTGTAGGTCAGTAATGTGTCTCCAGCCCTTTAGGGTTTTGTTGCCTCTGTACCCATATAGAGCTGTTTGTTTTGTAGTAAATGCCACTTACCAGATGGTTCCTCTGGATCACTGTCAATGTCCTCCTCGGGGGGTGGGGGCTGAGGTGGGGGCACTTGTTTCTTTTCCTTTTCAGCTTTAGCATTGCGTTCCTCTTCTGAATAATATTCATCCTCCGACAGGTTGGCCAAGCTCTCGTCCATCTCTCTGTACTCAACCTACAGAATCACAGGAAAAACAAACCATTAGCTGACAGTAAAGTCCTACACAACAACAGTTGGCCATTTAAAATACTGATATGTATTGCTCCAGTGTGGGTCTCACTGCATATGAACCTTCTACCCTTGAGACAGCATTTTTTTAAAAAAACACACACATTCTCTCTCCCAAAAGCATTAAATTATACTGGGGTTCCTTGTGTGTTGGCAGCCATCCAGTCCCATCCTCAAGTGGTCTGGACAGCTGTTACTGAGAGGCTAGCTCACCAAATGGGCTCCAAGACAGCCCAGCTCCATTCCATCCTTTCCAGCAAAAACAACTTGATCATTAAAACAACTTGATGCATTCAGGAAAACAAAAGATGAATGCTCATTAGTACAGCATTAAGGCTGTGTCCAAGGATCCACTGGATCTATGGATCTATGATCTCACACACACACACACAATGCCTACGTGCAGTGAATACTTTTTAAACGGTAGAAATCGGTGTAGAAGAAACGCTATGTAAAACGACAGTCAATATTTATGGGATTCATATATACAGTATTCTCAGAAACTACTTACAAACCAATCCAACAACCAACTGACATGCAGAAATGAATAACAATTTCACCAATTCTCTCTTCTTTTGTCTCCATCACCAACCCACGCAGCCCTTGTTCACTCTCCTCCTCCCTCCCAAATCAAACACAATTGTGCCTTTTGGATCAGTTGACACCCAACCTAATTGGTTCTGGCCCTCAACCATCATCAATTGAGAAGCATTATCAAAACGAACGGCAAGGATATCCTCCCCAAAACAATTGCACCAAAATATTTTTTACTTTGTAAATGAAAGATATGCAATTATATCAAATACATTAATTAAATAAGTATACATATAAAATAATACTTGCATTTTATTATTAGATTACTATAATATATACCAAATTATAATAGGTTTATATTGCATATTTATTCCAATGCATCCCAAAGCATATCTAAAATTTTAAAAATTCAACACCTAATTTAACAAGGTATGGGTGAAAGGGCAGGAAAATGGTACAGACACGAATGGATGAATACTTTCTTCTGTGCCATAAATATCCTATGGGTTTGTCTTATAAAAGAAACAACACGACTAAAAACCTGCTCTGTCTGTGCCTTGCAGATATGCCTACAGATATGCATAAAAAATTATTTATATACAATTATATATGCACAAGAATCTATGTACACATGTGTATACACATGCATATCTAGTTATATCCAATTATATCAACCATATACAAGATACAATCATATATGTATAATATAATTATATACTGTATTATGCACATTAATCTTATATACATATGTACATAAACATGAATTATACGACTATAAAAATATATATAAATATATATTATATATTTTAAAAAATATATACTGGATGCACCCCAATGCCCTTGAATTAAAACAACAGCAGCAACTTGCATACAAATAAATATTTAACTCTATAACACAGTATAACATAACATGGAGGATATGTAATGATATATATACCATTATGTATGTATATAATACACACAACAGTATATATAATTACATATAAAATATACACAATACATATCATATATGTATATAATACACATAACGGCATATATAATTACATATACAATATACATAACAATATATACCACATGTGCATATAATATACATAACAGTATATATAATTATATATGATATACACAATACATATTATACATGTATATAGTATACGTAACAGTATATATAATTATATATGCAGTACACATAACAACACATGTATGTGCATATAACATACATAACCGTATATATTATACACAACACACACAGTACGTATTGTATAGGTATATAAAATACGTAACAGTATACATAATTATACACGTATATGGTATACACATACAATTATATGTGCACAGATGTGGTGAACCCCACTTTCCCCCCCTTCTCTCCTTTATAAACGTGCCCCCCCCCATCCCCCCATCCCCCACCCCCCCCCCCCCCCCAGCCCCTAACGAGAGCGGTGGGCGCCTTACTTTAGCTCGCTTGCGCTTGCTGGTCCTCCTGCCGTCCGGCGTCTCTGCCGTGCCTCCCTCCACGGTGCCCTCGTTGCTGCTGCTGCTGTGGGGCGACGCTCGCTCTTTCTTCTTCGGGGTGCGCTCGGCCGCCGAGGCCGCGGTGACGATGGAGGAGGAGGAGGAGGAGGTCGACGACGACGACGAGGACGACGACGAGGACGAGGAGGAGACGACGGCCGAGGGGTTGGCGGCGGCGGCGGCCGAGGGGTTGGCGGCGGCGGCTGAGGAGGAGGAGGAGGAGGCGGCTGAGGCGGCCGCTGAGGCTGGGGCCACGACCGAGGAGGAGGAGGAGGAGGCGGCGGCGGCGGCGGAGGAGGAGGAGGCGGCGGGAGCCGGGCCGGGGCCGGGGCCGCCATCAGCCTGCGGCTCCAGGCCCTCGCTTTGTCTCTCCTCACTCTTCTTACCCACCAACATCCCGGCGCTCGCTCGTGGCTCTTTATCTCTTCCTCTCGCGGCCCTCACCTTCCCCCCCCCTCCCTCCCTCTCCCTCTCTCTCCTCTTCCTCCCTCCCTCCCTTCTCTCTCCCTCCTCACCTCACCACCACCGCTCCTTTTTTCCTCACGATCGACTCCCCCCCCTCCACACCACACACACACACACACCCCCCTCAGCTTAACCCCCCCCCCACTCCCGCCGACTGCTGCTGGAGGAGGAGGAGCCGCCGCTTCTCTCTCTCTCTCTCTCTCTCCCCCTCTTTTTCTCTCTCTTTCTTTCTCTCCCTCTCTCTCTGCTGTCGTGAAAGTTTTTTGTAAAATAAAAATGATGATCACAAACCCCGAGAGCGAACGAGCGAACGAACGAAGCGACTGAGCGGCGCCAACACCAGCCGGGGCAACCTAGCTTGCTTGACGCTGCAGGTCCCGCCCTCCTGCCGCGCGCACCACCCACGCGCCGCCACCGCGCCCCCGCCCCCCCCTGATTGGTCCACGCCGCCGTCACTCGCCCCGTGATGGACGTGGAGCCCTCAGCACGTTCGGTTGAGCCGACAAATTGCGTAAAGACGTGACGTGACGTGACGTTCTCCTCTCGCTCCTCCCCCTCCACTCAACCCCTCCCCCTTTCTCAGGCAATGGAGGAAGGGTTGTACCTGCACAGGTGATGGGGGGCACCTGTCACCAGGTTCTCACTATTATTTCGCCCCCCCCAAAGTGCACAGTACATTCACTCTACAGTGTATCCTGTATTATTATTATTATCCTGCCACGCGCTTTGAGAAACTAAAACCAGGGTTCTTTCGCACTGAGTTGAGGAAGAACTTGAATTGAACCAATGCAAATATTTAGACTTCTATTATCGGCATTCATTCAAATTTTAATATGCACCAATTAGCCTAGTCAATGCATTTTCTTTCGAAGTGTTCAATTGCATCACTATTTTCAGCCAGGTTTCACATCACCAGCTGCCTTTTAAGATCGAAAGTTACCTTCAAATAGGGCTTTCATGCCAAAACATGAAATAATTATTTATTTCGAGGTTATTTTAACCCCAAATCCTTTCAACTCAAACAAGCGTACACAATCTGAAGAGGCCTTTTATTTCTGTGTTTAAATTGATGTCATTAAAGAAAATCTAATTGAGTGAATTGTTTTTAGATTATTGACTTTTAGACAAGTTTTTTTTTAAGGAGGGAACCCCAGTATTATTGTCATTGGTGTAAATGTTAATGTAAACATTTTATATTTTAAAATTGAGATTTGTTTCTCCCTTGCGACTTTTTAAAAAAGAATAATAATCCTTGCATTTGATACAGCGCCTTATCACTTCTTCGAGACGTCTCAAAGCGCTTCACAGAATATGCTGTGAAGTGAATTGACTGTATATTTTGTGGGCTAAGGCGGGAGCCAATTGCACATAGACAGTCGTGGATTGAGTGACCCTATTATTATTTTTATTTAATTAAGTAAATATTTCCCAGACATGCTGTCAATGTTTTTCTCTGCCTGTAATAATAATAATAATAATAATAATAATAGAAAGGGGATAATTAAATGAAAGGAGTTGATCAGTTTGTGGTGGGACAGAATTGGATGGGTAAAGGCTATATAATATAATATAATATATATAACGTGTATTTTTTTAAAAATTATGGTGATTGACAATTCAAAGAACACCACTTGTGGATGGATGTTGCAACACACCAGCAAATCCCGTGATCCTGCCCTCCAAACCAAAAGTAGGTGTGTGTTAACAGTGACGAGTTGGGTCTAAGTCTGGAAAGAAGGAAAGCGTTTGACACTAGTCCCAACAGACTAAAAAAAAACGTTTCTCTTTACAATTAACACATCAGATCTCGATTTGTGATCAGGTTTTTTTTTCTTTTTGTCTCTCTCTCTCTTTCCTTTCTTTCCTTGGCAATTCTCAGTAACTTGCAGCAAACTCGTTTAAGCTTAAAAAGTTGTGTGCTTCCCTTTCTCTTTCTCGCTCTCGCTCTCGCTCTCTTGTCACAGGTAAGAAGATCTCACTCAGTTAAACCATGTCAGTGAGTCAGGTTTCGACTGTGGACAGAGTGGAGGCTTCACCAAAGAGCAACAAACCAGACAACACAGCTTTCACCCAGCAAAGGCTCCCGGCTTGGCAGCCCATTCTGTCGGCAGGTTATGTCCTCCCTCTGTTCATCGTGTTTGGGTTGATATTTATTGGGATCGGACTCGGGTTACACTTCACTTCCAACAGCATCATGGAAAAACAGGTGAGTGAGTGACTAGTTATCTACCTGCCTGCATATCTACCTTCCTACCTACCTACCTGCTCCTTCCCCTATCACTTACTTCCTGGTTCTTTGTAGCTAGATTATTTGTCTTTTCCCCCTCCCCCCACCTTCTCTTTGGAGCTAGGAGCTAATATTTAGGGTTTTTAACTAAATTTAGGGTTTTTAACTAAAGTTCTGGGTATTGCATCCACTTTTAGTCAGTTTCACGCGTTCCCGCAGTGACAAATTGGTCTTAAAGTTGCAGGATTTTTTTGTTTGTTTGTTTGTTTGTTTCCCCATTAAAAATGTCAGTGGCAAAGAGAACAAATCCTCACCTCCAAGGTTATCGGTCGTTATGGAGTCTGTATTGACCCGAAAGTAAAAGCAAACTATCCCAATGTTCCCAGATGCAGAGATGCAGAGTTGGGGTGTAATTTAATCCTCAGGCTGAAACCTTTTACATCCATTCCTACCATTTATTTGCTTAATCTTCAGTGGAGGCCAACCTTTTTGGTCAGGCGAGAAAATAAATGTTCTTGATTTATGGCCACGGCATAAACATTGCCACTCAGTCCTGTAGCTCAGTGGTTAGAGCACTCGCCTTGCATGCGAGACACCTGGGCTCAATTCCAGGCAGGTCAGGGCGAAACCTTGGGCAAGTTTCCTTACTCCACACGCCTAATAATAATAATCCCTCCAAAAAACAAAACAATAATAAATTGGTCATTTCAATCCACGACTGTTTGTGGGACTGCTGTGCACAATTGGCTGCTGTGTTTTGCCCACAAATACACAGTCAATTCACTTTACAGCATATTCTGTGAAGCTCTTTGAGACGTCGAGACGACGTGAAAAGCGCTATATCAAATGCAAGGATTATTACTGTTATCACTGTAAAATAAATTGACTGTATATTTGTGGGCGAAATAAGATATCGCGCCTTATTGTGTCATTGAGATGTCTCAAAGCGCTTAACGGAATATAGTGTAAAGCAAATTAGTTGACTGTGTATTTTATGGGCGAAACGCGGCAGCTATTTGTGCACAGCAGTTTCCCACAAACAGTCATTGATTGAGTGACCCATTTTTTGGAGGGATTATTAGCTCCTGGAAGCGATCCGCAATCGACTAACAACCAGGTTCTTACTTACTGCTGGGCAAACAGAGGTGCGTGGAGTAAGGAAACTTGTCTAAGGTTTTGCACTGTCGGGCAATTGAACCCAGGTCCTCTCGCTTGCGAGGCGAGCGTGCTAACCACTATGCTATGGAACTCCTCAAGTGTTAAGCATTAAGCGTCTGGTGCAAATGATATGATGACCCAGGAATTGTAAGGTGTAACCAAAAGTTTGCACTTTTCTGTTTTCTCCTAGATCGATTATACAGGTGACACAAGCGAGCATGCTTGCTACAATTGCAGTATGAATGCAAATAAGAACTGCAAATGCACAATAAGATTCACGGTGACCCAGATGATGAAGGTAATTAACTGAAGTCCATTCATATCTGAATAAGTAACTGCTCTTTGACTTCCAGATTTTAAAAAAATAATAAACTTTGCAGTTGATGTCGCACATTTAATGTGGGAAGGACATGTCAAAGCGCTTCACCGGACATAGCTGTAGGCGAACACGGCAGCTGATTTACACACATCTTACAAACAGACACAAAATGAATGACCAACTTTATCGGGGGGTTGTTGGGTGGGGCACTGGGAGAAACTCCCTTTTTTCGAGTAGTGCCATGGTATCCTCAACGCCCACCTGTACAGAATAACATCTCAACAACCACAACCTGTATCTACATAGTGCAGGGGCAGTGTCAGATGATGAGCAGTGAGAGTGGAGGTGAGAGGTGAGAGTATTGGTGAAAGAGGTGACCTCATCTGAAGGACCTCACTTCCGACAATGTAGTACAGAGGAACTGTCTGGTGGAGTGGCCAATAGACCTGACCATATGTCTGAGTACTTAACTGCGCAGCAGGACTAATGCTTTGTTAGTCAGAATGTAATGAGAATGGAAACCCTCTGCTTAAAGTTCTAACTTGTCGTCATCATCAAACCAGGCACCATCAATGTTCACTCACAGAGAATACTGTGTTTCTCTCTAGGGGCCCATCTTCATGTACTACGGATTATCGAATTTCTTTCAAAATAATCGGAAGTACGTAATCTCCCGGGACGATATCCAACTTTTCGGTGATTTAGATAATTTCCAGGTAATGTCTTTCAAGGAACGGTAAAGCTCCAAACAGTTCAAACCGTGGAAATAAATGACTTCCTTCATCTCTGCTTCTCTGTTTTCTCAGAACCCTTCCAATTACTGTTTTCCATTTGTCCGAGACAGTCAGAAACGCCCAATTGTTCCATGTGGAGCCATTGCAAACAGCCTTTTCAATGGTGAGTTAATGAGTATTGTGTATCAACGGAGAGTTCATGTTTGTTCACTTTACAGTATACTCTGTGAAGCATCACTCGACTTGAAAATAATTACTGCAAAGCATTTTGAGGCGTTTCAATATAGTAAGGCACAATACAGTAAAACAGTAAGTATAAATCGTTGCATCACATATCTTTACCCTGAATGTTTTCTTCCAGACTCCTTCACCCTATATAAAGTCGGGAATGACAACAATCGCTCTCAAGTTGTCCTGAAGAGCAAAGGAATTTCTTGGTGGACGGATTACAACGTCAAATTCAAGAACCCGGTTACAACCAACAATAACAGCGTTCTGCAGGCAGCATTTGATGGTAAGTTTCATTTGCTTATATGTTAAGTGGATCAAGATCCTCAACGTGACCTACAAAGCCCACTCTTCACCCATACAAATACTCCCACCCACCGACCCACCTCATAATGGCAACTCCAGCAGTCACCCCCCAAAGCATACTCTGGGATCCCCATGTTTTGGCTCTTGCCAACCTGCACCTAATACTCTCGGGAAATAGGTAAGCAGGGTGTGTCCCTCCAGAGGGAGAGTGAGCATTCCATTCTAGACACTTGCAAAATTTCCATATGTATGTGGCATGCACGCAATAATCTATCTGGATAATAACAACAACAAGAAATTGCATTCATATCGCGCCAATCACGTCGGGAGGACATCCCAAGGCATTGGACAATGTGGGTTGGGATCAGAGAGGGGTGGAGTGCAAGTGGGAGGGGGTGGAGGAGGGAAGATGACAGATTGCACGGTCAAAAAGGAAGGTCTTGAGACACACCAATGGGTTTCTCCATGTGTTGGACACCCAGCCGAGCAAAACCCAAAATGTTTGTTTGAGTGTGGTGCTCATCTCGGCTTATTTCGCCCACAGGGTATACAGTCAATTCACTTTACAATATATTCTGTGAAGCACTTTGAGACATCTCAAAGACGTGATAAGGTGCTGTATCAAATGCAAGGATATGATTATTATTATTTCTGCGGTCAGCTCGTTCCAAGGCCAATTCGATCAATTATCTCGATTCAATTCTAGGAACCGTCAAACCTTTGAACTGGCTTCGACCTGCCTACGAACTAGACACGAATCCCCAAAACAACGGCTTCCAAAACGAAGACTTCATTGTGTGGATGCGGATCGCGGCTTTGCCCACGTTTCGCAAACTCTACCGGCGAATCGATGAGGGACTGACCGTTGGGAAATACGACCTGGAGATAGCGTACAGTATCCTTGGAGACAGTGTAAACATAGAGGGGGTTGAGAGAGGGAGAGGGAGGGAGAGCTAAGATAACAGACCGAATCATATTGAAATGTTTCCTCCATCTCAATTATGATCGAACCGAGCTCATTTGCTAAAGTAGCTCAGGTTACTCTGCGTCCCATGACTGTGTTTGTTTGGAAGTCTCAAATGGAGTGGTTTCCAAACAGCATTCCTCCATAAGGAAATGTAGGGGGGGGGGGGGTGTGCGTGCGGAGGGAAGGGGAGAAGATAGATTATGTCCTATAATCAGGGAGAGGTCCCTCATGCTGTCCCAGTGTGTCACGGGAACCCTGCACCGGAAACAGCTCACGAGATACAGAGAGAGAGAGAGACGGCGGGACACAATACTACAATACTATGCATTTCCAGTTACTATATTGAGTTCAGCTAGGAACGTTGCATTTTACACCATGTTATTAAAGAGCAGGGTTTTGCCACTACACAGTGGGCCGTCCCCGGCCACTTTCAAAGAGTCACAGTGGGACCGCAGCCCAATTGGATTCACACCCCGCTGTGTAGGCGTCTGCAGGGAAACTGAGTCTCCTCCAGGTGTGGGGCAGGAGCAGGGATCCATTGTGACCCTTCTTAGCTCAACCCTGACAGCACTGTGGGATTCTCACGGTGACGTTTCACCACGAGGTGAGCGAGTGCCTTGTACCGTACGGAAGGCTTGAAATGTCAGATGGATCCATCAGGTCTGTAAAGACATCCTAACAGCAAAAAACTTTGGCCTTGACCCATTGTATCCAGATTATCCGGTGCTGAGCTTCGACGGACGGAAGCACATAACGTTCAGCACGATATCCTGGATGGGCGGCAAGAACTCATTCTTGGGCATTGCTTACCTGGTGTGTGGGTCCCTCTGTGTTGTGACTGGCATTGTGCTGCTTATCGTCTATATCAAATACCAAAAACAGCACCACGGCTCTGCTGAATAGCGAGCTGCACAACGGCACCCAAATCGTTCTGCGATTAGTTCTACCTGTTGGACAGAAATAGCGAATTATCATGGAATGGTTATTAGAAATTAACTCCTTATATGAAGCGTTTAAATTTTACTTCATCTTTTTGGGAATGAGAAGAGTGTCAGGTCTCTTTAATTTACCCGTCGCATATTTCCCAGTTGTGAACTCTGTATTGATTTAATTACATTATGAAAAAGGTGCTTCGAAACACATCCCAAATGACTGTGTCTTCTTGCAAATGTTAGTTAGTTACTTGAAAATGTTTACAGCGATTGTTTTGCTCAGCAAATGTAGTCGGGTGCATTAACAAATTAGGGCTTGTGAAGGACCCTCTGGGTACACAGAGGCTGGAGCCAGAAGAGGTAATAATGTTCCAGGAGTAAGACTGAGCACAATCACTAGTACTCGGTGGTGGAGGCGGGAGAATAATTCAGATCACTATCATTGATCTTATTGATCAATTATTATTATTGCGTTTTGCCCACAAAATGCAGTCAATTCACTTTACAGTCTATTTTGTGAAGCGCTTTGAGGCATCTCAATGATGCGATAAGGCTCTATATTAAATGCAAGGATTATTATTACTATTACTATCTTACTTTTTTTAAACTCCTAAAAGTTTCCGTTACTTTTTCAAACAGGGTTTCTTTACGGTCCAGGCTTTCTGCACCCATCACTTCAATGTTTATTTCACCCTTGAATAAGATTTTGCGGATTGTAACAAAACGTCTTGAATTGGCAAAGCCGTTGGCTATGCGTGGAGCCTGAGCTGCACGCTTTGGGTGGGGGTGTGAGGGGGTGGGGGTGTGAGGGGGGGTTGGGGGTGTGAGGGGGTGGGGTGTGAGGGGGTGGGGGTGTGAGGGGGTGGGGGTGTGAGGGGGTGGAGGGAGCCTGGTCCAATCTTAATTGGGATCTAGGACACATTTAGACAAGAGCTAATGGAAAAGTGAATTTCGGAATTTCCGCAATCTGGGATCATCTTAAATTTGGGGGCAGAATGGTGTCACAGGCTAAGACTAGGTGGAATTTCAGGCCTCGGGAGCTGGGAACTCAACTGCTGGCTCGGCCCAGGGATAATATAGGGTCAATTATCATAGCACCGAGCTCCTACCTTCAGCTGAGAACAATCAACTCAACACAAATATTTTCCTAATCTCTCCCTTCGTTTTTATTCGATGTTGATCGGGACTCCAATGACACTGATCGAACGGGAATGAATGTGCGGGAGGAACGGTCTATCTGGAGGGTCCCAGAGTAAAACAGTAAATAAATACAAAATACACACGCTTTCTCTCTCTCTCTCTCGTACTCATAATCCCTCAATTCCTTTGCCGATTAACTACACCAATTCCCTCTTGTCACCCCGGGTAACCCATTTGTACAGTCATCACTCAGTATTTCCCTTCAAGTCACTCAAACCCCTTCCCATTTTGCTAAAATACAGGAAGAGCTATGTTCATCTGAACAAGAGGAGAGAGTTTCTATGAAAATTTAATCAGCTATGGCAGCAGCCTGGTATCAAATTGCCTACTCGTAACTCCTTTTTGGCAGGCAGGTGGGAACAGATCAAATGTGCGACAGCACTGTGACTGCAGACAGAACTTGCACCCTTCCACTGCCATTTAGACAGGAGGTAACTTACTGTGAGAGAGGAACAGGCTCCAGTGATCTGACAGTTTTATTGCAAGATCATTTCTCCATTGCGGACAATTACCAGTTTGCAATTGCGAAGCCTATATTTCAGCTTGCGCACCTGACACTGACTGAGCCGCTATTTCAGCTTCTGCTTGTATCAAGTTTTTCCAAGCTTGAGAAAAGCAGGACTTTGAACTAAAAAAAAACAATAATTTGGTCACTCAATCCACCACTGTTTGTGGGACACTGCTGTGCGCAATTGGCTGCTGCTTTTCGCTCACTGGAACTGGAAAGTAGAGCGTCCGATTAACAACCCCAATTATTACTAAATCCTGTTGGTGAAAGACAAGCCACTGCCCCACCTCACACACACACACACACGTGTGCAAGATGTTGCTTTGTAACATAATAGTAAGAAAATGTCTCCCGCGTATATTTTTGTATTGCTAATAATGATAACCCTTGCATTTGACATAGCGTCTTGTCACATCGTCGAGACATCTCAACGCACTGCCCCGAAGATACTGTAAAGTGAATTGACTGCGGATTTTGTGGGTGAAACGCTGCAGCCAATTGCGCCCAGCAGCGTCCCGCAAACAGTCGTGGATTGAGACCGATTCAAACCCAAGACCGATTCAATGGTGGGTTGAAAAACGATCAAAGAGGCCCCAATGTCCAGCTAAAAACAGGGGGGTCAAATAGGTGGGCCTTCTTCCTGAGTAGCTGAATAAGAGGGGTGGGGGGGGGGGTTGTGGGTGAGGGTCATGAGAAAGTTGCCGTGACCACACACCGCCCATTGTGACGCCACAAACCGAGCGATCTCTCAGCTGCTCCTTCTCAACAATCACAGCAAAAAATCTGGCGCACGAAATCGGTCTCCAGCCGCGGGGATCGCTGGAGACGTCGTACAGGATTTCTTTTGTCAATCTATCGGTAAGAACGGGAGTTTTACCCCCCCCCCCCCACTACCACCACCACCACCACCTCTGGAAGCCATCCGCGCACGTTCCCTCTCCCTCCTCGGTTGAGGGAATGGTTGTCCTGCTCGGGAAAGCCGTCCGTCCGTGTCCGTCTGTCCGTCTGTTCATTGTGACATCAGCAGTCTGCAGAAGAACGAGTTCACGTTACGCTCCAACCCGGCCCCGAGCCTTGGCTTCAACCCATCGATTAACCCCAAAAATACTAAGTTGACGAATAAACTTAATCACGGGTGCAGGGAGGGAGGTTTCTCTGAACGTTTTCTGTCCTTGTACAACGCAATGCGATACAAAATGACATGCATGCAGCGCCCTTCGCGACGGGAGGACGTCCCAAGGCGCTGGATAGTCAGGGATCAGGACCCTAACTGTAACACACCCGTTAGGTACAGAGCTGCAGAGAGCTGGGAGGGAGCAACGAGGTTGGAGGTTAATTCAAACTCGTGTGGAATAAGCCTATTACTTAGTCTGAGGCTATTTCTGAAACAACGCAGTGATGGCGTCAGGAGGGATTCATCCTTTGGAGGGATGAAAGAGGCTGAAATTTTCTGTTAGGAGGGAGAGACTCAAATGTACTGCACAGGCTCGTTAGGCAAGTTATCGTGTGTGCACTCTGCACTCATTCCATGTTCACATTCATCACACGAACATCCCCAACTTCCAAACTAACCCAAGGGTTTCTTAATTCACGTCTGAATTTCACCGCTGACGACTCAGCACTTTGTTGAGAAGCTTTCAAGAGCGGATGAGGGTGGCGGTGGGGTGAGGGGCTTCAAAGAAGTCAGGTGTATTGCAAATAACACAACAAAGATGATCGAGCATTACACAGCCATGAAACACCATTAAAAAATAAATTTGCAGAACTGCAGTCAGATAGAATTGAAAGGATCCACAGAAGTGATACAGGAGATTTTATACAGAATTCTTTCAAAAAACAATGTATATTCTCTTCTCCCCTTAAGAGTTCTTTGTGAAAGCTCTCGAGCCTAGGCCATGTTTGATATAGAAATGTTACAGGACGACTCCAGTGTGAGGATGAACACATCCTCGCCCCCGTCGCCTCTCATGGCCATCGGGCAGATTATACTCGACCTCATTCTGTTCCTCTGCTTGTCTGTCCTCATCGTCAACATCATTAACTTCATCACCAAGCGGGTGGAACCCCCCACGGCCAAGGTCAGTGTCTCTCTCTCTCTTTAGAAAATGTTGTTAAACACTCAATTTCCTTTCAGGGGCTCTCTTGCTGACTCTTTAGAACTAAAAAAAAAATTCCTATCTTTGCCCCCCCCTCCCACCACCCCCCCCGCCACCTCACCCCCCCCCACCCTTTGCAAACGCGTGTTTTTAAAACGTTACTTATTTCGATTGGGATACAAAATGAAATCGATCGCTCCTCCCTCACTCCACGGTCGTTTCTGGGACGTTACTGTGCGCAATTGGCTGCCGTGTTTAGCCCACAGTAATAGACGGTCAATCCACTTTTAACGTATATCCTGTGAAGCGCTTTAAGAAGTCTCAACAGCACAATAAGACGCTATATTAAATGTAAGGATTGTTATTATATTATTATATAACTTGTCCCCTCCAAGGGAAAAGGACTTAGTGACAAGTTATCAGCAGAGGCGGGTTAGGCATATGTACAGCAAAACAAATTACATTTGTAAATCGCCTTCCACGTCAGGCGGAGAATTTATATGAAGTATAAATATGTAGGTGCATGTATAAATACATCGATAAATGCAGCTGGGATATTGACAGTGTGATGACTTAAGTGGCAGAGACAGGGATGAGTTATCGGGAGTTTACTGTGTGTAAAAAAAAAATTGCTGTAGAATCAAGAACCAAATTATTAATGACCTTTTGCCATTTTCAATTCAGGAAAAACATTGCAATCTTTCCCCTCTAACAGCTGATGAAACAAGGCGGCTACATTACGGCATTAACATCCAGAAGGTTTTGCTGAAAAAGATGCAGCTCGTGGAGCTAAAGATCGGGTTGCTGAAAGCCATTCTGAACTCCCTGAAGAAGAAAAGAAAACTAAAGACGTCTCGCAAACACAAAATGTGCAGCTGCTCTTATTGCATCGCCAATACCTTCGGCTCCGAAATTAACTGCGCTGAACAGACAGATGCACTGCTGGAGGATATGTAACGCTAAATATCTAAAATAAATAACTTTAATTTCAATATACTGAATTGCTGTGTGTCCTGGTACCTTAAACCCTAACGGATACTACGAGATTGTGGAGTCCTGTAGTGTAGTGAGAGGACCCGGGTTTGATTCCCGGACAGGGCGAAAACTTAGGCAAGTTTCCTTACTCCGAATGCCTGTTCACCCAGCAGTAAGTAGGAACCCGGTTGTTAGTTGATTTGTGGATAGCTGTAATGTAATAATCCCACCCACACCCAAAAAAAAAAAGTGGTCACTCAATCGAAGACTGCTTGGGTGCGACTGGCTGCCACATTTTGCTCACAAAATACAGTCAATCCACAATATATTCTGTGAAGCACTTTGAGATGTCTCAACAATTTAATTACGGCGCTATATCTAATGCAAGGATTCTTCTTATTAAAGAGGTCACACCAATCCCCTTTGTAAATTGCAATTCTCCAAATAATCCTCACATGACAGGTTACTGTACATAGTGTGTGCTATAATACTAGTCTGACCCACACCCCAGTCTGCTTCTCTGGATTTGAAGGAACTTGACCATCCCAGTCGACTTTGCATGGTTCATAAAATAAGGGGTTTACTGTTTGCATATGCTGAGGGGTCAGAGCAATGGGTAAAACATTACGTGGAAGCACTAAGCTCAGGGTAACCTGCTCTGTTAAGCAGATGTAGGCACCGTCCTATTTGCCTTACAATTTAATGGCTACAACGTGCACAGCAGCTTCAGAAAGACGGGTTATAAAACCACAGCAATAAAAACGCTCCATAAGCACTAGCAATGTCAAAACCGACCCATCGTCCAGCTCTGAAGGATGACACACGTTAGGGGGGGGGCAGTATTGGTGGAGTGGATGGGAGGTGGAGAAAAATACAGCCATTTATTACAATATATTCTGTGAAGCGCTTTGAGACGCCGAGAAGACGTAGTAAGGCGCTATATGAAATGCAAAGATTAGTGTTAGGGTTAGTGTCAACTGTGCGCTTTCATCAATTCACCTTTATAAACTACAATACTCCAAATAATCCAGCAAAGGAAAACAGGAATGGATGGATGGATGCAATTCAGCCCATCAGACCTGTTTCAGCCGTTTAGCAGATCCTGACAGATCTCTTCAACCCCCCCCCACAAAGTCCCGCCATTTCACTGTATTTCAGCGACTTGGGGGTCCTCTCAACGTGAAATGCTCTGTACAAATGTAATTTGTTGTTGTGGTACTCTTAGCAACACATATTGAACGCAGACTGGGACACCAATTGTCAGGATTAAAGGTACAAATTCATACACAGAAAACAGCAAAGGCTTTTGTGTTCCTCAAACTCCACCCATTCAGGCCATTTATTTCACACTTGTAATATTTTTGCAGTTTGGTAGGTTTTTTTTAAATAAACAGAGGAAGATGAACTGGGATACGTCCTCGGCTTATCAGAATGTGCACGTTCATTTAAATCCACAAAATTCATCTGAAATTTTTTTCTTCTTTTTTTTACAAAGACAAACTCAAAAAAAAGTAATACACGTTACATCACAGGCACTAAATAAAGGTGTGTTTATCACAATGCTGATTTAAGGTATAACCTGGCTTTCCTTCTCGTCTTTTTTGGTAAAAAATATAAAGTGAATTGACTTTGTGTTTTTGATTTGCAAGCGGCATTTAAACAAACAAAAGGTTGAGAGTTTTTCTCTCCGAGAAAGAAGAATCCAGGCTCAAAGCAGAATTGAAGTGGATGACAAAATGCACTCACGCTATCTATTTGCATAAAATGAGGGCAGCAGAACCATTTTCGAAGCTTAAGGTAATTTGCTAAAAATTTCCAGGTGCCAGATTTCAAACAAAAAAAAACTTAGGATTGTAGTAACTAGTGTAAAACTTGGAGTTACGGATATGTTTCGTTGCTCACTTCGACTTATCTGTTGATGGGACAGCTTCAAAAAACTTAAAGGGACTTAGTTACGTCTGTGTCAGAGAGAGAGAGAGAGAGAGAAAGACTGGGGTGGGAACAAAGTCAAGGAACGCAGCACAGTTGCAAGTGATAGCATAGCAAAAAAGACAAGCTATGAAATTAAAATTGACTCGTGATTTACCGCTAATTCTAACACAACATACTACAGGCACAAAGCAGTTTCCGAGGAATCTTTTCAGGTGTCATTGCCACACTGAGGCGAGCTGGATGTAGGGAAGCACTCCTTCTCTGTGGCTGACGGCATATGTTACTGTCAGTCTGTATTACCGAGCCTGGCAGGTGGGTTTGTAAATAGGTCTGGGCGACTTCAAGTGCTATTGCATTCTTAACACAACAACACAGCAACTTCAAGTATGATAACAGTCCTCCACTGCTCAAACACAAGTTGGTCCACTCCCTGGTAACACAAGCTAAATGCATTCAGATCATCACGCAATGCCCATCAATATCACTCTCTTGATGCGAGTTTGCATCCTCAATGGAATGAGAAATTAAAATTAATCAAAAAAAAAAGTCAGATTTCCTCCCGAGGCCAGAGAAACCGTTTCCTGCTCTCGTTTTACTTTAAATATATTATCAGTCCTCTTTCTTGTCCTTTAAGGCACGGAGTCTCTCCAGGAGAGGAGGGTGTGAGTAATGCCACATGGAATACAGCCAGTCAGCGACTGGGAAGCCTAAGTTATCCTTGTTCAGTTTGATCAGGGACGAGTACAGATCCGTCGCTTTTCCCAGGTTCTTCGCGAATGCGTCAGCTTGGAACTCGAACCTTCTGCTCAGGACAGTCAGGCAAAACGACAGCACCTGCAATTCAATAGAAAATCCATCCCCATGTCAGATCGTAACGCAACCTGATTTAGCGACTCTTTTCAGCACAAAGCTGTAAGAGAGCAAAACGGCGCCGAACGCTGTGACCTCACCTCGTTGTAGGGCGAGAATATGAACTGAAAGATGATCATCAAGCCGATGAGAGTGGGCTGGCTGTCGTAGAAGCCGAAGGCGGAGAAGAGTTCCTTTCTGTCCATGAGGACAGCGAACAGGAAGAAGCAAAAGAACGAATTCACCTGTAATGAAAGGCATGGTTGGTTGCACACGCTCGCAATTCCAATCATCGCCGATGCTGTTTGCCTTTGGGACTCCGTCTCAGGCCCTTCGGTCACCCTCCTACCCCCACTCTCCCTACCCTCCAACCCTCCTGATCACAACCCCCAGCTCGGCTCCAAATTCCTGACTTTCAAGAGCCTGGCGACGTCCTCCCGGCATGAAAGACGCTATACGGGTGTAAGTTGTTGTTAGCGGCTGGTAACATTTTTGGAAGGAGGGACATGTATTTGATGAGAGTTCCAGATCAGCAAAGGATCAAAGTCACTTCTGCCCATTTGATCCTACAAACAACTTACACTTTTACAACCATCTTTCGTGTAGGATTCATCAGGCTGCGCTACTTTCTTCATCCCACGCTCGGAATGTATGCATGCATGTATTTATTTTAAATCAAAAACTTGTGGCCTTGAAGATGGATGTTTTACATCCTTTAAAGTCTCCTTCAAAGTAATTAATGGGGACATTTTGTAAGCCACGGATTACCTGACTGATGACAATGTTCTTGACTGTGTGACCCAGTTTCCAGTGTCCAAGCTCGTGCCCGAGCACAGCCAGAACCTCTTGGTTGTTGCAACCTTGTCGCTTGTTCTGAAAAGGAACACAGATTTTGCTCTGAAATCATAATATTCCTTGCATTTGATAAAAGCGCCTCATCGCGTTGTCGCATCGGGTGGAGCTGCTGCACGGCACATTACGGTAGCGTTCGGTCTCAGCGTCCCAGCCCTGCACCGGCATCAGAAACTCAACGGGCAACTTTACTTTGGGTTTGAGCTTGGCCTCCGATGCCTCGGCTTCACCGCCGTCCCCTGCAGCTGTGGGGGCATCAGAGCTGTTCTCGTCGACAGCCCCTTTGTTTAGCGGAGAGTGGTCCTCCAGCAGAGTGTCAAACAGCACGATCCGCTTGTTCTTAAAGAATCCGTAGAAGTAGGCGTTGCTGTGCGACGATCTTTTCGATCCTAGTTAAAGAGAATGAATACTTACAGCAGGATTCAAATGTTAATCCTTTCCTCGGATACAGCCTCCAGAACATGCCATAACATTTTAAAGCATTGCACGGAAAATCCCCGACAACTGGAGTTTTTCAGTAAACACAGCAGCCATTTTGCACCCACCAATGTCCCACAGACAGGCACGAAGTGAATGGCCAATTTACTTGGAGGGCTGTCGGCCAGGACACTGTTAAGACACTCCATTTTCCTTTCCGAATAGAGTTATGGCATCTTTCACATCCACCTGAACAGGCAGAGAGGACATTGGTGTAAATGTCTCAAACGAAGGACAGCAGTGCTTCCAAATCAGACTAAGCTAGGAGTTCAAAGTGCCAACGTGGGGCTTGAAAATCATAACCCAGAGACAAGAACGCTTACCAACTGAGCCAAGCTGACGCGAGGCTTAATCAGGTATAAAAATTGCAAAAGACAATCCATGAAAGATGATCATCGAGTTACCAAGTGATCTTTAATATATTAAAAAAACATAAACCTACTAATAATAATCCTTGCATTTGATATAGTGCTTTTCACATCTTCTCGACGTCTCAAAGCGCTTCACAGAATAGATTGTAAAGTGAATTGACTGTATGTTTGTCAATTCTCAGGGGAAGTACTGGTGTCCTGGAGATGAATAATTGCTATTGTTAGATAGGGAATGCTATACAGCTCTCTGACCAGTTATTGCCACTCAGGAGCGCTGCCTTTATAAAGGTCTTGCATTGTCACATGTCGCATCTCCTTGCGTAATTCATATTACGCAAGGAGATGAGACAGTTTTAAACAGCTAAACCTGGGTAGCAATGTCATGTAGAATGTAGCAAAGCCAAAGGTATTAAATGTACTTATATCAACCAGCAATACAGTGGACTGCACATCAATAGGCAACTTGCTGCATTCAAAGATGTTCCGCCGTCACAGGTTGCCTATTAATAAGCCTGAGAGCAGGTCACAGAAACCAATGGAGCTTCACTGCCTTACCCTCTACTATGTAAACCTTGGTGAGAGGAAAGCTGATACTCTTGGCCATTTTCTCGATGCTCTCCTTCAGTTCCCCTTCAGGAAGTGGAGTGAATTTATCAAACAATGGTGCGATGTAGTCAGCATAAATGGTCACCAGTACCTGAAACATACAGCGCGAAAGAGGAGGAAAGAGTTAGAAATGAGGGGAGAAAAATTGAATAAGGGCACATGATAAAACATGAAAAAGCAGAACTTTAGACTCACCAGGGAGACGATCAATGTGAAAAGCCAAGCGTAGATAAAGAAATAATCTCCACCGATTTTGATGATGTACAGAAGCAGCGAAGTCACAGGGAGTAAAATACACTGAGTCACTGCAAACTTCTTCAGGGCATCTTTAAAAAAGAATCCCAACGTCTGCGGAAACCAAACGAAAATGCGATGCGATCAGCCCAGAAAATAACATTGGAAGACTTTGCCAGATTAAAAGATACACATATTCTGTTTACACAAAGTACGAGATTCCTTGTATCTGAAGGCAGAAGTGTCGATTCCTTCAAACACAGATTAGATAGTTTTTTTTTAGGAAATAATATTATGGGATATAGTACATAGGTAGTTCAGGACATATGTGCATGCAACCAAGTGGAGCTTTGTCTTTTTTTGGTCTTGCATTACTTATGTTCTTAAGAATGAATAAACTACCATTAAAAATATAGATCATAATTTGGTTTTCTCCCGACATCCAATTTATATTTGAATGAGTGGCGCAACTTGCAAACCGTTATGTGTAGCCATTTAGAAATCTGCTGCCTTTACAGACCTGCTGGTTGAAGCCATGCCTCTCCTCAATGACAAACGTATTGTAGAGACTCCAGGGTAGACCAGTCACTGCACTGAACAAGGTAGCAAGGAATAGGAACGCCAAGGATTGGGTTATCTGTCAAGTATAAAAGAAAAGGAAACATTTGAAAAGTTAAATTCATTGTAAAACAGTGCCACTGCAATGATCCTCAAAAGGAAAAAGGACTTTAGCACAAAGTCATCTGCATGATTTTGGACATTTGCAGTTGATATTTGACCAGAACAATCTGCAGTCTACAATTCATGCCGCACAAATAAAGCTGTTTGTTGTGCGTCAACTATAAGTAATTCATAATAATAATAATAACAAAACTGTACGCTAATTACCTCATATGCAGGGCCAAACCCAAAGCGCCCAGTCATGTGTCCAGACACTCGCCATAGCAAAGGGATTCCTCCCAACAGCAGAATCAGCTGAAACAATGGAGAATGATTGTAATCAAAATAGGCAATGGCACCGGCCACATGCAGATGCAATAAATCAGAAATATTTCTTGAGATAGAATGCCACACTGGCGGAACTAAATGGGATGTTTAAAAAGGAGATGGCTAGATACTTGGGAAGTCAAGGGATTGAGGAGCATCGAGGAAAGGCAGAGAAAATGAAATTCAATGGCAGATTGGGCCATTTTAACCCCGTCCCCACCCCACCCAAAACTTCACGTGACAAACTACAAAATTATATTTCTATAGCGCCTTTCATGTCGACAGGACGTCCCTACGTGAAAAGTGCTATACAAAACAATCTTTCATCTTACCTCCTGCAATTTAAGAATGGGTACCCACTACTCACAAGAGTAGCCGCAGTACACAATACAATCGCAGGTTAAAGTACACCGATGTTACTCACCGTTCCTTCAGTCTCAGAATAAAGGCCAGACCAGAATCCAAAGGTACTTTTGTCCAGTTGGTAGAGGCGAGATTTCTCAAAGGTTTCAGAGTCCATGATCGTCCCCAGCTCCTCTGGGACCAATGTAGTGTTTCTGTAAGTCTTGCGCTAAAGAGGGAGAAAGATTTTCATAAAGAGCCAGAAAAAGGGATACAAGGAAAGCTTTCAAACATCAAACATGGACACTTACAGCACAAACAACAACAAATTACATTTGTTTGGCGTCTTTTACGTCAGGAGCACGTCCCAAGGCGCTGGACAGTCAGGGATCCACACCCGAGCTGGTGGTTGGGATTAGGAGGATAGGAGGGCGGAGTGGATAGTGGTAGGAGGATGAGCAAAGGCACGGTCGAAGAGAAAACACTCAACACCTTTTCAGTGGAACTCCCAGAAGCATTACCTGATATTATTCCGGTACTCCCGCGTCCCCATGCATCACTCCTACCCCCTTTTCCAAACAAGATGAGCCCCGCCTCAGCAATTGCCCGTTCAATACCAGCTCCCTTGCTCTTCATCCACCCCTCAAGCTCTCCAACAGCAAAGCTTTCAAACATCAAGCAAAACCCAAGCCTTTCATTACCATTCGCCTTCAGTGTGCTAACCCAGGACACTGCAACTGAAAGCATCATTAAGAAATTGATGATTTACCAATGTGCCTTACACTGAAGAGAGAGGAAGCAATATCGCCCAAGGATAGTCTGACTCACACAATGTCTCTTCGTGTATACTAGTACAACTACTGGATGAGCCACTGACGCACAGGAATTGACCAGCAGAGAGCGAGACCCGAAGAGGACTCGGTGAAGAACTTCTTTTGAAAAAAAACGATGACATTAGCATTGATCTGAAACCCTGCTCGTTTCAATCCAAAAGATTAGTGAACTTTTTTTTTTTGCCACTGATTAATAAACCTACAAGTTCCACTTTACGCCCTTGCAAAGTATTTTTTGTTGCGTTTCGTAACAGAATTTAATGAAAAAAAAACCTAAAACTCTGAAGCTCGCAAGTTGTCTTTGGGGGGGGGAAGCCACCGATTATTCCAGTACTTCGTACATTGACTTGGATCTAAATGTCCTGCACGTAGGGAGCCAATGTTCCCTGAAGCCACAGAAGGATTATAGAAATGTTCGAAGACTGCCCCAGTCTCAATCGTGCTTATCGCAGTTGCCTAATAAATACTTCCTCTAATCTGCCCAAAAAACAGTTATTTGCATAAAAACTGAAACTGGTGAAACGGTTTGATATCACAACAGCTGCGGAGACACCACTTACCGAGGGACTCCCAGCGGGTCAGGCAGATATAGTTTGCACCGAGAAAAATAATAATCCTTGCATTTTATACAGGGCCTTAACACGCCTTCGAGACGTCTCAAAAGCGATTCACAGGATATCCTGGAAAGTGAACTGACTGGATATTTTGAGAATCTCTGAACCCCAGATTCATTCAATGAATAAACCAGTCCGTTCGCGGTAACCAATACAGGTTTCCATCATACTCTAAGCAGATTACTATTGATACAAATTGGGTTTTACACCAAAAAAAAATGTACTTTTTATTTTAGCGTCAAGAGTTCTACATCGGATGACTTCCAATTCAGACACCAGCATGGCACTGTGCTGAGGCACAACGCAAAGGAACAGACATAAGGTTCAAAGTCTCAATGAAACGATAAGGTACGATATCAAAATATACCATATTCAGGTTTGACCCCTGAAATGTGCCAAATTTCAGAAGATTTAGCGAATTGATTTTTTTTTTGGAAAAAAAACATGTGTGGCATCAGAGTATCTGGGGCAGAGGTGTCTCAGAGTGGGGGGTCCCTGGTATGGAGGTAGGTGGGGTATATGTGTGTGTTTTGGGAGGGGTGGGGGAAATATACGGGCAGAATCTTTTGGGCTGAGAGTGCACGATATCTCTAGGGGTGGGGGATGAGGGTATCTCTAAGGGGGTGGGTATCTGTTAGGGGGGATGAGGCTATCTCTAGGGGGTGAGTGAGGGGATGAGGGTATCTCTAGGGGTGTGGGAGGGGGGGTGAGGATATCTCTAGGGGTGGGGGCGTGGGTATCTCTGGAAGATGGGGGAGCAGGGTGAGGGGTGGGGGGGTATCTCTGGGGGTGGCGGGGTATCTCTGGGGGTGGGGGGAAGGGAGTGAGGGGGTGGGGAGTATCTCTAGGGGCGAGGGAAGGGGAAGGGGAGTGAGGGGGTGGGGGGAGGAGGGGACTGAGGGGGTGGGGGGGACTGAGGGGGTGGGGAGGGGAAGTGAGAGGGTGGAGGGGAGGGGAGTGAGGAGGTGGGGGGGGAGTGAGGGGGTGTGAGGGGAGTGAGGAGGTGAGGGGGGTGTGAGGAGGGGAGTGAGGGGGTGGAGGAGGGGGGAGTGAGGGGGTGGAGGAGGGGAGAGATTAGGGGGTGGTGGGAGTGAGTGAGGGGAGTGAGGAGGTGGGGAGTGAGAGGGTGGAGGAGGGGGGAGTGGTGGTGGGAGTGAGTGAGGGGAGTGGTGGTGGGGGGGAGGGGAGTGTGAGGGTGGAGGAGGAGGGGAGTGGTGGTGGTGGGGGGAGTGAGTGAGGGGAGTGGTGGTGGTGGTGGGGGGAGTGAGTGAGGGGAGTGGTGGTGGGGGGAGTGAGTGAGGGGAGTGGTGGTGGGAGGAGTGAGTGAGTGAGTGAGTGAGGGGAGTGGTGGTGGGGGGAGTGAGTGAGTGAGTGAGGGGAGTGATGGTGGAGGTGGTGTGTGTGTGTGGGGGCGGTCGCCTCTCACCTGCCGTCGGGCGAGGTACGCTTCCCACATGTACACGGCCCAGGAGAAAAGTAACACCGAGTAAAAGATCTGCCGCTCGGCCCCGAGCTCCGCCCAGGGCTCCATGTTGATGATGTTGATGATGATGTCGTGGTGGTGGTGACGGTGACGGTGGCGGTGACGGTCCCTCTCTCTCTGCGACGCTCTGATTCTCTTTCGATGCGATTCCGTCGGTGTCCCTCCCGCCTCCGCCCCGGACTGCGCTCCGCTGATGTCGCTCCGGGTGGACCGCAAGTTCCCCCTTTTTTTGGTTCCGCCCCAGCGATTTGTTCCCCCCCCCCCATTCCACTGGGGCTGGTGTCACTCTCTCTCTCTTCCCCCCACCACCACCACCTCCTACTGGAGGTGGTCCACTCTCTGACCCCCCATTCATATTATTGAAAATATTATATTATTATTATTATTATTAATATTATTGTTGAAAATAATAAGGAGACGCGTCGTACGCTCGGTTCAATACTTTTACGACGCTTTTGGGACGGCTCAGAAGACGCCATAAGGCGCTGTCACAAATTGCCGGGATTATTATTATTATTATTGTTGTTGTTGTAAATAACAAATTCAATGCTATCCCAAACAATTGCAAGGATTACCGTCAACCGTCGCGCTCGCATTTGATGCAGCGCCTTTGTGGCATCAAAGCGCTTCGGTGGTCTCTGTAAAGTACGATTGGCCCCGCAACATAGTCGTCTGCACAGTCACTAATATAATCCTTGCATTTGATATAGCGCTGTTCACGTCGGGAGGACGTCCCAAAGCGCTTCACAGAACACACTGTAAAGTGAACTGACTGTATATTTGTGGGCGAACGCGGCGGCCAATTGCGCACAGCAATGTCCCACAAACAGTCGCGGATTGAAAATGACCAATTTATTATTGTTTTTGGTTTTGGAGGGTTTATTATTAGGCTCTGTGTGGAGTAAGGAAACTTGCCCAAGGTTTCGCCCTCTGCCTGGAATTGAACTCAGGTCTCTCGCTTGCAAAGCGAGTGCTCTAACCACTGAGCTACAGGACTACACATTACATTAATGCCTGCAAATTGCTTTGAGACGTCCACCCCACCATGTGAAAGGCACTATATGAAATGCAAGGATTATTATTTTATTTGTGTCGGTTTGCTGGGGCTGGAGCTATCTACTGTAATTCCATCCCGCTTCATCAATGTGCGAGTAACAGTATCCCCTTGTTGGAGCTATCAAGTGTCAACGTTTTAATTGACGTTTTAATGTCTTATTATCCAAAGGATAGCACTTTTTTCAATCCAGTGCTAACCCCGCTACTACTATGTCAGACAAAAAACTGTGAGTTCAAAGTCCCAGTACGAGACGTAAACCCTCAAACCCTCTGACCCAGAAGTGAGAGCTCTATTTGCCCACAAAATATACAGTCAATTCACTTTACAGTATATTCTGTGAAGCGCTTTGAGACATCTCAAAGACGTGATAAGGCGCTATATCAAATGCATGGATTATTATTACTATTATTATTATTAACTGAGTCCAACCACTCCTCTAATCAATAGCAAATGAGAAGAAAGCTGAAATAATAAAACGTGCCATTTCTGGACATGAAACATTTTACTGTGGCGATTGTCATACAATAGGTAAATTATACTTTATAATTTTCTCTATCAGAAAGGTTTTTTTTTTGGTGGATGTGTGTTCGTGCGTGCGTCGTGCGTCAGCATATCCTGTCCTCTCTCTCTCTCTCAGTGGTGGGGTGGGAGTCCATCTCGGTGCTGAAGGGGCTTGGCGTGTGGCATCTCGAACAGATACAACTGGACGACCGGCTCGTGCACTCGGACTCCGTCACTCGGCGAGTCATTTTCTTGGCAAACTTCATAATCATGTCTTCCATATCCCGGATTTTCATCTCCATCTGTTGCAGCTTCCTCATGATCTTCTCCTGGATGGCCAACCCTCTGCGGAAACGCTTGATCTCTCTCCTCTTCTTCTCCTTCTTCAGATAGTTCTTGTCCATGGAGGGTCCGATCTTTAGGTACCCCGCGTACTTGTCCCACATTTTCTGTAAAGATACCAATTTGGATTACCAACAGCGCTTTATGCTTCCACCGGACTTTTTGGAAACGACAGTATCAACAACAATACAGTAACGATAATCCTTGCATTTGATACAGGACCTTCAGGTTGGGAAGAGGTCACAAAGTGCTGTAAAGTGTCGTATAGTGACTATTATTATTATTATTATTATTATTATGTGTATTTGTAGGCATTAAATGGTTTACACATAAATAACCGTGTGCAATAAGTAAGTTCTTAACATGTATCCAGAGAGCTCGCGTTTGAAGAGCGACATCGTCTGGGAAACTTATCATTACCCCACGCTCCGAGAGAGATCGGAATGCGTTTACATTACAAGTGCGAACAGATAATAATAATAAAATAATCCGTGCATTTGCGTCTTCGAGACATCTCAAAGCGCTTCACTGTATATACTGTAACGTGAATTGACTGTATATTTTGCGGGCGAAAGGCGGCAGCCAATTGCGCACGGCTGGGCAGAAGAGAGATCTCAAATATCCCCCTCCAGCAGCTCGGTCTGTCTTAACCTCAGGCACAAAAGTAGCTGACAGGAGCTGTCCTGCACACAACGGCTGACTCCCACACTTTGAAATCTGCCTCCCTCGCCTCCTTCAAGGTCCTTCTCAAGACTTTCCTCTTTGACCGTGAGCCGGGTCGATGACATGATAAGGCCCTGTATCAAATGCAAGGATTCGGATTATTATTATTACAATTTTATATTTCAATGCGGGCGCGAGCGACTGACCCTTAACATGCACGAGACCTTTCGTTTCTTCAGGAAGTTGAAGAAGAGGACCATGAGAATGATGAGGAAGGCCACCAGAAAGGCTCTGACCAGGAAATTATCGAGCAGAGCGGAGACACTGGACTCCTGGATCGAGTGGGGGACGCACCAAGCTTTAGCCGAAAGCCCGGTCAAGTCGTTGGGGACGGTGTCCGTGCGGACCCTGGGCCACGTGCGACAGCCGGTGGTCTCGCAGTGATCGTGGTAAGGGGGGCGCTTAGCAAAGAAGAGCTGGGAGATCAGCCCGGCCATTATCACACCCAGAGCAATGCCAATCATCCAGCCAACCAGCCAGGCGATCAGCTGGGCTGCGTGTTGCACAGCCACAGTTGGCAAACTGATGGGGACGCACGCGCTCTCTCTCTCGGGACACGGGGGTGTGGGGGGGTCACGCATTGTGAAGTCAACAGCTGTCGGTTGAACCTTTGTGATGCTCCATTATCACGTCGTCACTCACAGCCAGTAGGAGAGTCCTCCCCTTGCCTTCCACCCTCCCACCCTCTCTTTCTCCCCTCTCGCCCCAACTCCCCCCCACCCCCACCCCCAACCTGCTAGTGAACCCTTTGTGACATACAGGATCAATAAAAACGCGTGCCATGGATCTGGGCGCCAGCGCACACTCACACACACGCGCGCACACACACACATAGACACAGACGGACAGAGACACACACACAGACATCGATAAACACACAGACAGACGTAGACAGACGCACACAGACCGACAGACACAAATTATTTTAAGACATCCACCCGACCCGGCAGACAATTGTGACACTGGAGAGTCCCACAAAAGGGGATTGAGGGGAGGAATTATTAATGGATGGGATCAAATGTACTGATGGTCTCTCTTTCCCCCCCCGCCCCCCACCCCCCCCCCGCGCGCTTGTGACCTTGTGAAGCGAACTTCAAAGTTACAAATTTTATCTGTGTGAAAAAAAAACATTTTATTTGCGAGAATGTTGAAGGAGTGACTCTACTTATCTAATAAGTCTGATTGGGAGACACTCAGCCCCGGTCTGTTTGACCATGAATTTAGAAAATAATCCCTCTATTGTCTGGCTCCATCTGACAGTCTGTGCAACCGCACTGCTCAGACAACTGCTTTTTGGCGTCAGAACCCACACGGATTTAACCCATTCATGTCAGATTTTCTGCTGCAGTTTCCTGCAGGGAGTAATCCAGTTCACAGCTGGAACTCTGCCCAGCAACGACGCTGAGGTGTGCAATATACAATGTACTGTAAAGTGTAGTGACTATGTTTACAATAATCCTTGCATTCGATACAGCGCCTTATCGCGTCTTCGAGACCTCTCAAAGCGCTTCACAGAATATACTGTAAAGTGAATTGACTGTATAGTTTGTTGGCGAAAAGCAGCAGCCAATTGTGCACAGCAGCGTCCCCACAAACAGCCCTGCATTAAGTGACCAAATTATTTACTATTTTTGGAGGGATTATTACCCCCGGAAAGCGATCCGCCAATCGACTAACAACCGGGTTCCTGCTTACTGCTAGGTAAACAGAGACGCGTGGAGTAAGGAGAATTGCCTAAGGTTTTGCCCTCCTGGGAATCGAACCCAGGTCCTCTCGCTTGCGAGACGAGCGCGCTAACAACCACGCTTACGGGACTCCTAGGAATAGGAAACGCAACAGGCAACAGTCGTACGGCTTCCAAGGTATAAACGTTTCGCAAATTCCGCTGGAGTCAGGATGCCAATGAGAAGCTGCAGAGGGTTCGCCGCTGTGGAATCTTTACGTTCTTGCCCATTACAGCAGGGGGCAGAGTGACTGCAGTTTACTGGAGGTGACCCCAGGGACACTGGAACTGAGACGACAGCTGGGGAAAAAGGAACCTTATCCCTCAAGCTGACAGGTTTGGACGGATTCCACGACCTCCTGTGTCTGCTGGTAGTGCTGAGGAATGAGCTCCCACATAATGAATTGCACTGTTTCTGCTCTCAAGAGCACTAACCCTCCCTCCTCCAGCCCGCAACACGCAGCCAGAGCCGGAGACAATCCGTCCACTGTGACTTGCCACTGTGAGAGAGAGAGAGAGAGAGAGAGAGAGAGACAGGTAAAGGACCAAAAAAAAGGAGGACTATTATTATTCATTACCTACAGCCTTCTACATCTTTAATAATAATAATTCGGTCACTCAATCCGCGACTGACTGCTTGTGGGACACTGCTGTGCGCGGTTGGCTGCTGCGGTTATGCAGTCGATTCACTTTACGGTATATTCTGTGAGACGTCTCGAAGAGGTGATAAGGCGCTATATCAAATGCAAAGATTATTATAAACACGGCCAAAGCGACTGAACGCCTATTGCTAAGGCAACCGTGGAGACAATTCCCAGAGGCCCCGCTGGAGTGCAAAGCAATGTAACTGGATGAGAACAGGAGATAAGACATTCCATTCATTGCCTGTCCTCTCCCCCCCACCCCGACCTGATTGCAATCTCTGAAACAAGGGCCTCCAGGAATCTGTTTGATTCTCCTTTCAAGTAAATAAACCTGAAATCTCTCTCTCCAATAGTCTGACCTTTTGCCTTGCAAGGCAAGGTTTTATTTGAGGGAGGGAAGGGGGAAAAAAAGTGTCTACTTGTATTCGCTCCAACGTGGACAATAACCAGGGTCAATACGAGGCAAATCTCTTCAATAATCCCCGTTTTTTTAAATGGTCATTTTTCACTTTAAAAGTGGAAACGATGGGAGTTGGTGCAAACAGGTTCTGAAAACAAAGGGGACCTTGTTTTAAAGTTAGGAGATCGGAAAACGTTGGGAAAAGAGTCGAACGCATTGTGCCCCCATCGGGACAGAATGAAATAGGACACATTAAAAAAAAGGAGGCAGATAGATCAGGGATTTGGGAAGAAGGTGAGGAGGAAGAGGTGGGATTCCCAAGCAAGGCAAAACTTTAGGCGAGTTTCCTTACTCCGCACACATCTGTTTACCTATCAGTAAGTAGGAACAACAACAATTACATTTGTAAAGCGCCCTTCATGTCGGGAGGACGTCCCAAGGCATTGAACAGTCGGGGATCTGGACCCGAACATAGCAGGGCAGGGTTGGGGTGAGGGAGGGCAGAGAGAGGTAGGAGGGCGGCTGAAGGCACGGTCGAAAATGAGGGTCTTGAGTTGTGCCTTGAAGGAGGCAACAGAGGGAACGAGGCGAAGGGACTGTGGGATGGAGTTCCAAAGGGTGGGGGCTGAAAGCCTGGCCGCCGATGTAGGGTGGGTCGAGTGGGAAACCTGGAGTACTTTCTGGGAGTAATAAACCCTCCACACGCACAAAATTTAGTCACTGAATCCATGACTGTTTGTGGGACAATTCTGTGCGCGATTGTCTGCTGCGTTTCGCCCACATATAGAACACATAGTCACAACGCAATATATCCTGTGAAGCGCTTTGAGACGTCTCAACGACCTAAAAAGGCGTTGTATCAAATGCAAAGATTATTATTATTTATTGAGATATCTCGACTCAAATTGCCAGCGCAAAGAAATCCGAATTCAGTGCTCAAACGAGGTTTGACTGAGACGTGTTACCATGGAGCGTCACAAAGGGTTGAATGACGCAGTCCTTTACCTCACAATCATTTAGACTGTATTTTACTGTCAGTTGCATTGTGTCGGGGGCAGTTTGTGTTTAGCACTGGGGGTAACGCCGGTTGTCAAATGCTTAGTTAATTTTGCGCGAGTGTGTGTGCGCAAAAAAAAATGGTTAGATTAGCTTCCGATTTATTCTCTTCCAAGTGTCCCTCTAATCCCAACCGATGCGAGGCTTCGGAATCCACCACCTGGTGCCGAATCCGTATGGAAAACATCCCAAATGATTTCACCAGCTCGGAATGCAGTTCGCCTCCCAACTCGTCCGATTCCTTGGGGGCAGGCGACTCCGACTCAGAGACTTTAAATAACTTGACAGCGACTGCCATCCTCATCACCTGTTTAGTAACCCTGGTATCTATCATCCTCTACATGCTCATGAGGCAGAATATTCACTCTCTATTCAAGGTTAGCTCCTCGAAGAATGGGTAGCAGCTGGAAATCTCTCTCTGCTAGGAGCGAAGAAGCTTGGTCCTGGCATTATATTATTCCTCACCACACAAATATTTTGATGTCAAGATCCTCACACTCGTTTTCAAGTCCCTTCACGTCCTGGCACCTCCCTACCTCTCCAACCCACGACCCGCTGCTTCCACTCGACTGGCTCCAGCCTCCTCCGTGTTCCTTGTGCCCTCCGGTCCACTATGGGTGGCCGCGCTTTCAGCCGCTACGCTCCAAAACTCACGAACACTCTTCCTCTATTCCCCCCCCACCTTGCCCCTTCCTTTGCCATCTTCGGGTTGTGCCTGAAGATCTTCCTCTTCGATCCTTCCTACGGTCACCTCCCCCTTCCTTCCAGCTTGACACCGTGCTCCGCTGTTGACAAGAGCTCTGGGACGCTGGCCTGGGTGAGGGGCGCTCCATAAATGCAAGTTGTTGTTATTTATTTATTGCTTTGCATGGAGGGTAATTAGTGATTGGAACAATTCCCAATCTCCCACCCCCCACCTCCCACCCCCACCCCCTATGCCCAAATGTGCCCCTCATAGCGCCCTTGTCTCTGGGTCAGAAGGCTGTGAGTTCAAACCCCATACCTCACAACCTGAGATCACAGCCCAGTCTGACCAGTGCTGAAAGACCCACTGCGTTGTCACAGGTTCCTTCCTTCAGAGGAGACTCTGAACCCTTGGTCCTCCTGCCCAGCCCAGGGGGTGTTAAACAAACATCTGACGCTGTTCAACAGGTGTCTCTCTCGACGTTCTGGCCGACATTCCCCCCACCCACCCCTCAATTAAGTGGTCACTCACCTAATGGGTGTTTGGGCTCATGTGCCAATTTGCAAACCTTGCAATTGCCGAAAGATACAGTCACTACACTTTACAGTAGTTACCTGTTCTAGGCATTTGCCCACAAAATACACAGTCACTACACTTTACAATATATCCTGTGAAGCACTTGCAGGCGTCTCAACGACGTGATAAGGCGCCATATCAAATTTAAGGATGTGTTATTAGGCACTACATCGAAATCGAATCCCAAAAGATTATTCCTAGTTTGTTTTTCTTAGTTGGAGCTTCGATGCAATTCAGAAATCGGTGTGAATTTCTTTTAAGGTTATGACGGATTTAAGAGTTAGTGGTGAGATTGGCAATGAAGTTATGCTCTGTCCCCAGAATTTATGCGAAAAGTGCCTGCAGTTTTTGGAAAGAAAATTCGGGATGGACTTGTTATCGGTGAGAGAGGTACAATGTCTGCGGAGGGCGCTGTGCGTACAAGAGAGGTTGGGGAGGAGGCTACACCAGGTGGAGTGGAAGCTTGGTGCCATGGAAGATACCATCGTTTATCTCGTCGATCAAATAGGGCAGCAGAAGAGGCTCCTGAAGCAGAGAGCAAAGTCTTCCCCTCGCTGCAGGGTGATCTGGTATCAGAGCTCCTGCGTGTCTCGGAGAGAGCCGGAATCACTGCACATACAGTGAACGCAAGTCACTTTACTGTCAGAACCCAATGAACCGTTCACTGTCCACTTTGGCCAAATAAAAAAAATTATTAAATCAGCGCAGAGTGAATGCTGCTTCTGTTGTGCCTGTCGCCATCATTATAGCAGCAAATAATGAACCTTGCATTTGATATAGCGCCTTATCACATCATTGAGATGTCTCAAAGCGCTTGACAGGATATATAAAGTGGTGTGACTGTGTATTGTGTGGGCGAAACGCGGTGATAATTTGCGCGCAGCAATGTCCAACAAACAGTCATGGAGTGAGTGACCAACTTTTTCATTTGGGGAGATTGTTGGCCAGGACACCGGGAGAGAGAAACTCCCTACTCTTTTCAAATAGCGCCGCGGGATCTTTAAAGTCCACCCGAACAGGCGAACAGGACCTCGGTTTAACGTCTTATCCAAAAGACGGCACCGCTGACAATATAAAGCCCCCCTCCCCCAGCACTGCACTGGTGTGTCAGCTTAGACTATGTGATTCCCAAGTCCTGACCTGGGGCTTGAACCCACAACTGTCTGACTCTTCACAGGATACACTGTAAAGTGGATTTATATCTCCTTCCTTCCTACCTCCCTCCCTCCTTCCCCCCCTCTCTCTCTCTCTCTCTCTCTGTATATCCATCCATCTATTGGGATGATGTGAAATGCGCTATACAAATGTAATTGTTGTGTTTTTTTTAATCTCGCGATCTTTTTCTGTCCGTCAATCAATTCAATCAATCAATCAATCAATCAATCACTCAATCCATGACATCCCTGTCTATGTGTGCGCTGGTTCCTGCTCTTTGTTGCTTGCTGGGTTTGCTCCCACCCCCAATGCTGCTGCCTTGCCCAGTGCCCTGGTGATCGGCTTGTTGTAGTTACACAACCAGGGGCTGGGAACATGGACGACTTTCAGCCTGGGGAAGAGCAGGAAGAGGTACTGTAGCCTTTTCACACATTCCTGGCATCTCCCAGCGCTGTCTTGGGGCTGATCAGACCTTCCGCGAAGCTCCCTGCTCTGTGTGTGTGTGTGTGTGTGTGTCTGTCTCTCTCCTTTGTCCATTTCCTTTGTCCATTTGCCACGTTGCAGGATTTTATTCTCTGGGGATTTAAACAGCATAAAAAATACATTTAAAAAAAACCCCAGCATTGCAATGATTTGCAATAAATATATATTTTGCGTGTTCTTTTAAAAAAAACTTGGCTGCAAATTTTTTGCCCAGCAAACACCCAGAGGTTTCCTTCTGTTTGTATGTAGTTTCTCCCTTTCCTTTACTCCTAGGGTTAGATTAGGGGGGGGGGGGGGGAGGGGGAGAGGGAAGAGTCTATCAAAAAGCTTTGATCGAGCCCTTTCCTTATTAATATTGGCGTCAGTTTGAGTACAGAGGCAAGATGTGCAATACCGAGAAACCCTTTTTAATTTCATCTCAATAAGCTCTTATATAATTAAAGACCTTTTATTATCCCGAGCTGCTTTCTTCCTCATTGTCCATCACTAATCCCCTTTCTTCCCTCCCCCCTCCAAAGCTGTCATCATTTAATTGCATTGAACTAGTTAGCCATCTCCAGGCTCGGAGGGGTGTGCTGCGTTGAGCGAGATGGTGTAACACATCACACAGCAGTCAGACCAATTTGCAAGGGACCACCAATAGCAGAAATGCCAAGGCCAATTAAAATGCTTGGCCAAATATTCCCCCCCCTCCCCCCCACCGCCCCCAAGATAAAATTGGTCACTTGCTTCAGGGCTGTTTGCTGGGACGTCGCCTTGTGCAAACTGGCTGCCGTGTTAGCCCGTAAAACACAGGCACCCACCACCCCCCCCCCCCCACTTTATGCTGAATCCTGTGAAGCGCTTTGAGACATTCCTCCCGATGTGCAGAGGCTTTACACCAGATGTAAGGATGAGAAATGCAAGTTTGCTAAAACAAAGGAGCGTTAAGTAGAAAACTTTTATATATGTGTATATATGTGTATAAATCCCAAGTGAATTTCTTAACAAAGCCGTTTCCAACGAGGTTAAGAACTCTCAAATCACCTCTACTACGACGTGTTTTCTTTACGCAGCTGCTTTTGGTCTCTTTTTCAGAATGCCTTTGTTGTTGACGATATCAGCACCATCATCAAAGAAGTGAGTACATTATTCTGGATCTCATTTTTCTAATTGGATTTTAGTTTTGTCCCGGCAACCGTCTGATTTGATTTCTGACGCTGTTCTTTTTTTAATTTCAATCTCGACATTCCCAGGCGGTGGAGAGCACAATTGGAGGGAACGCTTACCAGCACAATAAGGTCAACCAATGGACCTCAACCGTGGTGGAGCAATGTTTGAACCAACTCACCAAGTTAGCCAAACCCTTTAAATACATTGGTGAGTGCTTAATAATATAATATATTATAATAATTTGATACAGCCCCTTATCGCCTCTCTGAGACTTCCCAAAGTGATTCACAGAATATACTGTAAAGTGGATTGGACTGTGTTTTGTGGGCGAAAAGCAGTAGCCAATTGCGCACAGCAGTGTCTCAGTCATGGATTGAGTAACTTTTTTTTCAGCAATTATTACCCCGGAAGGCAATACGCCAATCGGCTAACAACCTAGTTCCTACTTATTGCTAGGTTTGTGGAGTAAGGAAACTTGCCTAAGGTTTCGCCCATCCTGGGAATCGAATCCCGTTCCTCTTGCTTGCGAGGCGAGTGCGCTGACCACTACACTACAGCACTTCACTACGTGATGCCTCTATTTCAGTTGCCAGACTCAACAATAATTATCTGTGAATTAAATGTGATGCTATAGCAATGAAAAAGCCTTGATTGGGGTAAATAAAGATATGTCCACTCAATAACACTGGAAAAAAAAGGGGAGATCAGAAGAATCTCTTTATACAGAGCTGTTTTAGAGGACCAAATGCCTCATTATATAATATTTGCTGTCAGTTTTACTGCCAACTGTTCAACAACAATAAATTACGTTTGTATAGCAACTTTCACATCGGGAGGACATCCCGTGGCGCTGGACAATCGGGGATTTGGATTGGATCAGGAAAGGTGGAGGGCCGGGAAGTAGGGGTAGGCGGCTTACCGAAGGCACGGTTGAAGAGGAGAATCTTGAAGTAAAGTTCTTAGGACAGTTACGCCTCCAGCTCCTTTAATATTAAAATATTAACCAACACTTGGAAGGGTGTAACAACTGCACGAGAACTTTTGACATGTTGACGATTTAAAACAATCCACGTCGATTAATAATTTTAAGGGAAATTTAATTCGAGATTTGCAGAAAATTCCAATGGTCAGTGAGGTTGTCTCAAGTCGGGTGCTTCAGAATTTCTTTCCAGTCGAGACAGTTCACAGTTCTTGATCAATCCTTCAATAAAAGCATATCCAGCTCAATGGCAAGGATCAAATCAGCTCAGAAAAAGCTGCCGGGTGGGAGGGCAAAAATGCAAAGAAAAACAGCGTCCGAAAGGTTTTCCTAATGGCGAACAACACAATATAGGTCTGAGTTTCTGCTGTTTTCAACAGACTCACTTGCCTTTCTTCTAATTTCCAGTGACCTGCGTTATAATGCAAAAGAACGGAGCAGGCTTGCACACCGCTAGTTCGTGCTTCTGGGACAATTCAGTCGATGGTAAGAAATTATTTTATCGGTCAGTAAGACTTTCACCGCGGTTTTAATGTGCGGTAAAATTTCCCCTTGTGAAATACAATGTATGTGGTAATGTACACGTAAATACACCAACGCTTGAGCTAAGGGATCCACAGGGAAACATCGTAACACATATGGGGTCGTGGACATTTTATTGGGTTTGTATCTTAAAAGGCAAAAACACACCTTGTGTTACGTTTTACATCTAAGTGCTGTTAGCATCACCTTGACTTGACCGGTTTGTCTTTTAGGGAGTTGCACTGTCAGATGGGAGAACAAGACAATGTATTGCATCATTAGCATCTTTGGCCTCGGTGTGTAGAAGCAAAACGCTGGCAAGTGCGAATGGATTCTCACCGGGACCCCTTTTTTGAAAAAAAATGTTAATTTTTCTTCAACTGTGCTCGACGCAAATGTGTCGGAAAATGTGAGCGTTGTACGTGTCTACATCAAGACACACGTACACAAGATATGGTGGGTTTCAGTTACAAGAATCGCAAGCACGGCCCCCAAAACACAAAAGAAATTGAATTATTCAGTCGCTCGGGAGATCACTGCACTCTAAGTGAGATGAAACGGAGTGGAGAGTCAGTTAAAAATAAAGGGAATGAATACTGCAATTTGGTCCCTGGTTTTTTGTTTGCTAAATTGAACCACGATCTGATTAAAGAAAAAAGCTACACAGTAGTCAGCTAAGTAGAGGGAGAATCCTATATTTATAAGTACAGTAAAATCCACACAAGTATGATCTCTATAAGTCGTATAATCAATCACCTAAGTCATACATCTGCCCGAGTCCTTTTCAAGAGTTTATAATACTATGCAAGTTTGACATAAGTCATACTTTGCATAAGTCATATTCAATGTATGGTCGCAACTGATATGACTTATGTGAAGTTTACAGTACCAATGTAGAAATCTTGCAAGAAGTCAAACATTTAGAAATTGGCTAAAGCAGAAAAACGCCACCTGCTCTACACGCTCCGACTTTCTAAACTATTCTTTTAACCCAATGCTGTCAAGACGGTCAATCGATTTTAGCGGAGGAGGATAAATGCATTCATTCAACCTAAAATGGGCCAGGACACGCTTTTGCTGGAACAAAAAGAGTATTTAATGAGTAGACTGGTGCTAACGTCGTATTGATCCCCGTGGATATCTAGGTGAACTTTTTTTTAATAGAAAAAAATCATTACAATTTATGATACAAATCCATCAATACAATGCCTTGTGAAAAATCGCCATTTAATTGACCAAGTGTACTATTCTCAAAACCCATACATAAAGGAGATGTAGTGTACATTATTACAGAAGAGCACCAGTTTTGTGCACATTCAAGTTCTTTTTCCGTGAGAACTACTAATCCCCCATAAGTACCCTAATACTTGTTCAGATTACACACGTCATGCACAAAACCAGAACAAACTAAGGGTTCGTTTTCCCAAGTGGAAGCCCCCAGTTGTGTTCGCTTTTGTATACTCTGCAGCACTTGTCAACACTCTATATAGGTTACAGTATAGTGATTTCTGGTTTGCAAAATAAGATTTACAAATAGTACTTTAGGAACTCCCCACACAGAGCTCGTCGCTCTTTTTCGTGGGGAACAGTTCGATCAGGGGAGTGGAGAACTCGGACCTTTCCAGGACGACCACTGGCCGCAGAAAGTGCAGCTGCTTTAAGGCGAGATCTCCGCAGTCTGTCAGTGCCTTGTCCAATATAGTCCTCAAGTTCTCCAGAGTAGGCGACTGCCCTGGCGAGATGAGAGGCTGGATTGCCGTGAAGGTGCTGTGCACGGCGGTGTCTGCGTTGAACTCGCCGTAGCCTTCCTTCCCGGATCCTCTCAATCCAGAGTCGATCCGGCTCTCGTTTTGCGGAGTGTTTGATCTGCAGCGTTTGGTGGGCTCCCAGTGCCACGATTCATCGACCTCCGGCTCGGTCTCCTCGCTCTCTTGGATAAACTTCAGAAACGAGGCTTCGAAGCCGATGGGTTTGTAGGTCGTCAAGTCGAACGGTTTGGGCGGAGGGTCTGCGCTGTCCTGGAGATTGCCGGTGCCGAACAGCGAGTCCTGCGTCACGGCAGAATACACGCAGGGGTCGGTTCTCTGCGGTTGTCCCTCGGTTTCGGATTTCCTTTTCTGAGGCTGCTTCAGCTTCACGAAGAGCGAGCCGTTCTGGTTCCCGCTCTGTTTCACCAGGTTGGTGAGTATCCCTCCGTTTTTAGGCAGAAACACCTGGTTCGCATCGTTCTCTTTGAAGCTCGGGCCCCAGTTTGTCACCCCGGTGGCGCTGGCGTTGACGGCCTTACCGGGAAAGCCTCCGCCGCAGCTCGGGCTGTTCCCGTTTCCCACGCTGCAGCTATGCAGCGGCTGCCCGTGACCTCCCGCGTCAGGTTCGTTCTTGATCTCCAGCTTCAGGGGAACTTCGCCGTTCTGTTGCCTGAGAACGCTGCAGCTGGGAGTCTCCTCGTTTGGTTCGGACAGGACTTTTTTCGGAAGCGTCAGCGGATCGGATCCCAGCTTCTCGCGGAGTGTGGCGTCGGGGTATTTCTTGCAGACCAGGAGACAACTGCAGTTCTGATTGATGTACGTAGCCGTCATTTTGTGCTGCGTCTTGTAGTGCCTCACGGCGCTGTGCCGGCTCAGCACCACCGATCGACACCCGAGGACCATGCAGGGAAACTGATCCCTCAGCAGCTCGGTCTTACAGATCGCAAAGCCGTGCTCTTTACTCTTGAGCACAAAATGCTGCTTGCGCGACCGCCTCGAGTCCTTCTCGTGCCTGGGACACTCGGAGGCGAGCGCAGATGGGCCCCGGTCGCAAGCCTCGTCCTGCGCTGCAGAGTCACACGAGTCGTCGGGATAAGCGCCCGGCCTGAACCTCCCCGGATCGCCGTCGGAGCGGCGCTTCCTGCGACGGCGCCCGAAACTCGACCGGGGTTTTCGGCCTCTGCTGTCGTATTCGAAATCGGACTTGTCCTTCGGAGACGAGTCGTACGTGTCGTCCTCATCGTCTGTGAGCTGCTCCTCGTCGCTCTGGAAGTCGGGGTCGGCCCTTTCCGTCGAGTCGCAAGTGTCCTCGTCGGTCAGGTGCGCCGGGTTGAAGATTTTCAACCGAGGCTCAGCTTTGGAGGCGCCTTCAGCTTTAACGTCATCCCCTTGAAAGTCAGGCTCCAGGTCGTACCAATTGTTCTTGCGGGGTCTCAGTAGTATGGACTTGTAATGGTTTTTGTGCTGCCTCTGCACGTGCCGCAGGTAGCTGGAGCGGATGGAGTAGGTGCGACTGCAACCGTCGATGCTGCACTTGAATTGCAGGCCGAGCTCCCGCTTCACTTGATAATCCACGTCGTGCGCCTGCTGTAAATGGCGGCGGAGGTCGCTGTAGGCGTTGAACGAGGAGATGCAGTCGGGCTGGTTGCACGGGTGCTTTCGACGCTCAACTCCCGGAAGACTGTGGATTTCACTGTAGTGCCTCAGGAGGACTCGAGGATACTGGAAGCGTTTGGTGCAGCCTTCGATCTTGCACTTGAAGATCTTCTTGACTTTGGCGTTGTCTTTCTTGGCGCTCCCCTGCTCGGCCTCCAGACACATCTGCTCCCGGTTGTACTGGTGGACGGTCTGGTAGTGGCGGATCAGGTTCGGCTGGCCCGTGAAGGCCGCCGTGCAGCCCTTGTGGATGCAATGGTACGGTTTGTGATACTTATTCAGCATGTAGCACAGGTTGGTTTTCGCGCCGACTCTCCTGCTGCCTCTGCCCTCCTCCTTGAACTCGGAATCGTCAGCGCTGTCCAGCGGGACCGAGCCGGTCTCTGGGCTCCCGTTCAGGTGCATCTCCTCGGACTTCAAAGATTCCGTGGACTCGGAAGATTCCAGCTCGGTGGTAAACGATTCGTTCGTCGTGTTCTCGGAATCGCTTCCGCTCTGGCGCCAGTCTCCGCATTCCATGCTGTGTCGCGCATTCTCCTCCACCCCCAATAAAGCATAGTCTTTAGACTGGTAGGTGTTAACCGGGTGGGAACAACCGCCCTCGCTCGTGGGGAGCTTTGTATTCTGAGGCAAACAGAGCCTCTCTTCCACTTTCACACCACCCAACAAGGTGCTCGCAGGCAGGCACAGGCTGTTGTTGTTTTCAGTTTTGATCAGTAAATTTGGTACTGCCAGCTGTTGATTTGCATTGCTAGGAACTGAGATACAGTTTATATAGGATAACTTTGCCTTCATGTCTTCTTTACTGAACATGTGCATCTGTTTATAGTGAGTTCTAAGGTTCGTTTTTCTGGTGAACGTTCTTAGGCAGATGTGGCATTTGAAGGGCGCAAACCTGAGTTGAAAGCGGTTTAACTGAAGAACCTTGTCCCGGGCGTATTTGTGGGTTTTTACATAATGGTTGACGAGGCCATCTTTGGTCATTGCCTTAAAGACACACCCTTCGTGGTCGCAGACAAATGGCTTAATGATTCCCGAGCCCTCGTTCGAAAGGTCGCTTTGGGAATTGTGGGAAGAAGCGTTCGTGGGAGGTGCTGGAAGAGAGACACTCCCAATAGAGATCACTCCTAAGGAAGTTGAAGCTGAAGTGGAAGCACAGACCTTCTCATCCACCAACGCTCTCGACTGATCCAACTGCAGCTTCTGCAGAGCTCTGATAAGGCCGTCCAGGTTCGGAACATCAGCAACACTGGCAGCTTTGGCAGGTTGGTTTGTGCAAGGATTCTCTCTTGCAATCATCTCCGGAGTATCGTTGAGCAACGGACATTTGATCTTGCGAGCCAGGTGGCCTCCCAGCGATTTGGGGTTGGAAAACTCCTTGAAGCACCTGGAACACACAAACTTGTCGTCCTTAAAAATAGCCGGCCACTTGGCGTTCCGATTATTCTTGGGCCTCTTGATTTTCAGAGGCTTCAGCAAAAGGTTCTTATTTTCGCCAGACTCCTCCGTTAGCCGAGTTGCGGACGCTGCCGCCTGCTCTTGTGACCCCTGTAATGTGGAAACGTCAACCACATCGCCGCACTCTTCCTTTATCTGCCTCTTGCCCTTGTAGTAACTCGGATGAGCCACTTTCACGTGCTTCTTCAGTTCCTTTGCCAACGTGTACCTCATCACACAGCCATCGACCCCGCAAATGAAGTGATGCAGATGTGCCAGGACATCTGTGAGGTCGCGGCAGTTTTGGTTGGCGGCCCGATTTAGCTCCGGATGCAGCGTTGCCGCTTTCATCATGTCCTCAATGTCGCTCAACTCCTTAAAGGACGCCAGCTTCTCTAACGGTACCAGTAGGTTTTCAGAATAGACGCTCGGAGAATTGCTCTTGCCGGGTTTAGTCTCGCTCACGAGCCCCTGATCTCCCCCACCTCCCTCGCTGCCACTGTGGCAGGAATTGCTCGGACACCGTGCGGGCGTGGCATTGATTTCACCCTCTTCCGTTCTCTGGGCCAGAGAAGAACTGCAGCTTTGCAAAGACTTCCCGGCGACGTCATTCAAGGCCTCGCCGCCACAGAGATTCTTGTCTGGAGTTACGGAATGATTGCCGGCAGCAACCAGACTTTCCGGGGAGTCCGTTTCCTTGGTTTTCACAGCTGGGTTTTCCCAATTTGTTATGCCGTGCGTTTGCAGGTGGTTTTCGAACTCGCTCTTGGAGAAGTAGAATTTCTTGCAGCCGGCGGTGTTGCAGGAGTAAGCGGCTTCTCTGTAATGCTGAGCTTCGTGGTGGTAAAGCAGGCAGGACCCGCTGAAAACCTTGCTGCAGCCCTTAAAAGTACACTTCGATCTGAATTCCTTATGCTGCTTTCTGTGCCTCACCAGCTCCGCAAAGGCCTGAAAGCTGGCGTTACAGTCCATCTGAATGCAGATATAGGGCTGCAAGCCCGAGTGTACTTTTAAGTGAGCTTTAAGATGGAAGTCGCTGACAAAATGGCGCCGGCAATACTTGCACAAGGCCTTCCTGTTGTTCATTTCGAGAAAGTGCCTGACATTATCATCATTGTCCAAGTGGTCGTTCTTTAAGTGCGCGGTTAGATTTTTGTAGTATTTGAAAGATCTTGAACAATCTGTACCAGGACACGGATAACTTTCAGTCCACGGGGACAGTAAAGGTTCACTGGCTTGAGGCTTGGCCAAACCGGCTTTCCCTTCCTCTGTTGAATCACTTCCACTGAAAACTATGTAGTCATTTTCTCCCTCTTTTTCATTTTCTTCACCCGCTGAAGGCTGGGGCTTGGGAGATGTGGCCACATTGAATAGAGCTTGAGTCAGCTTAGGCGTGTCCTCTTTCTTTTTCGGTTTCCTCTCTCGTTTGGGTTTCTTTATGTGTTCCTTCACGTGCGGGGTGAAAAGCTCCTTCTTCTTGAATTTCTTCGCACAAATGGGACACGAGAAGATCCCATCTCTGACGTGCGTCTTGGCATGGTGTACGATTCTGGCCACCACATAATCTTTCTTGCACAGTACACAAAAGAACATGTTCTGGAGCCACCTGTAGTATCTCTCGGACATGACCTTTTCCTTCTTTTTGTAAGGAACGTCCGTGAATCTCTCGAGCTGCTCTTTCATTCTCCTCTCATTCTCCAAATCTTGCATCCTACTCATCTGATCAAAGAGTTCGTTATCGTTGGGTTCGTCTTCGCTAAGTTCATCCTCGGAAATTTCAGTCGCTTGATCACCTAGTTGCCCACGGCAATGTCGTTTCAGAGTTTTCCAATCCCAAAACTCCGGATCGAAGGGCCAGTGGGCTTTCAAGGCCAGCAGGAGTTCACAGCGTAATGAATTTGGTATAGGGCCATTTTCTTCATTGCACTTTTGATCGGGCTGGTTATATAGCCTTTCCACTTCACGGTACGCTTCCAGGCCAGGCTCCAGCAGGAATTGAGTGAGCTGACAAGCTCGCCGAACCTCAAGGTCCTCCGGCATCAAGCATGCAATGGTTTTACAGATTGATATTTGCATTTCTGAATTGGTGTTGGACTGAATACGGAGGGCTCCTACACACAGCTCAATGGAAATGGGGAGACCAGCTCCTTCAGCCTAGGAAAGAAGAGAAAAGAAGAGTTACATTAGCTTCCACCCTAAAGAAGACTTTAGGATCTTTTGGCAGTGTGTCCACCCAGCCCCCCTGACACAAAAGGTGTTATATAAATGTAAATTTGTATTGTATAAGTTGCATTCCATCAATATATTCTATATGAGTAGTAGCACATAATTCCTTGCCAGCTTCTGCACAGTGTGTCACTGATTACACACAACTGAGTAGCTGATTGTGGGGGATAAAATCGGAAGGCTTTGCTCTGACCTTTTTAAGGAAGGCATTTGGAGTAATGCTTGCAGAGATATGACTTTACGAGAGCTGCCAGCTCTCTGGCATCTTGTTGAAGGGACCAATCTTCAGGTGGAGCTGACAATAGCGTCAGTGGGATATTCCATCACATGGGGGTGGGATTGGCACTCAGTCAGACGCTCCTCACCAGATGTACACATACTCCCACGTGGCAGCAGGGGGCACTGTCTCGTCACCACAAGCAGGAACGCTGACCTACATTCTCTTCCCTAAGCCGGAGATAAGGTCCAGCGGGTAATACCAATTGTTAATAATACACCACGCTCCACGCTAACCTTACAATTAACCATTGTCCCAGTGTTTTATCGCTGTAGCAAATTGGGCAACTCCACAGCAGATTTTCTTTGAAAAACAGCTTACAAATTAATAGATGGGATTCTTCCATGAGAGAATCACTGAAAGGCAGAATAGTTGTGGTTACGTCAGCCTGCGTGTTAAATTTATGCAAATTCAACTGAAGGCAAATACGAGCTAGAAGCAACAGCAAGGAACACAAATGCCACTAATTTTAGAAGGGGGTTTATGTTTATCACTGTCTTGGTATGCTTCGCTGCTTTGTCAAATTTGAGACAGCGCTGCACAGAAAGAAGGGATTACTTGGAAAGATGTGAAGCAGAACAGCTTTATACAGTTCCACGCATCAACCGAAACCTTACATAATCAAAAGCAGGAGCAGAGAAACACTGAATACAGAAGTGGTTGAATACTGCGCTGGGCAATACAACAAAGTAAGTGGATTATATGCAGCCAACAAAAAAATCAGGGTCAGTTCTATTCACGAAAACCACCAATAACTGACAAGCAGAGAGAGAGACGACCATTCTACATGGAAAGGAATTTCTTTGGACAGAACTCCTGCAAAATTAAAGGACTAATGTCATTAAATGTAATAGCATTTCTGTTCCATTTATAAAATTAAGAATGCTCTCAAAAATCTTACTTCAGATTGGATGACTTTTATAAGGAAGAATATATGGTACACAGTTCTTGCGCTGATTCCCAATTGCCGACAGCGCTCCAGGAAGGAATCCAAAGAGGGGTCCATTCTCCGCTGTAACTTGCTCCAAAAAAGAGTGAGTTCCCTTTACAGAAAGAAAAACATTTTAGATCAGTGTATTTGAACAGGGACTTTCTGGGGAGATTTGAAGGTATTGTGGATTGAAAAAAAAACAATGGCAGCACTAAACCAGCTTTTCTTTCCAGTACATCTTGTTTCACCTTTTACTCTTCCTCTTGCCCCCTCCTTCCCCATCTTCTGGTCGCGCCTGCCTACGGTCATCGCACCCCCCACCCCACTCCCCTCCAGCTCAGGGTTGTGCTCCGCCACTGTCAAGCGCTCTGGGACGCTACCCTGTGTGAGGGGCTCTACATAAATGCAAGTTGTTGTTGTTCACATCTGGTTGCCTCTGACACTCTAGATAACAAATGCAGACTCACTATTAAGAGGAAGTTTACGTTAAACTGTTCCAATTCGACTTGATGTTTATTAAACATGGTTGGCACTACAATATTCATTCAAGCTTTTACTAACTAACACAATTTTAACAATGCAACAAAGAGGAAGCTGTGGCTAATCCTATAAAGTAGGATTAGTAGAGTTGAGGAAAGCTCGATTTCAATTTACAAAACAGGGATACCAAACTAAGAGGCATGATCGGATTTCCCATATATTTTAATTCCCAAATCCTGTAAAGCAGGGTCAAGCACAATAAATGTTGCATTATGCAGCTGTACTAGTCTTATTTTGAATATAGGTATTTTCGCACCACAAAATACAGTCAATTCACTTTACAGTATGTCTTGTGATGCGCTTTGAGGCATCTCAACGACATGATGAGGTGCTATATCAAATGTAAGGATTATTACTTATTTTATTATTCATGATCTAGGCATAAATGAACAGCATGACCAATTGAAGGCACGGTCCCTTTCAGAATGGGTGTGCCAATGTGATCTCCCCAGCCAGTGCTATATATAGATTCTCCTTCTGGATTCTCTCAGATCTTTCACAGAGGCAGAAAGCAGGAGATTAGTTTATAAGAGCACAAATAAATCCAAAACATAAAGCAATCGATGTCAGACACAGGGCGAAGGAACCTAATAGATGGAAGGTTTACAGAGGGAGTGATTCTTCCTAAGATCTGGTGTAGCCTTCCTTTTAACAGTAGATGTGCATTCTTACTCATGACTGGGGTAAACCAAATGCATGTCTTTTCAAAAAGCCTCCTGATCAGAGGTGAATTTGCTCAGCTTCAGATCAAGGCACCAATAAGGAGATCCCATCTCCTCCTCTAAGCTTATGCCAACCCATCACCTTGTCTCAAAGTGCTCACAGGATAGAACGTATAGTGGTAAGATTACATATATTTTGTGGGCAAATGCAGCAATTAATCTGCGCACAGCAACGTCTCTTTATGAGTGAGTGAGTGACTCACTCACCAAGGAGTGAGTGATTAATTTTATTTGGGGGATTTGTTGGCACAATTTTATTTGGGGAATTGCTCTCCCAGAACACTGAGAAATCCTGTTCATCATTTAGCTGCTGAAATAAATACTGGATTTTACAAATGGGATGATTTAAAGCAAAACAAACAAGAATGGCGCAGTGGCACAGGTGTGGAGAACAAACATCGTCACCACAAGGCCTCCGTTGTACATCAAGCCCGACATGCTAAAATAATCACAGATGAACAGATACATTTCACCAGTGATAGTGTGGTAGCAGCAATCTGTAACAATTATCTCTCGCTCGCCTATGAATAAGATCAGCACCGTTAGGATAAAATTCAACATGAGGGGGTGGTGGGAAAGACACGGGGAAGTGGAGGGAGAAACACTAGGAAAACAGAGAGATGAACTCTTTTGCGTGCAGGGAAACCCAGCATTACATTCCCAGTAACACAGATAACAATAATAATCCTTGCTTTTGATATGGTGCCTTATCACGTTAGAGACGATTCAAAGTGCTTCACAGAATATATGGTGAATTGACTGTATATTTTGTGGGCGACTTATTAAGATATTCTTAATAAATCCAAAGAATGTGGGTGTGCGTGTGTGCAGATTTGGAGGCCGTGTAAAATCTTCAAGGCATCAAGAACTTACCAGGAACAATAGACACTTTCTTGCTGCAGTTGATGGGTCAAGAAAGTTGTGCACAGAATAAAGGCGGTGTTTTCCTGGCCTTCAGACTCCAAGTTACAAATAATGTCCAGCACTTCCTTGCAGTCAATGCGTGTGATCTAACAAAAACAAGAGTTTGGGATGAGACTGGAAAGTGTTTTATGGTCACATTATTCCTTGAACCAAATCATTACAAATTCCAGAAGGTAATAATAATATGCCTTGCATTTGATATAATAATAATCCCTGCATTTGATATAGCTCCTTATCACGCCTTCGAGATGTCTCAAAGCGCTTCACAAAATATACTCCAAAGTGGATTGATTGTGTAGTTTGTGGGTGAAACGAACGTAGCAGCAACATTAACATATAAACGAAATGGACAAGTGGAACTGCAATTTACAAAGTTGATTTAAGTACAAAAGAAAAGAAAATCTACAGTTTAAAATAAAATTTTCCAGTGGAAAACTATCAATTGGGGGGGAGGATTTTTTTTGTTGCAAGTGTCGTAATTGCTTCAGCTCTTACAAGTACAGCATTAACAACAACAATTTGTACGTATATTGAGCCCTTCACGCCTGACAGCACCAAGGAGCGCGAACACGGTGACCACATAATTAGCTCACTCACCTCTTCTGCTGCCTCCTCATTGGGCCCTGTACTGCACAGGCAGGTGAGGTAGATTTGTCGAAAAGTACCTTTGCTGCTAATTTCAGGGGTTTCTGTGCAACACTTTGCAAGCAGCATTGCCTCAAGTGTACGATCGGACTTCAGTAGGTGTTTAATTCGGATCTCAAGGTACACTGGCCCCTCCTGGGTTAAGTAGCTTTTCACTGTACAAACAAAATAATATTTAGTCCTGGCATTTGGTGGTAGCAAAGTTCACATCAGGAGGATGACGCAAAGCGCTTCACAGAATTTACTGAGAAGTATAGTAACTATGTATTTGAGGTCAAATGCAGCAGCACATTTGCACACCTCTTAAACCGTCTTAAAGGATAATAATCCTATGATACTAATCCTTGCATTTGATATAGCGCCTTATCACGTCTTCGAGACGTCTCAAAGCGCTTCACAGAATATACTGTGAAGTAAATTGATTGTACATTTCGTGGGCGAAATGCAGCAGTTCCGCAGGTGCGAAAATGTGCTGATGCATTTGACAACAAATGCTGTCCCACAAACAGTCGTGGATCGAGTGACCAAATATGTTTTTTTTTTAATAATGGATTTAAAAGGAACATTACAGCTACAGAACTTTATGTAAAGCTGTGTTATTCTCACCTTCTTCAGCCTCCACTGTTTCTCGTGAAAGAATGCATCGCAGGGCTTTATTTCTCCATGCACCACCCTCTACAGAAATAGCCAGTAGTGCCTGGAGATCATTATTCCCATAATCCATCAGCACATTGTGAGATTCCTGTCAAAAAGATTAGAGATCAATGATAATTCATCAATAAAGACACACAAATACCCAAAGTCGGTCTGTGTATCATTTTATTTGCTGAAATATAGCATGAATAGATTTTGAACAAGATTTATATTTGAACCCGCTATGAATCGGCCATTTCATTCAAAACATTAATGAGTTCAATTTTAATTTCAAACACTTTTCTCTACACGGGAAGCAAGCACAATAGATATTCTGGTGCTAACGTTCTTTTATTTTTGCGTCATGCGGAGTATGCTGGAAGTTCTGTTTGTAGAATATTACTTGTTGAATAAAGAAGAATGGATCGTATGATAAGTATTGTGTTGTGGGTAGTTCTTGAGATCGCTCTGAATGGGCCTGCATTCACCTGATAAGAGGTGAAGGAGAGCGACAGAATGAACCAAAAATGGAGATGTCTGTAAGGCCGCTACAAGAGGTTAGATTGGGGGGCAACAAATATGGGGTGGGGGAAGTTCAAAGAAATATCGAGTTCCTTCTGAGAACGAAGAATAAATTTCAGCAGAGCACACATGGAAAGGTCACATTTAGCACCGGTGGTGGAAAGTATAACCTTGCTTATGGGGACAAATCAATTCAAAGTGACTTTAAAGCATGCAACATTTGATAAAAAATATTCCCCTGTGTACAACCACTTCAAGCAGAAAGAAGGCTTCGGTCACACATCTACTCACTTGCAATGTCTGCTGCAGCTGCTGCCACACGCCTTGGGGAACCTCATCTGCAGGCAGGGACAACAGCAGCTCAAAACAGCTCCTGAAAACATCAAACACAGGCAAGAACCATTAACCAAGCTCCTTTTATGTTTCACAATTCTAACGCAGAAGAGATTATTTGCTGCAGAAATCAAACATTTTTTGCACCGCTCGGTAAAACGGAGTACTGTTATTTGGTAACGGATGAAGTTGGACACTTCAGGCATTTTATTAATTAAAATAATTATTAAAGAGCGGGTACCGTCATTCAAATGCAGTACACAGCCATTTCACAGGACAGAGGGCATGATGTTCTTGAGAGAAGATATCAGTATCATTTACCCTATCCCCTACTCTTTCACTAAAACCACAGACTGGAGCACAGTTAGTTCCTTTTCCAGTGAAAACCAACCTAACAGAGGTCTTCAAAATTCTGAAAGACTTTGAGAGAATAGATAATGAAAGATTACTCCCAATGACCGCTAAATTAATAGCAAGGGGGCACAAACTCAAGATTAAGGGGCGGGGGGGGGGGGGGGGGGGGGGTTCTTAGAAGAAACTATCAATGCAGAGGGTTATTACAACAAGCAAGGCTTTGCCAGTTGTGACGACTGATTAATATTTAAAAGGGAGTTTGAGAAACATCTGAAGCAAAATATAAAAGGATACATGAGCAAGGAAGTGGAATTAGAATAGCTAACCCCAGTAGAGCAGGGAGTATAAGCATAGGTTTGTTCTATTGGTTAATTTACTTCCGCCTACGCTGTAATTTTAATGATTTCAGCTATCACACAGTCCTCTGCCAAACATCTTGGCCCAAAAACTGATTGTAATGGACGCTAGCAGATCAAGAGACGTGTGAAACGTTATGGAACTTGAGCCTCCTCACTGTGAAGCACATGCTGTTATCGCTACGCTACAATGGTGTCCACAATCCATCACCTGGCAAAGGTTTAACTTAGCTATTACTTCACTGAATGACAGCTACAAAAGCAGATCATTTTCTTAAACTGAGCGTTTAGCTGCAGAAATCTACACAGGACCTGAAAGTGTCCAAATACCATTTAAAAAAAAAGCCTAAAAGGAGCAGCAGGCAGTGCTTTGCAGCAAGTCTGACTGTAAGGGTTGGACATTTGCTCAGATATTATGGCCCAATTGACCATTCGGTTGAACAATAAAAAAATAGAATTAGAGATAAATTTACTACTCCTGAAGGACTTCACATTATTTTCCCTGTATTTTTCGAAACAGACTAATACAATTAAAAAAAAAACTTACATTGCTAATCGACCGAGTACAAAATTAACATGAGTACATTCTGTGGTGAGGTAAGGCCTGGCACTCGTGTAACTCTGGATAGAAATCCGATAGACTTCCAACAATGGCAGTGGCTCCTCAGAAGCTTTCTCCCCGCATTGTACCAATATCTGAAGAGGGGGAATAGAAAGACGACTGATTACGCGTCAGCAATCATAATTCTCAGAGGGTAATGCACAAACACCAGTAGGTCAAGCCATTATTAGTAACCTATATAAAGTAGAGAGGACTTCCATCACTCTTTAACCATAAGATGTTTTGAGTGCATCAATCCCAGGATCACCGATGAAATGCTTTCAACAAACCAGCACAAGAAATTGATAGATTAGCAGTACGAATGCTGCTTCAGGGTAAGAATGCTGCTTCATTTACGCCCTTGAGAAACTTTCTTCTCTCCACCCCCATTTCCTCAACTAAAAGAGATTCTGTGTGGAAGGCAAAAATTAGTGTTTTTTTTTGCATAGCTAGAATTCTACTTTCTCTATGCGGGGGCAGGGATGAGGAACAGAGAGGGAAATATGTAGAAATCATTCACAACACTATGAAAGTTAGAATACACATTTGTGAGAATATGAGCATCTTAATCTTTCCAATGCCGTAAGCTGTCATCCCGAGATAAATACAATTTGTTGTAGTTAATCATATATCTGTTTACTTAACTTTTCGTACAGGCTTCCTGCTGACAGGAAGGAATACAACTGCTGCTCATTTAATTATTTTGTTATTTTAATTGACTTATTAGACGTTTAAAGAGATTGGACGCATCATATCCAACCTTCCTTCATGTAAAAGCTGTCTGAACTTTTCAACTTTGGTGTATGGTATAATATTTCATGCTGAGTTTAGAGTTTGTACTTCAAAATATGGTTAAGAGGGCACAGGGTCACACTTCCTAACACATGTATGGATAAAATCCAAACTGGTTTCTCTTCATTTCTCTCAAATAGGCTTATTTAAAAAAAAATCTAATCCTAATTGTCTGAAGTGCAACCATCGTATTTCAAGAACACTCCTTTTAGCAAATCTGCATTCTTTATTAATTACTGAAACCTTCTTGTTTGCTAACAGTTAAGGACAAAATTTTGGTTATTTTCATCCAATACATGCATCTGATTATTTATGCGATGGTTCTTCCAAGTATTCATCATAATCCAGTGCGGGGAGGGGGCGGCAGAGAGAAGGGAGTGAGAAGCGGCAAGAAAAATGAAGTATGCGGGGAATGAAATAAAAATATAAATATGCTGGGGTGGGGGGGGCGAAGAGACACTAGTCAGTGCTCCCATTTCTGACTGACCACTGCTAGAAAATGCAAATGAGACATTAGGTGAAAATATTAGTGGATACGCCACCCTTTGTTACTCACTTGGATGAGGTAACATAAGGTGCCAGGTATCCACAGAACTATACCTCAGCGCATCATCTGTGCTCTCAGGAGTGAAGTGGAGAAGATACCTAAAATTATTTGAGCTCCGTCTACATGCATTTATCCAAACCCAAGCTGCATTGACTAGTCTTGCTATTCTTGCTTCCTCTCTATGGTGGAGGCTCTCAGTAACCTTGGTTGCCCTGCTGCACGAAAGACCAACAAACCAAACTGCCACACAAATAACCAGCAAATTAGTTATCAACAAAAGGCTGGTTTCATTTCTCCAATTTTGGACCTTTGCAACTGCACCTCACGCCATTCTCTAGTTTAAGGCACAAAAGGCATTTTTTTTGTCTTCCCAATGTACCTTTCGCTGGTTCAGTTCTGTGTAACAACAAGCAAGACATAAGGTCCAACTTGGCAAGCTTCCTGCACTTAGAGACGGTGACAAACTAATGAGCCACTCAAATTACTAAGGCGTTTGTTGTAACTGTCTTGGAATCTTTGGCAAAGCTCCCAATATGAAGTTGTGGCCGACTGCGGAGGAGAGAAATGCCCTCCAGCTCCCAATATCTTAAAGCCAGGTAAAGGAATGTATCAGATCCACAACATATTTGAAACTAATTAAAATATCATAAAATAATAGAAGTCATTCCCATCTCAAGATCTTGTGTTACTATAAAAAACGTCTAGCCTTTGATGACAGCACTGTTATTCTTACGTTGAACCTACAGATCCCAGTGTTATCCTGATCCGGTTCCTTATTTGTAACTGTGACATAAACAGCATCAGTTACCGAATAAAATCAGAAGTAGCTTTTAGCCACGGATTTCAGATTTAGCATCAGGGCCATGTTTGCAACTCTCAGCACCCAGCAAGATAAGCATTTAACAACGGTGCACTATTTAGCTTTCACTGCTGTAGATGTACTAACAGGAGTGGGGGGGGGGCGGGGGGTTTACTCACACTGTTCTGAAAGATAAGAAACTGCTCTCCCCTGATTACATAACTATTTTGATAAGGATGGTGAGTGAACAGTTTTGCCATCCGCATGAATCTGAGCCTACAATGTTGCAGCAGCAAGAGGCAGATAGGGGGAACAGAGCAAGAAAGAAAAACAATGAGCGGGAGAAAGTAGCAAGAGAAACAAAGCAAATAATTAACATTCTAAGCAACAACCCACGCCATTACGCTTTTCCATAATTCCAGCGACAACCATGGGAACATTTCTGACAGACGCAGTTTCGCAGCACGCATTCATCAGGGGCTCTGAGGGCAGCAACAGCTCATCCTCGTCAAAAGCAGACCGCCTTTCCTGCATTAGCCACTCATTTCTGAACCAAATCTAGCATAACGATCAAAGCATGCAAGGGATATCTTCACAATTTGATATAAGGTAAGGGGGGGGGTCCGTTCCCTCCAGGGTGAGAGTGCACATTCCATTCCAACAATCTATCTTTGGGATTTCCAGGTGTAGGTAGGTTGCATGGAAATCTCAGCTTGGTTTGGATTCTCTCAAGCACGGTGATGGGTTGGTTTCCGCGTGTGTCAGACATTCACAATTTAAATGCTGTCATCGCTGCACCAAAATCATCGATACTCGATTTTCAATCCACCACAAAGGAAAATTCCTTATCAGCAATACGCACACTGTACTTTATAAGCAAAGCATAATTACAGTTAAGCACAATTAACTCCATGCAAATTTCTGATGAATTTTACGGACAACCAAAAGAAATGATTATGTGCATCTGAACTGATAACATCCTTCATCTCCAACTCCCAATTTCTCTTCGTTAACAATTATCTGTATCCTTTGCAGCTTCGCTTTCAACCAAAGGATCCAATACGAAATGTAGATTGACACACAGACAGACATTTCTGTACTCAGCTGGGAGGACCTCCTGGTTAGCAGGACCTCCTGGTTGGGAGGTATTTTTTTTTAAACTCACAAGTTTTACAAAACTGTTGAATTTACAATCTCACTGCAGTTTTCACATTGGAAATCAATTCAGGGACGCATGAAATCCACATAACAACAACAATAATACTTGCATTTGATATAGCGCTTTTCAGGTCTTCTAGACCTCTCAAAGCGCTTCACAGAACACACTGTAAAGTGAATTGATTGTATATTTGTGGGCGAACGCGGCAGCCAATTGCGCACAGCAATGTCCCACAAACAGTCGTGGATTGAAAATGACCAATTTATTATTTTTTTGTTTTGGAGGGATTATTATTAGGCTCTGTGTGGAGTAAGAAAACTTGCCCAAGGTTTCGCCCTCTGCCTGGAACCGAACCCAGGTGTCTCGCTTTATGGCTTTTGCTTTCTGTTCCACCATCAGTAGCCGTGCCTTCAGCCACTATACCCTGAAATTGTGGAACTCTCCCTCATTCCCCCACCTTGCCCCCTCCTTCCCCACCTTCAAAGCCTTGGTGCTGCTCACATAAGGGGAAATATACCATCAATTCTCATGCACTCTAAAATAGCTGACTAGATCACCCTCGCCACACATTCTAACAACACGGAAGTAAAAAAAAACTATTTACCCCTGGGCATACACAATGTTCTCTTCTTAAAGGAACACAGCACGTTATTTGTTTCTTGCATAAGTTGCAGACACGATTGTCAATGTAAAAAATGCTGCTTCAGAGAGCAAACCAGCTATGGGAGAGCAGGAACTTGTGGGGTTTTCCTGCCATCTGGCGCACACAGATCAGCTTCAGCAAACAGAAAAACAAACCCTGAAAAGTCTGTTTTACTATAAACAATGTGCACTGTGGGATCAAGGTTACTCAGTAATTGACACCTCATCACACAGGAATGTTAATGTTCAGTGGGAAACTTCAAAGAGATAAACGATTCACTGGGTGTGAAATACACAATAATAAATCAGAACCCCTCTCTTCTAGATAGTGTACTTGACTGAGAAGAGTTTAACTTCTTCTGTTAAATTGCATTGTTTGTACTCTTTTACATGGTTTTCTTTCATAGTTTGGAAAGATGGAATACAATTTTAAATGTTGGAAAATAAACTATTAAAACACCCAAAAAAGCAGACAACAACTGGCATTTATGTAGTGCGCTTCAAGTACGTAGCATCTCAGAGCACTCGAATCGTGCTTACAAGGTCTCCCTAAACAGTTTCAACATTTAGAAGTATTACATTTAGAAGGTTACAATGGAAAACCGAAGAAATGAATAGTAGGTTGCATTGACATTTGTTGAGATGAAAGCTCTCAATTACTCAAACTAGTGAAAGCAAGACAATGAGAATATAACTGCACAATGCAGGATATTGTTGGCTAAAGTGGATAATTTTCACTATCGATAAGAAATAAGTTTCACACACAAAAAGGAAAATGTTATCGTTATTGGAAAAATCACTGACTGGGTCAGGGTCACTCAAGAGTCGATACTCCTCCATCTCAATATAAAGGGCTTTGTTGTGAACTGCATCCTCAGCTCTTGACAAATAAACACAGGGGTACACACATGCCTGTCAATAAGAAAATAATGAATAAAACCAAATTTTGGCACTGCAGATGGTCTTATGACTATACTATCCGCATACCAAACAAGAGAAGGTGGACTAGCCAAAGAATGAAGTTCATTAATCCTGCCAGGAGAGAAGAACACCAATAGGGCGAGACGCTTATGTGTAAGAATCTTATCGAAAAAGTTTTAAATGGTACAGACAACAATGTGCTTAAAGGTAGATTCAAATCTCACGTAAAGAAACCATTCAACTTCCCAAGCACTGCCCATGAAATCAGTTGTTTGACCAAAAACATTGGCAAAGAGAGACGAGGCTTGTTAGTGGACAGCTATTATTGTCTTTAAGTGAAACCCTCAGTTACATAAAGACCATTCCTTTTCCTGAACTCGGAAGTTGACTCCTGACATCAACTACGAACCATTCAAGTAGTGGCTTCAGTTGGCTCGTATGCTACATGCGACAAAGCATGGCCAAGTCAACATGAAGGTGCTAACTACTAAAGCAAGCCAAATTATAATAATCCTTGCATTTGAAAGAGCGCCTCATTATGTCGTTGCAAAGTCTCAAAGTGCTTCACAGAATATATTGTAACGTGAATTGATTATATATTTTGTGGGCGAAACGCGGCAGTCAATTGCGCAAGCAGTGTCCGACAAATCATCGTGGATTGAGTGACCAAATTATTAATTTTTTTGAAGGGATTATTACCCCCGGAAAAGAGATCCGCCAATCGATTAACAATTGGGTTCCTACTTACTGTTCCTCCATTGGTAGACGCGCTTTCAGCCACTACACCTCAAAACTCTATCCCTCAACACCTTCCTTCCCCATCATCAGGTCAAGCCTGAAGACCTCCGATCTGACCGTGCCGACGGTCACCTCTTCCCCCCAGCTCGGGGCTGTGCTCTGCCACTGTCAAGCAGTCTGGGATGCTACCTTTCTTGAGGGGTGTTATATAAATGCATGTTGTTGTTACTGCTAGGTGAAAAGAGGCGTGTGGAGTAACAAAGCTTACTCTTTGTAAGCTTTGTTAAGCAACAGGGTTTTGCCCTGTCCGGAAATCAAACCCAGGTCCTCTTGCTTGCGAGGCGAGCGCACTAACCGCTAAGCTACAATACGCCACTGTTTCTCACAAATGAAAATCCTCAAAACTTTCTAAGAAATCCTCAAAAGCAAACTACACAAGAGTAGATGGTGCCACAAAGACGTGAAACAGCACGCAACTGCAGGCAAGAGTGGGAATTGATTGAGGATACAGATCGCAAGAGGCTGGCCACGTGGGGACACCGTCACCAACGGATGCAAACAAATCAAAGCTCTTAAGGGTTTTTCCTAAAGCTTTCATTTCAATCACACAAAGCTTAATTTGCTAGAGTTCCTTGCAAAATACAAGTTAGTGCAACAACAAGGATAATGAAGAGAAGACATTTCAACGTTGGTTTAAAGTCTGTTATTAAGGTTTGATAACAGGTTAGTGTTCGGGCAATTAACAGACTACACCGTAAATTACATTTCCATCACTGTGTTGATACTGCAGAGGGGGTTCTAAAGAAAAATAAAAGTTCTGAAAAATGCCCCCCCACCAATAATGACTAATATACATCCATCTGTCACTCAGTGATATAAGCAATACGTATCCTGAATTTTACCAACAATGACAATGGAGCAACACAGCAGCAGGAACCCAACTCTTGCATCTTCTGTGTCCTTAAATGACCGCAAACCAAGGAGATGGAGCTTTCAAAGCAGTTACATTACACAGTAGTTTGTTACAAAGATTCCCTTATGCTTTTCATAAAACTGGCCTTGATGCCTTTGGGCTGGGGAAAAGCGAGAGAGAGTGAGTGTGTCTGTGTGTGTGTAGGGGGTTTGGGATTGGTGGAAACAAAACCTTCCCGCTCTCACTGCAGCATTTAATTTGCAAGAAAAATATCAAGTTGGTGGAAACTTACCTTCAACTGGATTAATGACATTGCACGAAGGATGTAAAGTTACCATAAATGCAATAAGTATCACATAGCAAAGTGGAAAACTGGTGATGTATTACATCATTTGCTTAAGACCTTTCCTGCATTCATATGGTGCCTAAACAAATCTCGACCAAAACCATCACAACTGGATGACAAATACCACATGTTGCCAAATGAGACCCAAAGACACATGTGCTCAGCTAACCATTCCAGAACTACGGAACAGTATAAATCCCCCTCTTTTGCGCAAAGAACACCTGTGAAATGATTCCATGGAGAATCATTTCTATTTAAGGCGTTTCTAAAAAGTGCACACCATATTGCAGGTAGACAATGTCAGCTTGGTTTACACGAGGGGCACTAAAATAAAACCATGATTGTGGAAATATTACCAATAATTGCTTAAACACAAATGATTAAGCGCGTTTTGAACCAAATGAGCGGTTTCCACACTTTGATTTTAAGTAACAAACAGAATTTGTCAGAACCCATGGAGGCCATTTGACCCATTGTGTCTGTAACACTGTCACCTGTTTTATTCCAAGTTAATTTTTTGTGAGATGTCTCAAAGCGCTTCACTGAATATACTGTAAAGTGAAATTTCTGTATATTTTGTGGACAAATTGCGCACAGCAGTGTCCCATAAGCAGTCGAGGAAAATTAAATAAAATAAATCAATTGGTACCCATATTCCTCAATGTTTTTACAGTTCACGTGTTTATCCAGTTACAAAAATGATCATATTTAATAAGAAATGATTAATTAGCAACAGCTTTCCAATAATTCATTCATTGAACATTATATACAATAAAACAGAGTTTTGGGTCAATTCGAGCATTTATGCTTCAATGTGTTGCCTGAGCTAACATTTAACACTAATTCTATGATCAATGTCTCCGTCAAACACTACCAAGGAAACGGGCCCAGTTGGTTTTAGAGCAAGTCAGGTCTGTTGGGGAATAGCACAGAAAATGTATGATTCTAGTTTTTCAATGCACCCACCAAAGTTCAGAAAAACTAACCTCTGCTAAGAAAATGCTGCAACGTGATTTTACTACACTCACTCGGTGATTATTTTAAACTCTTTCTTGATTTGAGTTCACAAACTAAAGCTATAAGCTCCACACCATAACATTCTCATTCACATCAGTACATCAATACTGTTCTGCTCTGCAGCAAGCTACGCTGGCCTCATTTACACGGGATTCCCGTAAAGGTTAATATTGATAAAGGATTACAGGTTCTATAGATCTGATTTAGACAGAAACGGAGGGTAATAGCGATGCCATTTGCCAATGTTCACATTACCAACCATACATTACCAACCATACTGCAATTGCAAGTTGCAGTATGCATCAACCCAATGAGCAAAAATGACATGTAACTCTACCTTTGGGCCTCGGCATTTTGTAGGCCAGAGCAGCACCAGTTATTAGCCTACATTACAAGTTATTTTCCAGAGTTGATTATGTATCAGGGTTACATCCAATTAAAACAAAAAGGGCATGTCACTATGGTGTAAGAGGGAACAGGAGCAGAATTCAATCTCTCTTGTTCAATTCCACAAACAGTCTCAAAGTTTCTCGAAGGATGCGGCATGTACCAGGCCAAAACCAATTTCCGTAGTTTTGTCAATACACATATCAAGCAAATCATTTAAAAACATTAACATAGACTTTATTCTGTAATATTTTATGGTGTGGGGAAGAGAAAAATAATCAGTTCAAGCACTAAACTGATTATGATCTAGCAGCAAAAACAATAATAAATTGGTCATTTTCAATCTACGACTGTTTGTGGGACATTGCTGTGCGCAATTGGCTGCCGCGTTCGCCCACAAATATACAGTCAATTCACTTTACAGTGTGTTCTGTGAAGTGCTTTGGGACGTCCTCCCGACATGAAAAGCGCTATATCAAATGCAAGGATTATTATGATTATTATTTTTAAAAATGGCATACGGGAAAAATATCCATAAAATAATAATATTCTTATTATTAAAATAACCATATATTTTTTGTGTTCTGCACTTCAAACTGCTATTGTACATTCTGAGACCATATCTTTCGTGCAGAACTCACTCTATTGTGACATTTTGGAAGTTCTATTCGAATGACCTGAAGAAAGGGGTGGGGGGGTGGGGGAAGGAGGAGAGCAATCTCCTCAGCCTTCACTCATTCATGGTATCGCTGGACCAGAACTTCAAAATGTCACATGGAGGAAGAAGTTCTGCACAAAATGTCTGCTCCCAAGCATACAGAATGAAATACAAAGATTACAGAAAGATCAGAGAAAGTTACAGAAGCCTCTGCGTATAAGATTTAAAACACTGGTGCAGCATGCAGTGCACTACTTCTGCATTCTTGAAAATCAATTTTTGTTGTAAATAGTTTAATTTAGCTTGTAAATTTCAATTGCAATTATAGGCTGCATAGTACATAAACAGTTGGTTCCTGAGATAACAATGAACAAGAATATTTCTGAAATACAGCACGTCACTTTTGTGTTGCAAGCAATCTCTGGGCATCTCAGCTGTGCTTCACAAGAATTTTTTTCACATAAACTTCATAATACTGTATTTATTTGCTTTGCTCTCGGTTCAGAGGAGAGTAAGCAGCAATACAGCACACTCGTTTCTCATGTCTGTCAACTTGCAAACTTATAAATGTCAATTAGCAAGAACCAGTTAGTAGAGGACCAGTACACTGAATTCAATGTTACCTCTATTACAATGCAAACAAGGGCAGAATAGCAGTTAGGAATGGCTTCAAGTCAGAAATGCAATACTTACATTAAAGAAAACAAAATCAATGATACCCCCAAGACGACAAGAAAAATGTCACCCTGCTAAACGAACACTTTGCTAATACGATTGCGAATAACATTCTAAGCAAAAATAGGCAGGCCACCGATTTTTTTTTTAAAAAAATCAAGCAGTGATATAACTCCAGTAACTTGCAATCGAATTAAATAAGAGGTTTTTAAACAGCTGATAGTCGGGAATGATTTGGGAACTCGTATGATAAGAAAAGTCTTGCACGTTTCAAAAATAGAAAGAGCAGCACACACACACACACACACACACGTAAAATGTGACCAATAACAACGACGAAATTAATCGCCATTAGCCCAATAATCAACAAAGTCCTTCAAGTTCCGTTTTTGTGAACCCATTGACATGTAAACGTTTCTCACACCCCCTTTCAAAAAAAATATATACACTGCAGAACTCCTCAGTGCTGAGCACCGTAATACGGTATATAAACAAATGCAATTCTACATAATTGACACACAAGAGCCGCAATGTGTTTATTAAACGATCTGAGCCAAGAAGAGTCGACACGAGTACCACCCACCGCTCTCCGAAACAACGAAACGGGGCAGTTTCCGAAGCTAAAAGGGTCTTTTTTTTGTGTGTTTTAATTTTTTTTAAAAAAAAATATAAGGCACAGAGTCCGCCGCGAATGTCAGTGGATTTAAACCGCTTTCATATTTTAAAATGTTTTCTATTTACGGATCAATTAAAAAAAATGAAACGCTGCCCTTTGAAAGGACTGGGACTGGGTGTGAAAAGGGAGGGGGGTGGGGGGGGGGGGGAGAGGAGAAGTGGGGGTTTGTGTGGGGTTGTATGGGGGGGAAGGGGGGGGGGGTCTTTGTGATCCTGGTCGTTGATGTTGCCCCTTATGGGGTTAAAAATGACCGGTGGGTTACTGTAAACGATGCTCTCTGGCTATTGTTCGGCTGAGAGGTGCTGAAATAGGACTGGGGGGGGGCGGGCGGGGGGGGGGACGGACACATTTAACTGTTGACTGGTCCGTATCCTTTGGCGCGTTAAGGCAACAACAACAACAACAACAAACGGCTTTTTCTTTCTGTGTGGGGGCGATAACTGGGGGGGGGGGGGGAGAGGAGGGAGGGGGTGTGTTCAGCTGTTAACCCCCAACACCACCACCACCACCAGCGAGAGCTGCGTTTATTCATCAGTGAGGGCCCGGGGGGAAAGCCCAGGGGAGGGAGTGAAGGAGCGAGGGGGGAGGGAGTGAGGAGAGAGAGAGGAGAGAGAGGGGGGGGGAGTGAGGGGAGGGGGGAGTGAGGGGAGGGTGTTTATGCGGATTACTCGAGTCGCGGTGGGCGAGGAGGAGAGAGAGAGAGAGAGATGGGGGAGCCCCTGCAGCCCCTTCCTCAGGGCTCCGCGGCCTACTCTGCCGCCCGCTCCCTCCCTCACTCACTCACTCCCCTCGTTCCACCATCCTTTGTACGGGCGTTTGATTACATTCAAGTTGCCTCTCTTTTTTTTTGGAGGGGGGGGGAGGGGGCGAGAGACTATATATATATATACACACACACACACTCACAAACATACATAGTATATATATATATTTGTCTCTCTCTCTCTCTCTGGTTTACCTGGCAGAAGTGCTGGCAGTATTGGGAGGAGGAGGACTCGGACGCGCCGCCGCCGCCCCCCCTGCACAGCTCGCGGTGGATGAGGTGCAGCCGCTCGCTGACGGGCCGCGGGCCCCGCTCGCTCTCCTCGTCCGCCATCTTCCCTCTGCACTGCTGCGCGTAGTCAGCGTCACGTGACCGCGGCTGTGGGGGGGGGGCGGGCGGGCGGCTCGTCCCCGCTCGCTCGCTCGCTCGGTCGCGCGCGCGCACGCACGCACGCGCCTCCCTCTCTTCCCCCCCACCACCACACACACACACACACGAGCGCGCGCGCGCCGAACTTCTGCGTCTGACTCGAAGCGCGACCCCGCCACGGGGGGGGGGGGGACGACGACGAAGGCGGCGGCGCGCGCGCGCGCAGAGAGAGAGCGAGAGAGCGAGAGCGCGCGTGACCTCCCCCCCCCGCCTTTGTGACGTCGCCGCCCGTGACCCGCGCCTTCTTATGACGTCATAGCCCCCCCCCACGCACTTGCGCCAAAGGCGGTCGCGGACGCTCAAAGAGGGACCGACTTTATAATCTATGATATTTATTGTATAGAGAGCGAGAGGAAGGTACGGGTTTATAGTATGGATTCTATAAGGTTCACGGGGGGAGGGGGAGGGAGGGTGTGTGTTGTTGTTGTGGTGGTGGTGGTGGGGGGAGAACCCCTATGGATTCACCGCCTGAGGAACGCTCTGAAGAACGTTTTGGACACTCAGAGCAACTTCTGGTGGACACTGTGCAATGGTGGGCGGTGGGTGGGGGGGGAATCCTGTGGCTTTACGGCTGCAGAGGGATAGTGTAGGTTCGCAGTGAGGGAGTGGACATGTCCGGCGCCTTGGGACGTCCTCCCCGGTGGTGGAAGGCGCTTATAACGCACGTGACTTCGCTGTGATGCGGATTCAAGGTGTGTGTGTGTGTGTGGAGCGTATATGATGATATCATAATTAATAATAATAATAATAAAAATGAGCGTGTAGGATTCTCAGGGTGAGGATGTATGAATTCGCAGTGTGACAAACGTCTAGATTCGTGTTGTGCTGACTGTACAGGACTCAAACCAGCTTGTCCAGGTTTAGAGTCGACGCGTGGAGTCCATTGGAGCCTCTCCATCTCGCCTGGAGCCTGAATCAAAACATTACAGAAAATACAGGTGCCTCCCTCATCACCATAGGGGGCGGCGATACCTATCCCACAAAGCACAGAATGCCTCACTTTTCGACTTTGATTTCATCTCTGGGCTTTTAAGAGCTGGATCGACCACGACAAGCAGCCCAACCCAATATATATATGTATATATATATACTGGGAATTCATGATGGAGTGTAATTGTCGCCGGTGCACTGTAGAGATTGCTCAAGTGTTGAAGCTGACCTTATGTTGCACTCTGCTAATGACCATTGTGCTAGAAAAGAAACCGGGATGCCAAATTGTTTCAAAGGAACACGGTAAGTCACTGGGTCTGTAAATCACATTCTTGGAAACTAGACCCAACTGCCTACGTGTAAAACAAATCTTAAAAGATTGGCGTAGGAACTCCACGTTGAATGTGTCCAAATCCAGCGCCCCCTCAACGACCCCTTGAACTGTTGAAAGGAAGAACAAAGTGAAGCCAGAGCAGAGAGTAAAACACAGTCCAACTGCAAGTGAATCAAGCAGTTAGTGACAGAAAGTGCTGGTACAGTTATGTGATAAGATCGCCTGCCCTCTTCCTCCCCCCGTGCAGCTGCAGAATGTAATGAGATACGCGGTTTTCGGAGATCAGCAAAACCCAAAGCCCACGCGAGGAGAATTGCAGGTGCGACGTTTTTTGTGCCAACGGCACAATATATAAAAAAAATAAAACGCGAGGAAGACTCATTTTCATCTGCAATACATACGGTTAGCAAAGAGGGCGATACACTGCAGAGACCCTGGGTTTCTAAACGCTCTTCCAAGAGGAAAAAGTAAGAGTTCCTCTCGCACGAAAAAAAGGCTTATTTTCAGGGATGAAAACATAATGTTTTTGCTAAATGTCCTTGCGGATTTGAGTCAATTTGACTCGTTAGCTGCAAATATTGCACGGTTTTACAACGAACAGTTGCATTCGGGCAATTGTCACGTTATTTGCAAACTTGAATCCCATTTCATTTCACTTTTGATTTTCCCCCTCCAAAGTCACACATCTCGTTGCATTAATTCCCCTGACATCGAATGTGGTTGAAATAACGCAACCAATTGCAAACCGAGGAGGAGGAGGAGGAAGAGGAGGAAAGGGAGGAGGAGGAGGGGTAAAAAAAATACAGATTTAAAAAAACAAGTGACCGTAAAAATCAAAGGCTCTGAATGAATCATCGCAACACAGACTCGCACAGAGAGAGTGAGTGAGTGAGTGATTGACAGGAGGGATCACGTGGTCCGTCAGGGCTCGCTGACCTTTAGCCCCCGAGACCCGGAAGCAGTCGGGGTTGGCGGCGACTCGGGCCCGGAGCGGAGCCTCGGAGTTGGGTGAGTTTCTGTCCCCGCGTCTTCCAGGCGCTGCCGGGCGGCCCTGGCTGGGTTGGGGGTACCCCTTCCCTGCCTCTCGGGGGAGGGGTGTGTGTGTGTGGGGGGGGGAGGGGGTGTTAATTCTCCCCGAGGCGCCGGTTTGAGCAAAAAAAACCACTAGGCCTCGTTGCGACTGTTAGGCCTCAGTCTCTCCCGAGGACCTGCCCGACAATCTCCTGCATTAAGTCCCTCACTCACTCACTCGCTCACTCACTTACTTCCCCCCCTCCTCTGTTGGCGGGCGAGTCCCCCCCCGTCCCTGGGCACACAATTGGCTGCCGAGTTCGCCCACAGACCGCGCGCGCACACATCACCCTCGAGCGATAATAATAATAATAACAACAACGACGACAACGACGACCACGACGACGACCACGACAATAGCGATCCTTGCGTTTGATACCGCGCCTCAGCCCGTCTTCGAGACCGCCCCGAAGCGCTTCGCGCAATATTATTCTTCGCCGTGAAGTGAATTAACAATGTTACAGTCCGTCCCCACCCCCCCCCCCCCCCTCCCCCACCCCCACCCCCGGGGTCTTTCAGGCAACAACAACAACAACTTGGGTTTGCGTAGCGTCACCTCACTCATGTCATTGAGACATCTCAAAGCGCTTCAGAGGATATAGCGGATTGACTGTATCGATGACAGTCCGTCCGGGCTGGTGCAGTGCTCCAGCACATCGCCGGGGTGTCCCTTTTTGGGGACTCTGACCCCCTGCACTGGCCCTCTTCACGCAGACGTGATGGGAGGTCCCGCCACACTGTTCGTAAAGAGAAGGGAGTTTCTCCCCCAATGTCCTGACCGGAAATCCCGCCAGATTGAAGGTTGTGCGTGGGCCGTTGGCCGCCTTCGAACACAGTCACTACACTCGGCAGCACTTACCATCAAGGGTTTTGAGACATTTCAGGCCCCTATTCTCTCCCCCACCCCCTCAGCTCAAGATACCAGTCGCAGTGGGTGAAGTGCTTTGAATCGTCTTCCTGACCTGAAAGACAGCGTATCAGATGCAAGGATTTGATTTAATGTATTCCAAATGATTATCAAAACCTTGTTTATGGATATTGTCCATAGGGAAGTTTTTTCCCTTTAATAATGTTGACTTTTATTCATAGTTTATTTGTGAAGCATTTATTTATACTTTGAACCCTGTAAAATGATCAATATTTGAATGATCAAAGAGGGATTATTTCTGCCCGTTTCCTTCAAAGGATTAATCATCAGGGAAAATGGGTAAATCAAAGCAGACGCGGAACCACAACAGTGACAAGAAGAAAAATATCTCCAAAATGTGGAAAACAAAAAGGCGAACAAAAGATTTAGACGAGATTCACAAGGACATGGAAGCTGCAAATGCTCAGAAATTACTGCACCAAGCAGTAAACTTCGACGTGACAGGCAACGCTCAGTTCTATTGCTTACATTGCGCGTAAGTAGCCATTAATACCTTTGATGAATAATTTATTCTCTATCTCAAGATCAATTAATAATCCTATGAAGGAGTGAATTATTTATCTTCTGCGAGCTGAGGAGCTTCCACAAACTTCTCTCTTTCTCTCTGGGGTCCATTGTGACAGTTTTATCACTCAAAAAAATCATTTTTATTTTAAAATCTACTTGAATTGATTGCATCGCCAGGGTGAGGGCTGCAGTACAGTACAATTTACACTTGTTTAGGGGTTTTCACATGGAGTAGACATCTCAAAGCTACTGCTGCCCTTCGGACGGGACACAATACTGTGGTCTAGTCTGTGCCTTTGCTTCAGGTGGACATTAAAGATCCTGTGACACTATTAAAACACAGAATGGAGTTTCTTCCGATGTCCTGACATCCAGATAAATTGGTCATTCCATTCACTTCATCGCTGTTTGTGATTCCTTACGCTCTGTCAAATTGGCTGCTGGGTTTGCTGACAAATGTGCAGTCACTAGACTTGACAGCTGTTCTCTGTGAAGCAGTTTGAGATTGTGAGTGTTCAAGTCCTAGTAGTACCAAAAGATTAACCAAGTTGAAACTAAATCAGCATTTTATTCACCAAACGAACATAAAATTCACATCCAAATAACTTTGCCTTTTTGTACCTTTACACATGGTATTGCCTCGGCCCCGCTTTCAGCTAAATATTCCCACCCATTAGCCTTGGATCAGTTACCTCATTAGGACTTGTAATGCGGTCTCAACATTTCACATGCTTTGTTTAAAAGGATCCGCTTCCTCTTTTAATGTAGCAGTGCTTGAGCACAGCCTCTGAGACCACTCATGGAGTTTCCTGACTTTTCCTTATTCTGAGAGAGGCAGAATAATTAAAGGAGACGGCAGGAGAAAGAGAGATGGGTCTGACTTGATCAGTGGATCTTAAATTTCTTCAGTTTTCTATTTTAATTCCGCAGGGTTTAAAACTTTTTTTGTTTTTTCATTTTTCCCCCTCACAGTCGGTACTTCATTGATCAGAGAAACCTCCAGGAACATTTTAAAACTAAAGTCCACAAAAGAAGGTACAGTAATGCCATTTTTTAAATACGTAAAGATCTTTGTAGTGCCTGGAATTTTGGCCTTAATGTGGAATGAAGCCAGTTGACTTGAGCTGAGTCAGCTAACAGACCAAAGATCCATGTGAAAGGAACTACTGGTTCCTGGCTCTTTAAACATTCATTCTCTATTTGTGGTTCTCTAGGCTCAAGCAGCTGAGTGAAGCGCCATACACCCAGGAAGAAGCTGAGCGAGCAGCGGGCATGGGCTCCTACACCCGTCCACAGAAAGTCACGGTCAGAACACAGCCAACCGAGGAAAACATGTCTGTGCAGTGAGGCCGGCTGCCGTCGGCGCCCTGAGCCGTTCTTTAGAAAACAAGACTTCTCTTTTAACGGTTTCCAATGTTGGTGTATGTCAGTAGTGTTTGGGACAGGTTCAATTTCCAGTTCAAAAACTTGCCAATGTGGACCCTGTCAAACTGACAGCCTGTCTTGAAGACCAGCCGTGAAGACTCGTTCTCTGAGTAGTAATTCGTGCAGCCCCCGTTCCCCACACAGGTGACCTACAATCAATCCTCTGTTTTCAGGGAAAAAATAAATTCTAGCGAGAATACCCTCAAACTTGTTTGTTTTCTGATTTGTAAAAACATAGGAATCCACTTTGTATCTAATTGGTATTTGGAGGCGAACAGAAATCAAGGGGTGAAGTCATTGCTGAGTTTGTCTTTCTTTTTTGGGGGGTGGAGGGGGGTAAGGATGGGACTGTATCTCTGGTAGCACTGAAACTGCTTGCTTCACAAAGTCTCTGTCAAGTGTAGTGACTATCTGTAGGCGAACAGAGCAGCTATTTTTGGGCACAGCAAACAGCTGTGAGGTGAATGACCAGTTTAATTTACTTTCTCTTCAAATAGTACCACAAAACCTTTAACACCCACTGCACAGGTAGACGGAACCTCAGCTTATCGTTTGTGTTTCCATTAAGGGATGTGGGGCAAGAGCTGGAAAGCGTGATTTATTTTTTAATAAACGGCACAGTGGCATAGATGTGTGATATGCAGAAAATGGAAGAAAAATACTGTTTTTAGGAAGGCATCTCTGATAATGCAGCATTCTTCCTCCCTAGTCCTACCCCCCAGTACTGTACTGCACCGTCGGCTTCAATTGCAACGTACACATCAATGGGTGAGCCTTTAAGCCATTCTGCCACTGCTCTCTGGAACAACACCTCTGCCTCACCCCCTCCCCAGTTTTAAAGCCTGTCTTTAGACCTATCTCGTGTACTGTGCTTTCGGTCATCTATTCCTTACAGATACATACACACACGGCTCGGGTGCCTGGTCAGCTGTATGAAGCACTCAGAGATGCCCTCCCGAAGTGAAAGGTATGCAAATTGTATGTTAACCGTGGCTGCCACTGACCCTATTAAACGAGTCTCGCGGTCGTGTTGCTTAAATTAACTGGAAGAAGCTGAGCTGCTGCCTGAGGGCGAATTCTACAACTTGGAAGAGCTTCTGTTATGGAGAATCAGCCACTGATAGGAATGAATAGTCTGGTTTATTACTGCTCCAGCCTGAAGCGTTGAGCCCTGACCGAGAGAAGTTTGTGGAATCCTGTAGAGTAGGACCTGGGTTCGATTCCCACCCGGTTGGGGCAAAACCTTAGGCAATATAATAATAATGATAATAATAATAATAATCCTTGTATTTGATATAGCGCTTTTCACGTCTTCTCGACATTTCAAAGCGCTTCACAGAATATGCTGTAAAGTGAATTGACTGTATATTTGTGGGCGAAACACGGCGGCCGACTGCGCACAGCGGCGTCCCCACAAACAGCCGTGGATTGAAAACGGCCAATTTGTTGTCGCTTTTTGTAGGGTTTATTATTCGGACGAGTTTTAGACGTCCCGACGACGACGTGATAAGAACCCCGTATCAAACGCAAGGAGTATTACCGTTCTCAAGACGTAATAAAGAAATGCAAGTTGCTCACGGGTGAAATTTTAGCGCCTGGTTTTGTGGGGGGGGGGGTGGCGAGACGGTGCAAACGCACTCCCGAGTGGAAAAAATTCAACGGCGAAGCGGTGAGTCGGGGGCGTACGGTACAGCGGTTCAATCCTGCGGGAAGGGACAGCTTCAAATAATTAGCGATCCGGGTTTTCCTTCCATTTTCCCAGTCGGCCATTCCCAGTGAGTGAGTTGCACAGACGGATAGAGACAGACGGATAGAGACAGACGGATAGAGACAGACAGATAGACAGAGACAGACAGACACAGAGGCAGACAGACACAGACAGAGACACAGAGACAGAGAGAGAGAGACAGACACAGAGACAGACAGAGACACAGAGACAGACAGACAGAGAGACCGACAGACAGAGAGAGAGACAGATGCTCTGATGGGGATTGGCAGAGGCTGAGATAGAGTGGGTGGACGTGGTGTGAGTGAGTGGGTGTGTGATGGGGAGGGGGTGTGGGGGGAGAGGGGGAGAGTTTAAGTGAAAATAAACCCAGAGAGAGAGAGAGAGAGAGGAGAGAAAACTTCTGAGGCGCCACACAGAGAGCGCTCAGAGCCATCACCTTTCCGGGGGGAGTGGGGGAGAGAGGGAGAGTGGGAGAGAGGGGGAGAGAGGGGGAGAGTGGGGGAGGGGGGAGAGAGGGAGAGTGGGGAGAGGGAGTGGGGGGAGGGGGGAGTGGGGGAGAGGGGGAGAGTGGGGGAGAGGGGGAGGGGGGAGAGGGGGGAGAGAGGGAGTGGGGGAGAGAGGGAGAGGGGGGGAGTGGGGGAGGGGGAGAGAGGGGGGAGTGGGGAGAGGGGGAGAGAGGGGGGAGTGGGGAGAGGGGAGAGGGGGAGTGGGGGGAGGGAGAGGGGGGAGAGGGGGGGAGTGGGGGAGAGAGAGGGGGGGAGAGGGGGAGAGGGGGAGAGGGGGGAGAGAGAGGGGGAGAGGGGGAGAGCTCTGGGGGTCTGCGGTTCGGCTCTGATCGCAGCTCATGGCGTCTGAGGTGAAGAAGCGGAGGAGCGGCTGCGGCTCCGCTGCGGGAAATGAGGCGACGGGTGCGGCTGAGAGCCCGACCCGCACCCGCCACCGGCACAGGGGGGGACCCCCCCCACACCCCCCCGGGCGGCTCGGGGCTGCGGGGCTGCTCGGGCTGGTCCTCACCCTCGGGTGGGGGGTGAAGTGTTACCGCGACTGGAAACTGCTGAGACAACGGGTGAGAGGGGGGGAGTGGGAGGGGGGGGAGAGGGGGGGGGGAGGGAGGGGGGGAGAGGGGGGGGAAAGAGGGGAGAGGGAGTGGGGGGGAAAGAGGGGGAGAGTGGGGGGAAAGGGGAGAGGGAGGGGGGAGAATGGGGGAGAGGGAGGGGGGAGAGTGGGGGGAAAGAGGGGGAGAGGGAGTGGGGGGGAAAGAGGGGGAGAGTGGGGGGAAAGGGGAGAGTGGGGGGAAAGGGGAGAGGGAGGGGGGAGAGTGGGGGGAAAGAGGGGGAGAAGGAAAGGGGGGAGTGGGGGGAAAGAGGGGGAGGGGGGGAGAGGGAGGGGGGAAAGGGGGAGAGTGTGGGGGGAAAGGGGGAGAGGAAGAGTGTGGGGGTGTGTGGAAAAGGGGGGGAAGAGGGGAAAATTGGGGGGGAAAAGAAGGGGAGAGGGGGGGGAAGAGTGTGTGGGGGGGAGAGGGAATGTGTTTGGGATTCAATTGGAATTGGGGGGGGAGGGGGGGATAGATTTGGGATTGAACAAAAATTCGGGGTGAAGGGGGGGGAATAAGACTGGAGATTGCATGGGAATTGGGTCATTTCATCCAAAGTTTTTAATGACCAATATCTTTATTATTATTATTATTATTATTAATAAAAGGTTCTTTTCGAAGGAGTGGATTTAAAACAAATGAATGCGCATCGCAATCTGCAGCCGCGTCTCCGGGTGATGGTGAGGGGGAGGAATGGAGTTTGTTTTTTTTATTAACAATTTGAGAGACGTAGACACACATAGAGAGAGAGAGAGAAAACAGGAGAGGAAAAGAGTGTGAAGGTGTCCATTTCAAAGCCACTACACTGGCACGTACTCTGTGTGGGTGGGGGGTAGGTGGGGGGTGGGGGGAAAGCCCAGACAACATTCCCCTCCACTCCTTTCCTCTTCCACACACCAGGGAGAAAAATCCACTCAAAACAGCCATTTGTTAACTCGCTCTCTCGTGTCCCCCCCCTTTTTTTTTTGGCTCTGTGAAACTATGCGTCTCCGCGTTGATCCCAACCCCCAGCTCGGGCGCAAACCCTTAACCGTCCAGAACCTCGGGACGTCCCTCCGACGTGAAAAGCGCTGCGCAAATGTAATGTTGTTGTCGTCGTGGCGTAGCTCGTGAGTAAGGTACTCTATCGAGCGAATGTTCTCCCCCAGCGCTTCGTTCGCCCGTTTGTCGAATGGTTTGAGTTAAGTACGGACACTCCTTCAACTGATTGTGCGTTTTATGTGCGGAAAAGAAATCGTTGTTCCTCTCCGCAGGAAGATGCTCAGAAAGCCCTGGGCAGCGAAGGGATGTTCCTCTTTTCCTCCCTGGACGCCAACAACGACTTGTATCTCAGCCCGGAGGAGTTCCGGCCCATAGCAGAAAAACTAACGGGTACGGCGCTTTGTGGCTGAAAAGTAACTACGTTAGCAAGTAAGCTGCTGGTAGCCTGTTGTAGGTTTACGGCACAGAAGACCACTTGGACCACAGTATCTGTGTTAGAGCTTGTCCCCCCCCTTCCCCCCCCCCCGCGGTCCCCCACTGGAGTTTTTTAATTAATACCCCTATTCCTTCCCCATCATGTCTGTGCCGGTGCACTCTACCCCCGCCGGAACCTGGCAGCAAGTGGGAAACCAGTTGTTAATGGATTGTCAGATCGCTTTCCGGGGGTAATAATCCCTAGCCCCCCCCCCCCCCCTCCTCAAAGTAAAATGTTGTCAGATATTTGTCAGATTGATAAATAAATTATAAGAATAATTTGGTCACTCAATCCACTGCTGCGGATTGGACACTGCTGTGCGCAATTGGCTGCCACATTTCACCCACAGTCAATCCACTTTACAGAATATTCTGTGAAGCGCTTTGAGACGTTCCAACGACGTGATAAGGCGCTATATCAAATGCAGGGATTATTATAATTATTATTAAGACTGATATTGTAATCCTTTTGAAAAGAGTAACTGAATGAGCCCGGATGTAAATGCTGAGTGAAGAGTAATTTGTGTGCACAGGTGTCTCCCCGGCACCTGACTTTGACAGCGATGAAGACTTGGACCCCAATGGCGAGACCTTAACCATTGTCGCCAAACTCCGGCCGCTGATCCTGGAGAGCATGACCAAGAGCAAAGATGGGTTTCTCGGAGTGAGTGATCTTCTCCTCTGAACGGTGACCGTTAGAGAAGGACCCTGCATCCAACATTGCAGCAAAAAGTAACTCAGTAACCCCCGTCGTGTTTGGTGACTGCCTTTGTAGGCAAATGCAGCAACGATTCGCAATAAGTTCCCGCAAGTAGCAGTAAGTAGGTACCCGGTTGTTAGTCGAAGGTAATAATCCCTCCAAAAAAAAATATTTGGTCACTCAATCCGCGACTGTTTGCGGGACGCTGCTGTGCGCAATTGGCTGCCGCGTTTCGCCCTCAAAATACCCAGTCAATTCACTTTACACAATATTCCGTGAAGCGCTTTGAGACGTCTCAACGACGCGATCAGACGCTAGATCAAATGAAAGGATTATTATTATTATTTTTGGATGAGTTCAGGTGCGACAGCAATATTGCGATCTCATTGTTATCCGAGAATTACTTGCCAGGAGAGTGGAAAAGGGAGAGACTGCGCTTGGTGTTTTCAGGTTTCTCACGGGACGCTGTCAGGGCTGAAGAATTGGAAGACGCCTGCAATTCCCTCCGGGGTCTTCAGCGCCCGGCAATTCAAAGTCTTCCTCCCTCCGAAGAGCACAGTGCGGGTGGGCGACACCTGGTGGATGGTCCCCAGCGAGCTCAGCATCTTCACGGGATATCTCTCCAATAACCGCTTTTACCCTCCAGCACCTCAAGGGAGAGAGGTGAGGCAATCTTAAAGAGTCCCTGCAGCGTAGTGATTAGAGTACTCGCCTCACAAGAGAGAGGGCCGGGGTTCGATTCCCAGGCATGGTGAAACCTTAGGCAAGTCTCTTCACGAGGAGCTTACAAGATGTTTTCCTTCCTAAACAGGTCCTCATTCATAATCTCCTCAGCATGCTTCACCCCCGCCCGTTTGTGAAGAGCAGATTTGCCCCTCAGGGGGCAGTGGCCTGCATTCGCGGCCTCAGCGACTTCTATTATGACATTGTGTTCAGGTGGGTATGTTATTCCAGTTGCCTGTTTGCTCCGAGTGAGGGGCCGTCTAATGATTTACTAGTGGATTCTGTAAAATGTTGTGTAGTCTTTATTTCTTTCACCACATTCATCTTTCACGACACGGGAAACCTGTTATCTTTCCTGCTCCCTTCCTCCTCCCAGGATCCATGCAGAATTCCAGCTGAATGAACCGCCGGATTTCCCCTTTTGGTTTACCCCGGGGCAGTTTACTGGAAACATCGTTATCTCGAAGGATGCCTCTCACGTTCGGGATTTCTGGATGAATGTTCCCAACGACAGGTCGGTTGGATATTTAATTTCGTCTCTTGGGGGAAGAGGTGTTGTTCCCAGATCACATTTGGAATAACAATCCCAAGTTTGCTGCTGTACTTTATAATGTGTACTTTACGTGGCTCACTCTCGCTCTATCAAACGCAAGGATTATATATTATTAATAATGTAATAATCCTTGGTGCTCACATGTACTCCCAACAGGTCTCTAAATGTGGACATGGAGTGGCTGTACGGAGCAAGCGAAAGTGGCAACATGGAAGTGGACATTGGCTACTTACCGCAGGTTTCTTACGTTCCCAACACCTTAACCCTCAACAGTTGTCCGTTCCTTCTCTGTTTTGCGCAGCATCGTGGAGTCTTTAACTACCTTACAAACAGCACCTCGGTTGACTGTCTCATACAAAAAATAGAAGGCTGAATTATGAGGTGCTCGGGGATGGGTGGTCTAATCTAATTTAAATTAGTAAGGGAGGATTAAGCTTTCCCCGCCCCCAACCCCTCCAGGCTCTGGATGTTAATTCAGAAATCGATCAAGAGGTAAAATTCTGATCTTGATGCACGCGAGTCAATATAACACAGAACATGCGCCATTTGCCTGGAAGGGAAGTGGATGAGTGTGTGGCAATTAGGCGGAGTGTCCCTTGCACTGACCCACAGTTTTTTTTTTGCCTGTGGCCATCGGAGTTTTTTCTCTTTTAATAACTGTACTCGTGCGTATGTTGCAGATGGAGCTCAGCGCTGTCGCCCCATCCGTCCCGAGCATCATTACGGACGAGAACGGTAACACGGTAGACAGTGGGAATATTGTGGGGGAGCCCATCCAGTTTGTGTTCGAGGACATCGAGTGGCGGTCAGAAATCAGCTTCGACGAGGCTGCTCAGAACCTGGAAACGACCATGTATCCCTTTAAGAAGGTAAAGGGTGAATGAGACACCAACCTTGGATGTTATAGAGACCTGTAGCCTAGTGGATAGAGCGCTCACCTCGCAAGCGAGAGGACCCAGGTTCGATTTCCGGGCAGGGCGAAACCTTAGGCAAGTTTCCTGACCCACCCTCAGTTTACCTAGGAGTAAGTGGGAACCTGGTTGTTTCTAGGGATAATAATCCTTTCCAAAAAAAATAATGAATCCATGACTGTTTGTCTGACACTGCTGTGAGTTATTGGCTGCAGGGTTTCGTTCACAAAATACACGGTCAGTTCACTTTCCAGTAAATCCTGTGAAGCGCTTTGAGACGTCTCAATGACGTGATAAGGCGCTATATCAATAATAATAATAATCCTTGCATTTGATATAGCGCTTTTCACGTCGGGAGGACGTCCCAAAGCGCTTCACAGATCACACTGTAAAGTGAATTGACTGTATATTTGTGGGCGAACGCGGCAGCCAATTGCACACAGCAATGTCCCACAAACAGTCGTAGATTGAAAATGACCAATTTATTATTGTTTTTGGTTTTGGAGGGATTATTATCAAGTGCAAGGATTATTATTATTATTGTGCTTCTCTGTTGCGTGGGTTTTCGGTTCACTGTATCTTTCTTGTTAGTCCTCAGCCCAGGAGTTTCTAGTTTCTACTCATGGCCGCTGGCCATTTTACCAGATCTAATCTGTCAAGTCTTTCCCAGAGCTAATCTCTGCTCCTGTTAAGCTGCCGTAACTCGAATCGAATCATCGTAGCATATTGTTTAGTTGAAGCGAGGGTGTTCAAACACAACGCCGCCTTTGCCTTTTCCCAGGTGTCGTATCTGCCTTTCACCGAAGTTTTTGAACGGGCAAAGGCGGAAGACAAGCTGGTGCATTCCATTTTACTCTGGGGTGCGCTGGACGATCAGTCCTGCTGAGGTGAGGAATCACATCACGTTCTCTTTGTGCAATTAAAATCTGCTGTATGTTTACACACACACACACACACACACCCTATGCCCTCTGTCTCACCATCCATGGCGGAGCCTTTGATCACTGTGTCCCCGCGCTCTCCCAGGTCCACTGGTGACCTCAGCCACCTTGGCTTCTGTGTGTTTTGAGGAGAGTTAAGCTTTTACTTTTTTTTTTGGTCGGCCGGGTGTCTGACACGTGTGGAAACCCATCGCCGTTGCTTAAGAGTACCCAAACCGAGCTGAGAATTCCAGACATCCCACCAACACAAGGAACTTCCAGAGATAGATTGTTGGAATAGAGTGCGCCCACTCTCTCTCTCTCTCTCTCTCTCTCTCTCCCTGGAGGGACACATCCTGTTTACACAATTCCGGAAAGTATTAGGCGCAGGTTGGCAAGAGGGGCACCAGAGTTCGTTGGGGTAACTGCTGGAGTCTAACCAGCTAAAACTGTACAGCTTGCCATGGATATCGCTGTCTGGCAAGTTTGTCTGCTGCTTGTCCAGCTGGGACCACCCACCCAACCTGTTAGGGTTTTGGCTTGCAGGGTTAACAGGAGTTGAGTGGGAGGATTCCCTATTACTGACCGCACAATGGCCTTTCCCTGAGTGTCGAGGTTCGTGGTGTGTTGGCCGCTCACGCTCAAGCAGAGTCTGATCTTTTTTATTCTCCGTCCGCGCAGGTTCAGGGCGGACTCTGCGGGAGACTGTTCTCGAGAGTTCGCCCGTCCTCGCTCTGCTGAACGAGAGCTTCATCAGCAGCTGGTCCTTGGTGAAGGAACTGGAGGATCTTCAGGTAAACGCACCGGGCACTAAACTCACTGCAGCCGCGTTAGTGGGGAACAGCCATCCAGGTGGGAACAAAAATATCTCCTACAAGACTTGCAGGACAATTCCTGATTTTCTCTCCCCCACCCCCCACCCCAAACGGAATGTTCTTTCCCTCTGGGGAAGGTGTTATAAATGCGGGTGACCTGCGGTGATTAATTCAGTGATTTAACGCCCTGTGCTTATCCTCCACAGAAAAACCCAGAGAGTGAAGTGCATGCCCGGCTAGCCAGCTTACATCTAGAGAATTACAACTTTCCTGTAGAGATGATGGTGGCTTTACCCAACGGCTCAGTGGTGAGTTTTTTGTTTATCATGAGTTCATCGACTATTTATCATGCACTTGATTGACTGCCCAGCGCCTAGGGACGTCCTCCCAACAGGAAAGGCGCACTACAAATGTAATCTGTTGTTGTTAAGTGTATTCAGTACAAGTGTGAAAGCGGCAGAGAGTGATGCATCACCGCGTTCAGTGCGACATCCTCCGTAACGTGAATGGAGTGAGGAGGCAAGATGCATCTCTGATAGCTTGTTTCATCTCTTCCATAGTCTTGCATTGCTGTTTTGTAACAGAGGACTTTGTGGACACCCTGTACATTGCTGATCTCTCTCTCTCTTTCTCTTTCTCGGCAGATTCACCACATCAACGCAAACCACTTCCTGGACATAACATCGATGAAGCCGGAGGAGGTGGAAGGTGGTCTCTTCACTTCCTCGGTGGGTTTCGAGGACCCCTCGACCGCAGCTTATGTCCAGTTCCTGAAGGAAGGGCTGGAAAAGGCGCGACCGTTTTTATCGTCCTAGCAAGAAGGGAAAAAAAATCAACAAATGAACCAACCTAACGAAAGGCAGGGGGAGGGGTGCGGAGAGAGAACAGTCAGACTTATTTCACTGCAAACCCTCTTTGCCTTTCTATCTTCTCTTTTCCCCCCCCTCCCCCCCACCTTCCCGGTCTTGACAAGATTCCACCTATTTTCTACCAAAAATGACCAAAGTTTAGGAATGCACTTTGTGCTCCGTTACCTGGAATGTGGCCTTGTAACCCAGCAACAATTCAGCTTAAGATGTGTTCCTTCCTCTCCCCTTCTTTAACACCCACTCCTTTCTTCCCCTCCCCCCGTAACTACCTGGATTTCTTGATATAAGAAATAGTGCAAAATTGAGCCCGACTGTGCCGATTTTCCAGGGAATAGTGTTTTCTTAATTCTGCATCTCTGAGAGGAAGGGGTCTCTGGGAGTAAGTTCTTAAATCCGTTTTTAAAAACCCATCCGTTTGAAGACGTGAGGTTTTAATGAGGTCGATGTCTGTCGCTGTGCTTGGCGCTGCCCCTGCATTTAGAACCAGATGTGCTGAGTTCTGCCCTTTTCCTCCTTAAACCTATGCAAGTACTCTTCTGATCTTCCCTCCAGTTTAAAGCTCTATTTTACCTACTCCACAATATATTTCTAATAGTGAGAATGTGTAAAGGAAACCAGTCGGTCGATGCGTAGCGTGTGGTAGGTTTGACTTTTTTGATATGGGAAAAATAAGTCAATTTTTTTATACCTTTTTTTGAAACCCGTGCAATATTTCTGAACGCTGTCGTGTGCGGAAGGGACGAGTGATGGCAACTGGGAAGTGGCCTGTTTGTTCCTCGAGAGCAGCTCTTTTTGAAGGTTCAGTCCTAAACCCCGAAAAGGACTGGGCTGAACCTGATGTCTCTCAGCTGTTGGACAGAAACGATCGACCCTAACAGTGTTAATTGCTGCTCGCTGCCTTCCCCTCCGCAGGCTTCATGTTTCCCAGGTCTTTTACAGTGTTATGCTTGAAATGAACAACTTCTTCTGCATGGATCACATACAGTAAAACTCACACAAGTCTGATCTGTATAAATCATATAATCACCTAAGTCGTGCATCTGCCCAAGTCCCGTTCAAGAATTTATATTCTATGCAAATTGCTACATATCTCGTACTTTGCATAAGTCATATTAAACGTCTCGTCCCAACTGAAACGACTTATGTGAGTGAGGTTTACTGCAGTTGCAGTTGGTGCAAAAGAGAACAGTGGAGCTGAACAACACCGGGCAGGAGTAGACCGTCTAGTGTCCAAAGAGATTCAAGACTATTTTTGAATTGAGGTGAGACCTGTGTCTTTTGCTGTTCAGGCGAAAGGCCGGACTCGTCTCTCACTCACTCCCTCGGGGGCTTGAAAGGTACGCGGTGGGATAATGGTGACTGAGACGTAAAAAGAACAGTATCGCTAACCCCATTGCGGCAATTGTCATTCTGACTCTCAGACTATGTAGCCAGTCAAAAGTGCATCAAAGAGCGTTATGCATGTGTGCCCCTCTCATTGAAAGTATCTGAAGCCTGTCCTACACCTGCCTCGTCTGCCTGAGGCCGAAAGCTGAGTGTGTGCATTCGTGAGGGGGGTGGGGGAGGGCAAAGAGATTGCAGCTGGGGCTGTGGTCCCAGTGCTCTGCGTAGACGGACGGGTTTGGTTGCTTTTGGCGACTTAGCACGAAAGATGTTCTTCGCCAGAATTTTTTGCCGCTTCAAATATTGTGCCGGTTGCCAACGCTGTCGTTGTAGAAATTTACAGTGTGCAGAAATGAGCTTGTGTTGAAATGTGCAGCTCTGCTTGGCGCCAAGATTCAGACACTAATTTTGATGTGTTTGGGAGGTTTGCGTCTCTTCACCTGCGAGCAGGAAACACAGTTCCTAGTTTCAGATTTTGATCCGTGACAAAGTCTAGGCTGCACCTGTTCTGCTTCACGTTTGTCACATTCTTAAATCAGCAAGAATGTTCTTTGAAATCCATAATAAAGTTCAGTTTTTCTTGTACGTACACTCGAGAGTTGACATTCATGGTGTGTAAACATTCCTTACAATTGTTTTTTTCTGTCTTCTGCCCGGTGCAGGTTAACATTCTGAACTTGTTGTTTACAAGTGCAAGTTTCCAGATAACCACAAACCGTCTATGACTAAACATTGAATGACTAAATTTTTTTTATATTACACCCAGAAAACGATCTGCTGATCGACTAACAACCAGGTTCCTACTTACTCTTAGGTAAACAAGGCATGTGGAGTAAGGATACTTGCCTATGATTTACCCCACCCGGGAATTAAACCTGGGTCTTCTTGCTTGCGAGGTGAGAACGCTAACCGCTACTCTACAGGACTCCACTTGATTCATTTCCCGATGGGGAGAGGGAAGACGAAAGGAAATCAGGCTAGTCTGGAGGGTGTGACGAAAATCAGGATGTTACAATTTTCACCCCAAATAATGGACGCTTACGCTGACTGAATATCAAACATTCTGCAGAACAAGGACCAATCTATTCAAGAACTCCCTCAGATCGCGGCTTCAGATTAAGATACTTTAATATTAATAACTAACTGTGCAATCAAATCCCATTACATGTGGCAATTTCAGACAGACCACACACACACACACACAAAATATTAAACCAGACTTGCATGTAACAAGATTACAGAGCAACCAAGTAAAAAGCAAGTAGCCATTTAGTAAAGAGTCATTTGTATTCCAGCTTTTGCCAAGAATTGGTTAGGTATGAGCTGCAGCCTTCATTGTCAGGTGGTGATTTATTCCAACAGGACACCAAGAATTTGCGGGTGTTTCCGACTGCAAGCTGTTTCAAATGCACGGCACAACACATCAGCATTGTTGCAGTGAGCCCATCGAAACAGGACAGGTCCTGATTGTTCTCTCGATGCGAGCTCCACGTGGCTTAACGAAACTCTTGAGGTGCTAACCGGATTCAGAAGCAAAAGCTCCCCCCCCTCTTCCACACGAGGAATTGATCGACATTTCCTCCTCTGTCTGCATCATCTCCATCGCTGGAAGCCAAACCTCCTGTGTGACTGCAGCCATGCTGCTGAACCCGGTCTAAAGAGGTGCGCGTCCAAATGTCCTTTCGGTACTTTTATTTGCTTTAAAAAAAATAATACGAAGCAGGAACTCGTTTCATGAATTTATCAATGTTTTCAGCGACGCACGTCGGCAGTCGGCGCTGCAGCCCTGTTCCAGGTCTTGCAGTGCAAGCTTAGCGAAATGTCCAGACTTCGAGGTCCCGCACGTTAAAATCTTCGACTTTGGACAGAATGGAGTTATTGAAGGTCGGGCAGGAATTGCTTCGGCCCCTGTTGAGATCTTCATCCAGCCACAACCCGAAGCGGCCACTTTGTTGGAAAGGAAAAAAAAAAAATGGATTGTGATCAATTTGAAATTTCTGATCGTTCTGCACTTTTAACAACTATGGTCAACAAGTATCATAGACTGTAAACTTCCAACACTCGAGAGAGCTTAACTGTAATGAAAAGGGTTATAATAATAATAATCCTTGCATTTGACATAGTGCGGGAGAGGGTGCGAGGGATGAGGCCATCGAGGGAGGCATCGAGTGGTGGAGTGAGGAGGTCAGAGAGGTCAGGAGGTGCCAGGGAGTGAACGGATTTGAACACAAGCGTGACAGGATCTTGAAGTCGATCCATTCGGTGATGGGGAGCCGGTGGAGCCTGGGCCAGAAATGGTGAGATGTGGGTTCCGAGTTTGGTCCGGGTCAGTTATGTGGGTGGCAGAGTGTTGAATGAGCTGGATCTTGTGAATGGTGGAGCTGGGGAGACCTGCGAGGAGTGCATTGGAATAATCCAAGTGGGAGGTGACAAACTCACCTGCAAGGGTTTTGGCTGCATTTGGGACCTGACAGCTCATCACAACTATAATAATCCTTGCATGTGATCTAGCGCCTTGTCATGCGGTTGAGACATCTCAAAGCACTTCACAAGATATACTGTAAAGACTATATTTGGTGGGCAAAATGGGGCAGAGTAAATCTATGAAAAATACCCGTATCACTTGATGCTGTTTTGCCATGGGCAGATGAAAACACGTTAGAATTAGGAATTAGATATGTTTGGAGCACAGAAGGAATTGGAAGCTTCAATTATTTCCCCTGTTCAGTTACTTCACTTCCTCTCCAATGTTGCCAATACAAAGAGTTTTCTCTCCAGAGTTAGGATCTTGTTCCTCATTTAGAAACCTACCTCCCTCCTCCTATTGCTAGAGAATCCAAACCTCCTTTTATAAAGAACGAATTCTCCCCAGTCCAGGGGAAGATCTGCAAACAGATTGTAGCGATTAGAATCTGCTCCAACAAAAGAAGCCGGCTAAGCACGTGAGTCATTTGATATAGAGCCTTAGATATCTCAAAGCCTTTCACAGAATATACTGTAAAGTGAATTGACTGCATCTGTTTTGGGTGAAATGTGGCAGCCAACTGCACACAACAGTGGCCCACAGACAGCCATAAAAAAATGCAGGCCATTAAACCCCGCTCCTTCCAGAAACTGCCCCAAGCTTGCCTGATAGCACGCTTTGACTCATCAATCTGATCTTCTAGGAGAAACTTCTACACAGATTAAACAATCCTCAAAGCTAATAAAGCCATCTCCACTATTCAAACTCTGTGCTCCTTCCGTAAACAGATAACATTCCTCCCCTCGTCACAGAAATCACTGTGCACAGTTGGATACAGATTTCAGTCTGTATCTCCCTCTATATTCTGTAGTAACTGCAGCACTGAGGGAGTCAATAACTAAGGTACTATCATGAAGTGTGACTCAAGAACGTTGCTCGAGCCCACTCTATATACCTTAAAATCAGGATTAAAGGTGAAGAGAAATGTTTCTCCCGTCCCAAAGAAAAGATCACTCGACTTCGGGGGGTGTGAGGTCAAAGCACCGAACACCTAGAACGGACACAAGTCGGGGTAAGTGCATATAATTCAGGGAAGCGCACATTAATAATCTTTCCATTTGATACCGTGCCTTAACATTGCCACAGAGCATGACATTCTGTCTGTCAGTATAACCAATTCCTTACCTGACTATGTGTGTCCTTTAAAATCAGCAGCACTGGCGAGTCAACTTTGGCCACTTTTCGGTAAAGGGTTTTCAGACTAAAGCCATGCAGAGATGTGTTGTATGCCAGTCGCCAAGGATGCCCCACTGTTCTGGGTGGCAGATGCCTTGAAATCTACAAAACAGTACAACAGAATTCAGGTAAACAAAATTTGGGAGCCTCTGTCCTTGAGGGAAGGGAATTTTTTTTTGTGAAGTTTCATTGACAAGTTAAATAATAATAATCCTTGTATTGATAATATAGCACCTGTAATTGGAAACATCTCAAAGCACTCACAAAGTTACTGAGAAGTCTTATCAGTTTTGTAGGCAAACACATCAGCCGATTTACGCACACAGTAATGCCCCACGACCAGCCCTAATGTGAAGTACCAATTTTATCTGTTTTTATTGCCAAGGACATTGGGAGAAACTCCCTTCCCTTTTGGAAAAGTCCCCACCTAACTAAAAGAAAGAATATATATTTCTTTCATCCAAAATTATCTTCTTCATCCAATTTAATTTGAATGATCTCACCTGGATTCTCTTTCCTTAAGTGTAGACTAAACCAACGGAAGGAGAGTAAAATTTCACCCACAAAATACTTAGACAATTCACTTTGTAGTATATTCTGCGAAGCCTTTTGAGAAGTCTGAACAACGTGCAAAGACTCTATATCACATACAAGGATTATTATTATTATCATCAATATAAAATCTCACTGCCTTCTACCTTCTCAATATGAAACGTTTCCATCAAGTTGCTGCTCCCCTCCAGCACTGGTTCAACATAACCAAACTCTGTCTCGAAGATATCATACTGGTTCAATGGGTTATCCTCTACAGTTATAATCTACGAAAGAAATAAGAAGGCAGAAGCTAAACGCTGTAGAATTGAGGATTTTAAAAAAAAAAACAATCAGTAAATCACAACAAACCGAGAACATTCAACCAAACGAGTCTGGTAATAATACAATGATATTTTGCACCTTTGGGTCAAGCAGGGAAGCTGAGTTGGGCAGTACGCAAGTTGGCCTTTAGACTCACAAACGGGCAGTGCAGAAATGCAAACACTGATCAAATGTGGGTACTCTTTTCCCCGATGTCAATACAGTGGAGAGATATCAATCCAGTCACTGCTCTTCACATCAGAATAGAATCATAGAATTACACAGCACAGAAGGAGGTCATTCGGCCCATCATGTCTGTGCCAGCTCTTTTAAAATAGCTGTCCAAATCAATCCCACTCCCCCGCGCTCTCCCCGTAGCCCTGCAAACGTGTCCTCCCCAAATAATTATCTAGAGACGTGTTGTACTGAATAAAGCAGGTACTGACCTGGACAAAGGGTCCATGTTCCCCGTTTGCTTTGTAAATGATTTTGTATTGCCCTAAGAAGCCCGTCTTTGCTCTCTGCACCACTGCAGTTCTGACCATTCTCTGGCACGAGCCTCTCTCTCTTTCTCTCTCTCTGGAGCAGGCAGAGTGACTCCAAGCACACTGTGCTTCTATGTTTAGACTGTTCAGCACAAAGCGAGTGGCTGACATCAATTTCCTCTCCGCATTCCGAAAAAAACAATCTGAGCATTTAGCTCATTGCGGTGAGAAAAGGGAAAGCTGTCTTTAGAATAAACAGGTTTGTTGACTGATCTGCTCTGCATAAAGGAGAAGTGCTTTTATGCATCAATTATGTCCATTGATAACCTTGACAAACTGCAGCTAGGGATCACTTGGTCCAATGCCAGATCTAAAGTCTGTACGGCCACTAAATGCGGCTTCAACATGGAGCGGTGTGGAAAGTGCCCTTGAGCAGGAGCAAAAGAGAGGCTATTTTACACTTGCGCAGCTATGATTAAATTTGATGAAATAAAATCTCGGAGACTTGAATCTCTCAGCCTGCGTAATGTGCACTTTACATCAACAAAATTATCCCTGATTCCATTCCGTCCCAAAGCTTTCCTGATGAATTTGCTCTACGTACAGGGCGGCGAGTTATTTTCCCCATAAACGCTTCATGTTTTGCTATAAAATCATATTGAATCTGAATATTGCTTGGAATTTAAACGCTCTGGGACGCTACCCCGGGTGAAGGGTGCTGTACAAGTGCAAGTTGTTGTGGTTGGTTTTGCTAAATTGTTGCACAAATCTTTTTTTATAAAGGATCCTTATAAACCTTCCTGGTCTGTAAGTCTCAGGTATTCAACTAAAAGAAAACTTACTGACTCATACTCAGAAAGTTACAGGCAAAGAGTTGTGCAGCACTCCTGTGTGAAGAGCGCAATATAAATACAAGATGTTGTTGCAAAGTTCTATGGAGTGAAATGTCGCAGTAGTCTCTATTGCCTCTATCGCAAGATGTGGCTACACTCACCTCCCAATCTTCGAACAAACCATCGAGGACATTCTCGGGCAAAGAGAACCCGCACTTTCTCTCCAGCAGCACAAAATCGTCCACTTGGGCATCATCCATTCTTTCAAGTGAATAAATCTCAGGTCTCCACTGTTTCAGGTATTGATGCAACTCGTCCACCCTGTAGGAATAATCAGTAACATTAAGAATAACTCGCATTTATATGGCACCTTTCACGCTGAGTGCTGAAAGATATCACCAGTGCCATGTGGGTAGCATTTGTTTTGAGTCACGATATTGATGTTAGTTTTAGCTCCTGATCATATCTAAAGGTGTCAGAGTTCCTCCTGTTGCTGCGAGTTACTAAACTGTGTAGTGACTGTTGCTTCGGCAGCTAAGCTGAGCCAGATGAATGAATGATCAATGAATTGTCTTTTTGTTGAATTGGAAGGAAGAACATTATTGAGGATACTGGGTTTTCTTTCCTACCTCTGCATCAAGGCCTTCACCTCATTTCCTGAATACAGTATATATTTGTGTGTATATATAATATATAAAACAAAATCAGAAACAGTGCATTAAAAAAGACATTTATTTTTAAAAACAAATCCCACCTGGGTGTATCGATTCTGGGCACCTTCTCACCATAAAGTCTGCCTGCAAAATGGAACAGGCCACTGCAGATTCAACGAGCACAATTCTCACCACAGCTGCATATGGTTAAGAGCAATTGTATTGGAGCTATAGCTGGGTTTCGCTGTATCACATCACTTATCATAGAAGTTATCATAGAATAATACAGCGCAGAAGGAGGCCATTCAGCCTATGGTGTCCGTGCCGGCTCTTTGAAAAGAGCTACCTAAACCTTAAAGTAATAAAAGAGGCGCATTCATTACTTAATTAAATCCACTGAGCTCGACTGGCAGGCAAGGAGTAAACAAACTAATCTGAATGCAGTGGCCTTAAAAAGCCAGGCAGACAATATTGAGTCAGAACATGACCAGGGAAGCTTCACTGTGGGTGGATAGACTGGATTTTCCTATCTTATAGTGAGGGGCTGCTGAACTGCATGTACACACATCATAGGTTTGAGGCAATAGTGTTACATTTCTGGAAGGACTCATAGCATATCTTTGATTGGGATTATTTTATGGTGACTTTTCACTGCTGAGCTGCAAATGGTGAGTGGGTATAGCATTCTGGTACTCATTAATGACTTTTATACTGATTTTAAAAAATCTTACCATTCCCCACGGTTTCCTGACATTTCTATACAGGATGCTATTTTTCCGTTTACTAACTGATAATTAAGTCCAGTTCAAGTACTTTCCAAAATTATCCGAGTTAAGCAACAGGATGCTTTACATTGTGGAAATGTCATCAGTTTGACTAATTTTAAAGTGTTTTTGTTTTCGAAAGAAATGATTGCCTTCCAAGTGAATGAACGGATTATAATCATGAAACAAGTTCCCCAGTTTTGTGGATATTGCCCAATCTTACCACAAGCCTCCTCAATCTAAAATACGTTATTTCTTGGTTCCCACAATACAGACAAACTTACCCCGATTCCTGCCACTCTGGAGTCAGTTGAAATGATCAGCCTGTATCTCAGAAGCTGAGCTTTATAAAGTGTGCTGTAATCTTGGTCGAAAATCATTACATGACATGTCTAATCTGGAGGCTACCCCTGCGAAGCTACTTGTGAACACTATGATGATAATTAGCCTCCTTCACTCTCTGTCACTGTATTGTACGCTGTCCGCTTCCGTAATCTAGATAGGAAGCTTCTTGTACACTGCAGTACAGGGTGGGGCAATTCATCGGTGCTTTAGCATTAGACCAACCGGGATTTATATTTCTTTTCCTTAAAATTGCTGTGGTTTCTGGGCTGAGGAGAACCGTACTATGTGCAACTATTGCATCAGCTCGTCCCAACAACAACAACAAAATTACATTTGTACAGCGCCTTTCACGTCGGGAAGACGTCCCAAGGCTCTGGAGCCAACCAGTAATGCTCTGTGCAAATTGATTGCAACTTTCGCCTACAAATACAGTCACTTTGCTTTACAGCAATAATCTATCAGGCATCTTTCCTAACTCCAAATCAGTGAAGAGATCTGAACTCCACTGCTATCTTTCTCATGTGAAAGATATGACCTTCTGCAATCCAGGGAGGTTAAAAGTTGGGCATTTGCAATAAAAAGTAGTGGTGGAACAGGTTTGGACCAGTCGGTGTTAGGTCTATCTTGCAATGGTACAATCAGCAAAGCGTCTCGGGTCAATGATTGCTATCGAATGATTTTGTCTTGAGATTAGCAACTCATCCAAGCTAGTTACCTCTGAAGACATCATTAATGCTCCCTGTTTGTGAGGAAAAGTGAACGCAGAGACCAAAACAACCTGAATGATATTGCGCCTTGTTGCTAACTACGTTGCATTTAGTGACCGTTTTGATATGTAAGCCCATAGTCTGTCGAATTCAAAGTATTGTTTGATTATAATGCCTATTTATAGTATCTTTAATGTATGCACGTCTTTATTATACCAAATAGTTAACAGCAACAACTTGCATTTATATAGCGCCCTTCACGCATCCCAGAGTGCTTCACAGTTGCGGAGTCTGAAAAAAAGCCGTGTGGCGAGGGAGTGGGGAGGTGACAGTAACCACGATCAAAATGTAAGGTACCAAAACCGCTGGCCACGGTCTAGGACTGTTTGTACAGCAAACGATAGTATCAGCAGCTTGTTGTAAACAAGTTCACGAGGACGACCGTATTCACTCTCATTTCTGCCTTTGAACTCCTAGCAACATGTTTGAAAGGAACATCAATAGTAATAATCCTTGAATTAGATCAGAGAAGTTACTCAACCGGCAGACAGAGAGGGAGGGAGAGAGAGCGAGAAAGAGAGAGTGTTGATACTCACTGGTACAGATACAGTTGCAAATGTTTCCCAGCTTCGGTAATGGTTGCGTGTGATTCCCATCCCAATGGGCAACTTGTCATTGGGTGGCAGATCAGTAGGAATCTATTGGGTAGTTACTTTGCTTCATATGTAACAGGTCAGCGGACTTGTTTGAAAGAGCTTAAACCACAGCTAAGCAGAGGCAGCAAAAAATAAATAGGAAAGGATTCCATTCTGTGAATGTCCAAGGGGCTCGAGGCCAAAAAATGCCATTTGTGTTTACCAATTACTTTAACTGCTCAGGACTTCCTCAACAACAACAACTTGCATTTATATAGCCCCCCACCCCCAGCGCAGGGTAGCTTCCCAGAGCTCTTGACATTGATGGAGAACGATGCTGAGCCGGGGGGGGGGGGGTGGAACAACCGTAGGTACTGTCGAAGAGGAAGATCTTGAAGCGCGACTTGAAGACGGGGGAGGAGGGGGCAGGGCGGAGAGTTGGAGCAAGTGTGTTCCAGAGTTTCAGGGCATAGCGGCTGAAAGCCGCGGCCACCGATGGTGGAACGGAGGGCACGGGGGACGAGCAGTTCTTTTTTTTTTCTATTTTAATCAAATTCTGCCAACTTTAGCAAGAGGTTTTATTTTGTTCTTCTGTGACTTCCTCTCCAGTTTTCGCCGCGCTCAAGTCAGGCAAGTAGTTGCCTGCTTGTGACCTAAACCAAGCATCGTTCAACTTGTTTTCCACAGTCAGAAGCCAGGAGACCAGTGTGAATGTCCCCCCCCACACACACACACACGCAAGGCACTGGGCTTTTGTACTTTACTGAGCAACCGTTCTGGCCATAGGTTGATTGTCGGAGAGATAAGACAGACGAATGATGGTCCTGGACACGGTGCAAGCAAGACTCCGGCAAATTCATGTCATTCACCGGATGCAATGAAATTCAAAGATACAGCAAGTCAAAGGTGAGTTTCTTATTCCTCAGCAGCCCTAGAAGGTGATCATTCAGAAGTGATCTGAAAAGGTTTGTACAATATTTAAGGCAATGTGGCCCAACTCACAAACTGCTCATCTGGGATTTGAACCTGGATCTCGGCATTCAAACTCCACCGCAAAGGAAATTTGTCATTGGGAGATTTCATGCCAACTGGGCCAATAATATGCAAAGGAATGCCTCTAGCCATTGTAATTTTGTTTATTTGGAGGTAGCTTCCTGCAGTTGAACTCTTACTGGGCAGAACTGTAGGAATATCTGCCACAGCGTGGATGTAACCTGTGGCCGCTACTTATATCATTAACCGGTCTGTGCAATTACATCACAAGCAATGAACACGCACGACAAATTCGCCCTTTCCTGTGATTCTTTGTCATCTGTCACCGTTGTGACTTAAAAACGTTGAGAAAACATTCTTGTTTCTTGCCAGTGTCCGTCAGTAACCTCGACGATGAGAAGAGCTGCTGCAAACGTGACTGGAAATAGGCATGTAAATGAGAGAGTTTATCTGCGGACATGTAGTCGAAGTTTGTTATTGCCTTCTTCGGGCACTGCTCGAGAGCGCTCACAGCGTCCCATTCACTGCCCGTCTAAGCAAGTGACGGGCACAGGAACAACAGCAGCTTGTGATCCAGGGGGGGAGTGGAGGGGAAGTCAGATAACAACATGTCCTTGGGGGAGCCTTTTTATACGTCCTTGGGCAATGCTGCCTTGAGAGAAACAGATAAGCTCAGTTTTTGTAAGTTTAATTTTTTTTGGCTTGTTTCTCTAAACGTTGGAAAGGGAAATGCAGAGTCATCCTATCGATCTGGGCTGGCTTTGAACCCGGGTTAGAGAGGTAGAAGGATAATGCACCACACTGTAACCTAATGCTACTCTACTGTGTCAGCACTGGTTCCAATCACAAGACAATGTGCGACAATATCTAAAATGCAGCTGACGAGCTCCGTACACAACACAGCCATTGTTACCCCCTAATGTCACGCAGCCCTCCTGTTCCGAGCTTACATAATCGACCTGGGTTCACGGATTCGTTGTGAGGCAGTTAAATTTGCAGAAGGCACTAATCTGAGAAGGGAGATGTAATCAGAGGAGACAGCCAAGAGTTTGCAAAGATCATAAACATAAGATAGCAAATTTAAGTTCATTAGCTGAGAGGAACAATGAGATAAGGGTGGGGGGGTTTCAGACTGGAAAAGAGAAGAGTCGGTGGGGACCTTGTAGAGGTACATAAGATGTTTAATGGGATAGAGAAAGTATACCCAGAATACTTTTAAGATAAGGTAATGCAGCAAGGAGAGGAGGCCTTATAATAATATAATACAATACTTGCATTTGATATAACACCTTATCACGTCTTCGAGACGTCTCAAAATGCTTCACAGAATATACTGCAAAGTGAATTGACTGTACATTTTGTGGGTGAAACTGTATGTTTTCAGCGTCGTGAACGGTAAGTTTAGCACAGACACCAGGAAGCATTCCTTTATACAGAGAGAAATCAGCAACTGGAATGGCTCATCGGGAATAGTAATGTATCCCGACGCGTAATAAGTGAACTTGTATTTGCTACAAATGGTTGTGTTTACAATAAGATGTGAATATGTGAACGTAACTTACTTTTCCTGAGACATTGCAAACCAGAACTCCTCAGATCTCTGCTGGCATCTATTGCGAGGGACGGGCACTCCAAACTGAACCAAGCTGCTTCTTCTCAAGGGAACTCGAACCTTTAGGCATAAAAACATCATCCGCAACTTCACTTCATCCTCTTTAGCATCTTGGAGTTCTGCAACGCAAACCGAATCTGGTCATCAGTCTATATTGCAACGTCTCAATCAGTTACAACCACTAACTAATTATTTTTATTTTGTAATTATTGATGGAGAATATCGATTATTGTTGATGTTGATGTTTGTTTTTACCTTTCTTTCAGTTTTTTTTAAAGTAATTTTTTTTGACTACAAAACATTATCTGAAGTGCTTTAATAAAATTTATATAATCACAAATAGGGGGCAAGATATGAGGGAACTGAAGAAGAGAGTTCCACGGTACCACACTAAAATGATCACGATTATTAGGGATATCCAAACCAAACAAGTTTCAACAATTGGAAATTAATTATTTACTGCAACAACTTGCCTTTTAAACAAACACATTTTAAATCCAAAACCTTTTTGTTGCTTGCATACTCGAGGAAAGCCTTGATGCAATTGCAGTACATTTTTGTGAAAGGAAGGTCCTTGACTTTTTTTCTATATATATGTATTATACACACATACATGTATTATACACAAATGGATTACTGCTGTTTGACCTTGTGAACAACAAGTCTAATTGAACAAGGCTCTGTGCTATTTTTAGCCTGTGACATTTATCAGCCATTCAATACCATTGAGCATTGGATCTATTCGGAGGTTACTGTATTTTGACAAGAGCATGGGAATCTGTGTATGATGATAATAATAATAATTAATAATCCTTGAATTTGATATAGCGCCTTATCACGTCTTCAAGTGAATTGACTATATTTTGTGGGCAAAACACGGCAGCCAATTGTGCACAGCAGTGTCCCACAAACAGTCGTGGATTGAGTGACCAAACTATTATTTTTATTTATTTTTGAAGGGATTATTAACCCTGGAAAAGCGATCCGCCAGTCAACTAACAACCGGGTTCCTACTTACTGCTAGGCAAACAGAGGTGTATGGAATAAGGAAACTTGCCTAACGTTTCACCCTGCTTGGGAATCAAACCCAGTCCTCTCTCTTGCAAGGTGAGCACACTAACCAATATGCCGCACAACTATTCAAAGAGAGGGATTCGGTAACTTGAAACTTGTGGCGAAACGTTATCAGGTTGGGTGGTCCTAGCTGGACAAATAATGTGCTGCAGAGTTGCCATTTATGAAAGGGTTGGTTACGTACTGGAGTAGACTTTTCTGGTTGCAATAGGAATAAGTTATAAATCTAATATAGACAAGTGAAGGGCTGGAAATAACCATCTGGACAGTCCTAAAGCATAAGAAAAAAAAATTGACTCTATTACTCTCTTTCTGCTGCAACTTTAATTTACTTCTCAATCTCCTCGATCAATTTCTTTGCCAAATAACTAGCAAACTTCCTCATAAATCTGCTGATATAATCTTCCTCCACCACCTTCCTGGGCAGTCAATTTGGCACGCTCGTTGCAAACTCCAATTACTGCTGCTGAGGAACATCACTATTCAAAGAGCGTAGTGGGAATGCATATGTTCCTGATATCTCGTACCTTGTGTTAATCCACGCTTTTCCTTCAAAGTAGGTAACTCGAAATCCCCTCCACTGTCCTGTTTGCTGTATTGATAAGCTGTTAACTGATCCTTTGCTCTGGAACTGTTCATTAAAGAGCAGACATCTTGAACCTTTAGTCCACGACTTGAAAGTTCGGTGTGAAATAGTTCTTCTTTAGTCTTTTCCAGATCATGTTCTGAATCACGAGCTGAAAGGACACTGGCATGCTCTTCATCTGATAGACGTATTTCCCAAAAAGAACCGTCTTTGTTATCTGCACTGTTAACTGAATCACAGAGGATCTCTAATTCCTTTTGTTCATACAAACCCTCCTTTCTTAGTTTACTGGACAGAATACATTGGTGGCCATGACTTGTGTTGTCTTCTGGATTTTTTTGCCTTGTAGAACAGAGTCCATTTTGTGATATTAAATTATCTCCCCCGCATTTCACTTTGCCGTCAAAGGGCAGTATTTCCTTATTTCCAATCGTACCATTTTCTTCCAGATCCAAACACATCACGCAGTCCTGCAATACCGCTATTTCATCCAACGATTTCTCATTAGCCTGACACAGAGAATCGGGACAAGAGTAGGAGACCCCAATGATTTTTGCCAGAGGTGTTTCTTTACTGCCGGGAAATAAATGGGCCTCGTTCATCTCTGCACATTGAGGTTTGGCTTTGATCTGAATGGGAGTGTTGAAACGACGAGCCTTCCTTTGGACAGTGTTGGCAATATTTCTTCCTGTTGGTTTGTATTGACTGGAATTTGTCTCAACAGTAACTTTCCGTCTGTAGAAAAAAGGAAGGAAGAGTGTATTCATCCCAGTTGCTTCAAAGCAAATTGGAGTCAAATCAACTTGCATTTAATTCCATAGCAATACGAGCACGAGAGAACCCCAAATTCTCCCAAAAGGTAGTAAAGATGCTTAACCTAAAATTTAAGATTTGTTCAAAGAGTTGTTTAAAATTAAAGTAATTTGTAAGTTTGCTTCCGATATTTCCTCTCCCACCCCTTTTCCCTGTGTGATACAATTAGTTGGGAAAGTGAGATCGGCCTGTCTATTCATCTGGCGACCATATTCCTTTCTGGAGCGGGGCTGGGTTAACAATTTGTTCGGTTAGGCACCACTAATTCCGTAACCGCTGATTCTTTGGGGACCAAGTGATGATTTTGCTTTCTTTATTGCACCTCCCAGGAAGTCTTTGCCTCCCCAGGTTCTGAAGAACAATAAGGTACTGTGTTTTTCCACTTCCTGGCTCTTAATTGTGTGACCTTTGCTGGCCTCTGTCCCACTTCCATTCCCACCTCCCGGCACTGCCTGAAACACAGTAATTCTTCTTCCTTTAATTTTGCAGTAAGCCTCTGGACTCCTCTCTGAGAGCTCAGCTCCACTGTTCCAAAAGGTTTGTGTTTCCTTTTAATGCTATTTTTGCCCAGAGCTCTGAATTCTACCTCAATTCAGTGGTTAATCGATCACATTCATTCTTCCACTTTGTCCCTAAATCTGCAATTCCTCTCTCAAAGATTGTAAAATGGAAAGCTGGTTGACTTGATTAAGAGGCAGAGATTTTAAAACCACGAGTGGATACTTAACGCTGTTTAAATATCTTGTTCAATAGCAATTTGTGTAGTGGTTTACTTCAGGCATCCTCAACCTTGTTTGAATAGGCAAGAGATCATGTGTGACAAAGGTAAACTGACATCCCTTAAGATGCTATTGATGCTGTTGTATGGTTGATACATTAACTGTCATGCTTGGTAAGTAGAGAAAGGATCTTTCCCCATCTGACTGATTTTCTTCCTTGTCTCTTTCCCCTCCCCACAAATCTCCCCTCACCATTGCCTCAGTTGACCTGCCAAAATACAGCAAACCCAATCCCAGAAAACGGTGAATAATCAGTCAAGGCTGCAATTTAAATGTGACTGGTTGAGAGCACTGTACAGGTCATCCCTGTTGCAACATTCCTCGCTGGAGTGCAAGTCTGCTTATAACCTAATTTCCTCCAGTTCTGACTCTGATCTTTATATTTTCGTTTTGAACGAAGCACTTACAAGGGTGAGGAGACCCTGAACTTCATGCGGGAGACATCTGTGTGGCAATTGGCCGAAATGATCGATGCCATGCTGCAGGCAAAGAAGTAATCCTCACAGCCATTTTCCTTAACCAATGGGTGGGATTTATACGGGTCGAACAGGATCTTTTTTGGAGTAACAAGGAGGACGCCTTTCACAACTCCCTGTGAGCAGATCATAAATACAATGAGCAGAGGTATTTCCAATAAAGCAAGCAGCACTTCATATTCAAGCTGTTAGTTTAAGTGAACCTTTATATATAAATTGCCCACTCTGGAGGTTTTAAAATAACTGTGACTAATTGCTATTCGTTGTACATTTCTGAAATGGTTTTGTAAGCCACAAAATCTGTCAATACATATATTTTTACATATACCTTTTTTTAGCTGTTAAGACTCCAGCAGTTAACCCAATGGTCCCCAAGCATTGCCAATCTGCACCTACTACTTCCTGGAATTAGGGAGAGTGTGCATTCCATTCCAACAATCTATCTCTTAAAATTCCCATGTGTAGGTGGGATGGATGAAATTCTCAGCTTGGTTTGGATACTCTTAAGTATGGAGAGGGATTTCCACATGTGTCAGGCATGTGATCCCAAAAAAATCCCGTCTGACCAAAAAAAAATATATATACCTTTCTATCTGTGAAATATTTGCAACAGATTTTGAGAAATCTTTCAGAAAGGGAGTTTGTGTCTTGGGTGGGGAACGAAGAGTGTTCTGTGGATGGTTCTGAGCTGCATTGCTGCACAGTGGACATTTTCACAGAATCGGCATCCTGAAAATTACAGAAGGTCAAAAGAATGACTCATTGCTATTACCACAACACAACATGCACTGAATAATTAATTTTGCTGTACTTTGAGAAAATACGATGGAATCATTTTAGCAATAGCTCTCAGTGATGTTTTGCACTATTTCGCCCGCAAAATACACAGTCAATTAATTATAATATATCTGATGAAGCACTTTAACATGGCTCAACGATATAAGGCGCTATATCAAATGCGAGGATATTTGCTATTAAGTAACATTTACAGTGACACAAATCAGAGACAAAAATATATATATCCCAGCAATTCTAAGAGAGTAGGTTCTCAATAGCATTGTCATTTTGGAAGTGGCACTGAGTAAAATAACCAGTAGTTACTATGAGTGATGGTTAACTCTGTATTGAGGATCAGTTCTGGCTGCTTTCTGCCGCTGTGAATAAGATTGTGTTGATGGCAAATGGAGGAGAAATTTCACCTGGGTCTATCTTTACTCTATTTTCCCAGCATTTTAAAATAGGCTGAATGTGATAAATTCTCAAAACTCAAATGTGACCCATGAAGCCAAACATTCATAGATCTTACAACAATATACCAGGGGGAAAAAGCTTCAAAATTAAAACCGGGTTAAAAGATATTTCTCAGATAAATAAATAAATTATTATAATAATTTGGTCACTTAATCCACGACTGTTTGTGGGACACTGTTGTGCACAATTGGCCGTTGCATTTTGCCCAAAAAATATACAGTCAATTACAGCATATTCTGTGAAGCGCTTTGAGACGTCTGAAAGACGTGATTGAGTGATATATCAAATGCAAGGATTATTATTACTATTGTTAAATTCTGCACTCTTTGAATTGCTAAGAAAACAGTGTAAATCCAGACCCGAGTAGAATTTCTACCCTGTAATTGAATGCACATAGCATCTTGAAAGGGTCAGTAGATAATTGCTTGTTCTGCTGTTGCATTGATCGCTATGAATCACTTACCAGAAGTTTGTCATACTCTGCATCTGACAGACTCAGTGACTGGCTGTGACTTGAGGACATGGGGCTGTGATCACTGCGGGAGATGCCTGGATCCAGTACATATATTCTCTGCAAAGGGGAAATAAAAATCAATGCACATGTTTAGTTCAGCTCAGAATTTATATTGAAACAGAAGTTTCCACACGACAATACGGGGACAAATGTAGACGTATTCAGAATCTCATTGTTTTCATAATTTAATACCACCTAGTCTTAGCCTGTGTACCATTTTGTCTTAACAAGCTTTCGAATTGAGATTGAATTTAAGCTATTAAGCATCATCTTAACTTTTTTTTAAGAGAGTGGCTAAGACCACAAAATATTGTAGGTCTCTATTAAGTAGTTTGCCCACAAAATATCAGTCAATGCACTTTACAGCATATTCTGCAAAGCGCTTTGAGATGTTTTGAAGACATGATGAGGCGCTATATCAAATGCAAGGATTACTATGATTATTATGATGAAGTGGCTCACATACCTGCCCGGGGACAATGCTGTGGGAGTAAAGCTTGTTTAACTGAGCCAGTTGATTTGGAGTAGTGTTGAACTTCAAGGCTATGCTGCAGAGGGAATCGTCAACTGCTGCCTGCAAAAGTGATCACACACTGAATCTTGCATCTCTAGAATGACTGAAATGAAACGAATGAAACTAGAATGAAATGAGCAAACGAAACTTATCGAATTGAAAAACGCCCTTACCGTGTATTCAATGGTGCCTTCAGGTTTCTTGTGAATCAGTCTTCTGCCACTCTTCTCTGCCTTTTTATCTGGCAACGAATCTTTCAAGAAAATGTACGACCATTTAATATCTTTGCCTTGATCGCGCTCTGCTGCCTTGCAAAGTGTATATTTTTAAACACGCATGCATAAAAATATATATTTATGCTGCAGCTATTTAATTTGATAGCACAAGGCAGGGGGTCGCATTGGGACAAGTGGTGAATGAATGTGATTGAAGTGACTCAAATAAAAACTCACAGTGCATTTGTGAAGGTACTTCAAAGAAAAAAAAGGTAGGTCTATTGGGAATACTTGTCCCATTAATGTCAGGTATGAGAGGATGGGAATGAGATTGGATTCATATGGAGGAAAATGCCAGCACAGACTTTATAGTCCTGAATGGCCTGTTCCTGTGCTGTAACATTCCATGACTCTGTGAAAGTGGCGTATATTTCCTCAACGGGTCACAGCAGCCTTCAGGAGAGGAAGTGGGAGGGTAAAACATTCGAAAGAAAAACTCACTCAGCCCTTGTGTGCATTCATTCCAACCTTGTCTCCAAGGCAACCAGATAAAAATACTGAGCGAATTCTGTGGACTGAATATAAGCACATTTGCCAGGTTTAGAACCCCAAATCATAATCGTAAGCATGTTGATTTTTCCGATAGATGTTTATCTGAGGTGGGGGGGGGGGGGGGTAGTGGAGATGTTGGTGGAGAGTATAACCTGTGAGTGTCAGTTTGGGTGGGGGAGAGAGATGGTGAAGTAGCAGCCATCTATTTTTTTTACACAGGCAAAAACCTAGGCTCATAGTAGACACGACAGATACTTATTGACTTATTGACTCCCCCTCCACCCACCCACCCACCCACCCTGCTCTATCTACCTGCTGTGTTGTTCAGTTATCTCATCTTGTAGGGGATACTATAGGTAGCCTCAGCAAATCTGAGCTCAGAAGCCCACAGCTCCAGCTCCTAATCACTACCCACCTCCCCCATCCAAACCCCTTGCAAGAAAGTGTCAACAGAACTTGTGGACATAGGTAAAGGACTCACCCGTGATGGGCCAAATGGACACTGACACTCACCTTCCTAACTGCGATGGCGAGAAGAATATTTCTTTCATGCACTTACCCATGGAATAGTACCGTCTTAGGTCTGGATTTCGTATCCTTCCTGTCTGACTCATTTTAGATGGAGAATTTGCTGTGTGTGACGCACTGGATTTCTTCCTGGTGAAGGCAGCCTTGCTCATCCTTCTCTCTGTCCCTGGAGAACTGATTGACGTTGTACAGGTGGTTTTCGTCTGTTTAAATTTCTTCTTTATCCTTTTAGAAATAATGCCATTAATTTGTTTTGTTTTTTCTGGCAGCTGCAATCTCTAATATCCCAGTATTCAGTCTGCTGTCTTTAATCAGACTTTCTCAAACTGGATCTGTCCTGGTAATTAATAATAATAATACTTGCATTTGATGTAGCACCTTATCATGTCTTTGAGACGTCTCAAAGTGCTTCACAGAATATGCTGTAAAGTGAATTGACCATATTTTGTGGCTTCTCGTTGGGAAAAACTGGAACGCAAAACCCAATTGCAGATCTAAAGTAAAAAAAAGTGGTGTGTTTATTTCCCACTAGCATTTATTTTAGCATGTGGTGAAACCAACCATTGGTCCATAAAATATCCTCCTTATAATGGGGCTCTACCAGCCGTCTAAGCAGGTGATGATTTAAAGCTATTTCAATGTTTTATTACAAGTTCTGGGACTGGAAAGAAAAGAACAGTTCACCTCCACTTGTGAAAGGATAACGCTTTCCCCTCTACGCATACACAACACACATACACACACTCCTAAAGCCATTCTAAGATTTATATTTAATGCAGGAGCCACACTATAGACTACCAAGGACACCATGAGGTGACATGATGTCAAATCAATGATATCCTACCTGCAGCTTGGGTTTGAACTTTGCTACAGAATGTAAACAGCAGGACCTAAAGGCAATGGACTAACATGTCCTGAACAAACCTACTGACATTGACACATCCCTGTTTCATAAAGTTGAAATCTTGTTCGATAATAACATAGCAGCCAGACACACTGAATCCCATTGATTTTTACGAGTTGCTCTATGTATTTTTTGATTGAAATAGCATTGATTCCTCCAGCACTTGAAAATGTTTTACAGTGCATGGTGGATTTTTTTTAAAAAAATTCTTAACAGGGGTTTAAAATATCTCTGAGTATCTTATTTAAAATTTGGTGAATGTTTGAAAAGCACTTTTAAACTCTGAGTTTCTTATACCTTATTGCAAGCCTTCGCTTTTACGAGTTGAAAAGACACAATGTCCTGCTGTCTTCACAGCTGTTAGACTCTAATCAGGGATCGCTAGCCCTGAATTCTTCGTTCAGAACGTTGAATAGACTATGCTGCAAATGTAGTTTCTAATCCCATTATTTAGGGTACCTGCCAATATGCTGTGCTATTTGTACATATTTGTACTCAAGAGCAGTGCGACCATTATATTTGGCTCTATCCATTAGACAGCACCTGCTATTGCAGAACAGTGATGGCATTAATTTAGCAATATGTATGATCTTTGTCAGATCATAAGAATTACTGGATGAAAGAAGATCAAAGTCCATCCGGTTTGCCTTGCAGCATCCTGGCAGTCACATGCACATGTCATAAGCCACATACCACTGAGTAACATGTTACCGAAGTAAAAAAAAATGGAGAACTGTGCAAAATGGGGAATGTTTACAATGTACCATTATAACTAAGGTTCAGGTAACCTCACAATACAACTAGTTTATATCTGATTTCTGAGGCAATAGATTACGGTCTTAATTGTTGATCCAGGCTCTCTTTCCCCTTTAAAATCTAGTCTGTTTGATGCATTTTTGCCCACAAAATATAGTCAATTCACTTCAAAGTATATCCTGTGAAGAGCTTTGAGACGTCTCAACTATGTAACAAAGCACTATATCAAATCCAAGGATCATTATTATTATATTTGTCCCTCGGTTTCCTTTCTTTGTAAATATCTTGAAGGGTTAACTCATTGCTGGGGATTGGTTTGGTGTCTGTCTGCTCAGCCTCAACAACAACTTGGATTTAGATAGCGGCCTTCACGCAGGTTACTATCCCAGAGCCTCCTTTCCCAAGCTATCATTTGACTGTCGCCAAACTATTCAGGTGGGGTGGTCCTGGCTGGACAAGCAGCAGGAAAGCTTGCCAGACCGTGCGATCAATGGCAAGCTCCTGGAAATCGAATGGGGATGGACACTGTTTGGTTGTCCCTCAACATTTCAAACTGATTAGTAGCACGTCGATAGTTTAACCCTTACCTCGCCCTCACACCAGAGATATAATCTTGATTTTTCTCCTTTGATCTTGAGGATCCATAATATTTATTTAGCATTCCAAGCAACCCAATTATCATTGCCACCACTTTCACTTCTGTCTTTTGGTTGACCTCTTGTTACATATGAATGGCTCTGCTCTGTGTGACACATAGCTGTGAAGAGAACAGAGAATAACAAGAAAACGGCTCCAGCAAAAGCCACAATATCTGTCACCCCCTTTAGCGGTAACAATTCAGAATGTAATTGGCTGCCGCGTTTCGGCCATAAAATACAAATCAATTCACTTTACAGTATATTCTGTGAAACGCTTTGAGACGTCTCGAAGACGTGATAAGGCGCTATACCAAATGCAAGGATTATTATTATTAGTCTCAATTTCCGATTATTCAGAGGAATATTCACAGGGAACCATCAGTTAGTCATGGAACAATTGTAAGAGTTTTTGCACTAAATAAATAATCAGCTATCAAAAAGTAATTGCTTATTCAGTGTAAAAACTTATAGAGCTTATACAGTATATAAACAACATATACAGAGTTTCGCCCATATAATATTTTGTCCATATAATATACAGTCAATTCACTTTACAGTATATCCTGCGAACTGCTTTGAGATGTCTCGAAGACATGATAAAGCACTATATAGGATTGCAAGGATTATTATTATTATGATTAAAAATTGACTGTCGTTGAGACAACCATGATGAACACAGCAACACTAACTCAAATCATATTATGGGGTCTAGTGTTAAAGAAAAAGGAGTCATCCTATGTTTGAGATACTGCAGCAGGGATTTTCAATGATATGCAAACCCATGATGCTCACAGGAGAGATGCACAGAGGCTGGTGCGAGGCTGACACAGTATTTTAGCTATGGTTGGAGGCGTGTTTCTGTGCTTTACTTTCGTTTGCTCCCCATTGCATTGTAATTTCTAAACAGCAGATTGCTTTTTCCTAACAACAAACCTCAGTCTCGACTCTCCCCACTCCCCCATCCCCCCAAAACCCACAGCTCCCCAGATCCTTGCTCTCTCTCTCTCTCTCTCTCCCCTCCTCCACCCCCTTCACATCACCCTCTGGAGATGGATGCAACACCATTAAATTTGCTTTACCTGTCAGCACCATCACGTTTGATGACTGGCATCTACCTCCAAGGTGGATTGAGGGTGTAACAAGCAATGAGCCTGAAGAACCAAAGGAACAAGGGAGTTAAAAAAAAAGCACATCGACTGGTCCTCAGCAGCTTGTCTGGATGCTCCTGGCTCACCCCCAAACCCCAAAGGGTTCTTAAAGCAGAATAAATATCCTCCTCGCAAAGGCTTGGCAAACCTAAAGTGATCACTTCCCGTTTGGAACAGGTAGGTGCAGGTGACTGTCGCTGTGTTGGTTGGTTGGGAAGAGCAGTTAAGGAAGAAACATGTTTATAGTGTCATTGCATTGTAAACAACAAGTTAGGCACTGATATGTTGTCTCCAACCCAGGACCAAAGGCATCAATGCAAAGTGCTGATTAGGTTTATAAGTATCCGGGCTGCTTTCGTTTTGACAGCAGGATACTGCAAGTTAACCTTGTCATGACATTTAATTAATAGCATTGGATCATTTGCAGGAATCGTTTTATTGCTGTTTTGGACCATGTGGTCCTGTGGTCATGAGGATATCTCTTGGACCAGTAACGTTATGTGTGTGAGGCCCCATCTCTTTCCCCCTCTGGCCACAGCCACACATACACACACACACACACACACACACAAACCTTCCCCTTTCACCCCATCCACTCTCTACGTCCCGGAGCAAATAATCTATAATTCGGATATTCCCTGAGCTCTCAAAGACAATTGTGCAATTCTGGGATATTAACTCATTCCCTCCTGGCTTCCTTCCTTCCTTGCACAGATAAAACATCCATCAGGACCTGAAACCATTGTGGCTCTTATTATACAGTATAGATCCCATGAGACCGCATTGATGATCCAAGATGACAGAGGGAGAAAAACATTGGACTCTGCACTTAACTACACCTCAAAGAGTTGAGTTTATGAAGCTTTAATCTCCTCGTTGACTCTGACTCACCGAGATGTGTTCATGCCCTTTAGCCCAGTCCAGTCTTTGTGCTATGTTATATATAATGCATACAGGATATCGTGACAAAAATATGTTGTATTTTTCAATAACATTTTTCTTTCTTGCCCCAGGGAAAGGCGTTTAATATTTCCTTGTAAACAACATCGCTTCTGACATGTGATGTGTGAATCTGAATCACAAAACTCAAGGCTCACAATATTTGAGATTTGTGACACGAGAGAGAGCAAGCACACGAAACGCAGATAACTGAAACTTTATATGTGACAAAAGGTAAAATATAACTGAGATGTTACCCACTGACAGCAATGTAAATTGATGAACATTATTCCAAGATTAATAACATCAAAACCTTTCAACTAAGAGTGAAGAGTTTCAGTATAAATATATTTTATTTCCTCTATAATAGAGGGACTAAAACATTGAGCTCTGCACTGCCAATAATCCTAGTATCTTAAAAGTCAGAAGAGGTAAGGCTCACTTATTTTAATTACCATCCAAACTGCAACAATTTATAGTTGTGTAGTTCAGGGACAGACTTTACCTTTCAAAAACAAAGTATAAATCTTTAATACATCTACAATTCCAACTCAGAAGTTGTGCCATGACTCTGTGCAGATTTCAGCTCATAATAAAAATGTATTGTACATTGTTTGCAAGTAGATTTCTATAATAGGTTATGCAAATAAACCCACAATTATTGCTTTGCTCTATTATTGCTGTGTTGGTTGGGTGTTTATAGTGAGGGTGAGAAAGGCAATGGCTATATTTTCTTCCTGTGATGAAGAGGTGGTACAATCCACATTAGGATAGATCCTGTATTGTCTGTGAAAGGAAGGACCTTGAATGGATCACATATGTGTACTTCTTTCCAATGTGTTTTTATGCGAAAACAGTTGGTACTGGAACAAAACACAGCATGAAATTATTAGGACAAACCTCTCCTCACACCAAAATTGGTCCCTTCACTACCCAGCCCCCTAATGTAGTCAGCAGAAGAGGCGAATTGTTCCCAATTCCCAGTGTGACCTACATTTCTCAAACCCCAATTGTCATTGAAAAATATTGACTGGGCCAACTGGAAAAATACTGAGAGGTATTTAGGTGTGTGTATGGGGTGTGGTATGTGTGTGGGGGGGGGTCTGTGTGTATGTGATGGGGGTGGGGGGGGGTCTGTGTGTATGTGATGGGGGTGTGGGGGGGTCTGTGTGTATGTGATGGGCGGTGGGGGGGGTCTGTGTGTATGTGATGGGGTGGGGGGGGTCTGTGTGTATGTGATGGGGGGTGGGGGGGGTCTGTGTGTATGTAATGGGGGTGGGGGGGTCTGTGTGTATGTGATGGGGTGGGGGGGGGTCTGTGTGTATGTGATGGGGTGGGGGGGTGGGTCTGTGTGTATGTGATGGGGGTGGGGGGGGTCTGTGTGTATGTGATGGGGGTGTGGGGGGGTCTGTGTGTATGTGATGGGGGGTGGGGGGGGTCTGTGTGTATGTGATGGGGTGGGGTCTGTGTGTATGTGATGGGGGTGGGGGGGGTCTGTGTGTATGTGATGGGGTGGGGGAGTGGGTCTGTGTGTATGTGATGGGGGTGGGGGGGGTCTGTGTGTGTATGTGATGGGGGTGGGGGGGTCTGTGTGTATGTGATGGGGTGGGGGGGGGTCTGTGTGTGTATGTGATGGGGGTGGGGGGGTCTGTGTGTATGTGATGGGGTGGGGGAGTGGGTCTGTGTGTATGTGATGGGGGTGGGGGGGGTCTGTGTGTGTATGTGATGGGGGTGGGGGGGGTCTGTGTGTATGTGATGGGGGGGGTCTGTGTGTATGTGATGGGGGTGGGGGGGGTCTGGGTGTGTATGTGAGGGGGTGGGGGGGGGTCTGTGTGTGTATGTGATGGGGGTGGGGGGGGGGGGTCTGTGTGTATGTGATGGGGGGGAGGGGGGGGTCTGTGTGTATGTGATGGGGTGGGGGGGTGGGTCTGTGTGTATGTGATGGGGGTGGGGGGGTCTGTGTGTATGTGATGGGGTGGGGGGGGTCTGTGTGTATGTGATGGGGTGGGGGGGTGGGTCTGTGTGTATGTGATGGGGGGGGGGGGGTCTGTGTGTGTATGTGATGGGGGGTGGGGGGGGGGGTCTGTGTGTATGTGATGGGGGGAGGGGGGGGTCTGTGTGTATGTGATGGGGTGGGGGGTGGGTCTGTGTGTATGTGATGGGGGTGGGGGGGGTCTGTGTGTATGTGATGGGGGTGGGGGGGGGGTCTGTGTGTATGTGATGGGGGGGGAGGGGGGGGTCTGTGTGTATGTGATGGGGTGGGGGGGTGGGTCTGTGTGTATGTGATGGGGGTGGGGGGGTCTGTGTGTATGTGATGGGGGTGGGGGGGGGGGTCTGTGTGTATGTGATGGGGGTGGGGGGGTCTGTGTGTATGTGATGGGGGTGGGGGGGGGGTCTGTGTGTATGTGATGGGGGGGAGGGGGGGAGGTGATGGAGATGCTGAGACAGTGCGAGTGCGCGTCTCCAGGGGGCGCTGCTGATACTCACCCTCGGCGGCTCCTGACGCGGTGGGTGGTGGGGGGGGGGCGGTGCGAGGAGGGAGGTCACATGCTCGTACCCGCGCCTCCCATTGGTCGGGGGGGCGGGGGGGCGGTGCGAGGAGGGAGGTCACATGCTCGTACCCGCGCCTCCCATTGGTCGGGGGCGGTGCGAGGAGGGAGATCACATGCTCGTAAACCGCGCCTCCCATTGGTCGGGGGGGCGAGGGGCGGTGCGAGGAGGGAGGTCACATGCTCGTACCCGCGCCTCCCATTGGTCGGCGGGGGCGGTGCGCGCCTGCGCAGGAGCGAGGGGCGGGCGGGGCGGCTCGCGACCAACCAGAGCGGCCTGAGCTCGCGGCGCCCGGCAACGGCAGCCCGAGTCCCCCCCCTCACGGCAACGGCAGGGCCGCCATTGGCAGCTCCCGCCGGGGGAGACCGACGCGCGCACACACACACACACACAGAGAGAGAGAGGGAGGGAATGAACCGCTTACATGAGGTAATTTTAATTCGTTGGTTTTTTTTCACATCAATCGGGCGCTAGGCCCGAGGCCTCGGCCTCTGTTTTTTTTCTCCCCCCACCCGACGACCGTGACCTTCGTTTAGTTGGTCAGGCAGGGACGGACAGCGAGAGGGGGAGAGAGAGAGAGAGAGGTGGAGGGATAGAGGGAGAGACAGGGAGAGGGAGGAAGAGACAAACAGAGGGAGGGAGAGATATAGAGAGGGAGAGACAGAGGGAGGAAAGGAGAGAAAAAGAGAGGGAGAGACAGGGAGGAAGGGAAGGAGAGACAGACACAGAGAGAGAGAGAGGGAGGGAGGGAGGGAAGGAGAGACAGAGAGGGAGAGATAGAGAGAGGGAGGAAGGGAAGGAGAGACGGACAGACAGAGAGAAAGACAGGGAGGGAGAGACAGAGAGAGGGAGAGAGACAGAGAGAGGGAGAGAGACAGAGAGAGGGAGAGAGACAGAGAGAGGGAGAGAGACAGAGAGAGGGAGAGATAAAGAGAGGGAGGGAAGGAGAGACAGACAGAGAGACATAGAGAGGGAGAGAGAGGTTGTTTGTTTGTTTGTTTGTTTGTTGTTGTTGTTATTGCACTGTGAACGCGGCTGGAATTAATGTTCCATTAAAGGTTTCGCACGTTCACCTGAAGGTCCAGACCCCGGAGTCCCGTCAGGTGAGGTCGGTTTGACCTTTAATGTCAAGTTTTTTGCACTAATGTCAAACTCGCAAGATCGCCAGAGAGCACAAGCATGTAATAATAATAATAATAATAATAATCCTCGCATTTGATATAGCGCTTTTCACGTCGGGAGGACGTCCCAAAGCGCTTCACAGAACACACTGTAAAGTGAATTGACTGTATATTTGTGGGCGAACGCGGCAGCCGATTGCGCACAGCAATGTCCCACAAACAGTTGTAGATTGAAAATGACCAATTTGTTATTGTTTTGGGTTTTGGAGGATTATTATTAGGCTCTGTGTGGAGTAAGGAAACTTGCCCAAGGTTTCGCCCTCTGCCTGGAATTGAACTCAGGTCTCTCGCTCGCAAAGCGAGTGCTCTAACCACTGAGCTACAGGACACACACATACACACACGGGCTCAGGGAGAAGACCCTTTGCCCTCATCTCATCTTTCTCCCTCCCCCCCCCCCCGACTCTCATACCGGTCTTCCCAGTAATACACCGGTGATGATAAATGATACTTGCATTTGGTACAGTGCCTTATCGTGTCGTCATCGATGGAATGCCGCGAACCGCCGCGCAGGATTTTTAATGTAGATAATAATCCTCGCGTTTCACATAGCGCCTCGTCACTTTGTTGAGACGGCTCAAAGAACTTCGCAGAATATACTGTAACGTGAATTGACTGTATTTCCCCATTTCCCCCCCCCCTTGTTCGGGTCCTGACCCAACTGTCCAGCGCCTTGGGACGTCCTCCCGACATGAAAGGCGCTCTGTAAATGGAATCTTGTCGTTGTTGTTGTATATTTTGTGGGTGGAAAGTTTTGGGTTTTTTTTTGCTGCATTTGCCTACACAGTCACCAAAGGGTAATGCAGGCAAATGCGGCAGCCAATTTGCACACCGCGGCGTTCCTGCAAACGGCATTTGGTCGCAAGTGAGCGACCAGTTTTATCCAGTGGGGATTGTTGCCTGGGGCGTGAAGCGACCTCAGTTAAAAAATGGGTTACTTGACATCTTGCTCAATACGGTATTGAAAATGTGATGTCAATGTTTTGGTACAAGTGCTACAAATTTTAATAGACTCGAAGGAGAGAATCTTTCACTCTTTTAGTTACCATGAGATGTAAAACATTTTTCGCACAATTAGATGACTGCTACTCTTGAGGAGGTATCAGTTGACGTTTCTGTACCCAGTACTAAGTTCGAGTCCCAAAACCTTGAACCTAGTTATCTTCTTGGCCAAGAATTGATATGAGGTAGATAACTTTATATTTATTACTTGTGGACTAAGTTTCACTTAGTAAATACATAGCTTGTTGACTGTCAATGATTCCTAGCTTGGCTCGTAACGTTCTTGACTCTTGATCTCCCTCCCTTGCCACCTTCAAGACCCATCTCAAAATCCTCCTCTTTGACCATGCTTTCAATCTCCCTGCTTCCCCCCCTGCCCTCCACCGTTCCCCACCCCGACCCCCAGCTTGGGTCCGTAACTCTGACTGTCCAGCGCCTTGAGAAGTCCTCCCGACGTGAAATGAGCTGCTCAGATGTAATTTTGTTGTTGTTGATCCAGACGATTGTTTGCACGGTAGCCCAGGATGATACTCCAGTGTTTTGCTTGTTGGAGTTGTCTATATATATTATAATTTTTATCATATTGCCTGAGCTCCTCTAAAGCTATGTTCTTTCATTTTCAGAAAGGCGTTACTAGGCACTTTGATGCAGATGGATAATTGAAATTTGGTTTCAACCATATATTCTTATCAAGTTCGTTTGTTCCAGTGCTTTTGATTGACTCTATGCTATCAACTTAGATTTCTTCTGTGTTGCTCAAGATGGAAACCGAAACAGTAAGTAGTTATGCTATTTGGTTGAATTACTTTAAAAGTGAATATTGGGGGATGTACAGTGACCAATCCAACAGTACAAATCATCCAGGTTAGCCACCAAGCATCAACAGCATTTTTCACCGTTGATTTTAAAATTATAATTCATTAATTTTTAATTTTTTTTTGAATCAGTATGGTTATTTGGAATTATTTCTTATACATCCTCTTCGTTTTTCAATACTAATATTTCACTTGCTTGGCTTTAAAATCTTTAATGATATCTAGTAAGTGACCTTAAACATAGTGCCTGAACGGGGATATCGGATTCCCTTACTGTCAGGAAACTAGAGACTGTTTGAATAATGCCTCCTTTACCTTGGAATCTTTAAATTGAGTGCAGACAAATGGGATGGAAGTTCCTGGTCTCTTGACAGTTATGTTTTGGCGATGCTGTAATTCATCTTTGCACGGCCTCATTTTTGAGTTTTCCTGCTTACTTTACAGATCCCCATATGGCAGAACAAGCCACACGGATCCACCCGCAGTGTCGTTCGAATGATTGGAACAAGTCTTCCTTTGAAACCCTGTCGCAGAGTTTGTTTTGAGGTTAAGAACGTTAATAAGTTTGTCATTTATTCTGAACTACTTAGCAGAGCATACGCTTTTTATTGGGCTCAACGTTGGTAGTTATTTACACTAACATTCAGAATCATTTGAATTGTAATGAATATTGAGAATACTCAGTTGCTGCTTTACTTTTAAATTTATCTCCCTTCAATCAACTAACATATTGGAAGCGGTTTCTTAAAGGCAAGAATCTGAACTCCATTTGTTTGTTCTATTCTTTCTGTTTTCAGTTTAAATAATAAGTACAGTACAAATAAACTTCCAGTTCAGCATTTTTTAATTAAAATTGCAACGGACTACAGATAAATTAACTCCAACATAAATGTCACTTGGTAACATTTTGAATGTTAATTGTATGTAATTATAAGGGGAATGTGATATGATTAAAGGTGTTAGTACCCAGCCTATGCTTTGGGGTTTTACATGTTTCACTAACTCCCTTTTAATTTGTTTTTCTGAATGTTAAGCTTTGTTTATGTGAAAATAAGCAATTTCAAGTGTGGCTATGATATGATGAGAATAAATCTTGAAGGGAGGGGGCAAATGTATGAAGTATGATTCTTGATCAAAATATGTTATTTTCAACCTAGTAACTATCTTAGAAAAGTATGAACTCTGTTTACACATCATCCATTTAATATTGATGTACAGTATTTATATCAATAACTATAACATAGTTTTTTTTAGCTATTTGTGTAATCTTAGATCAGACAATTCTAATATCCTCTCCCCTTAAATTTAACATTTGAACTTGGTATGTGATGTTTGAAATACGTAACTTTTTTAAACCGATGTTCACCTGTTAAATACCATGATTAACATTTGATCCAAATGGATATTCCGAAGTTCATAAGATGCACACCTTCTTTTCCCTTGGGTTTGTTCAAGAAATAACTGTACGTTGATGGAATATTTTCCCTTTGTCTACAGCTTGTCCCAGGATTGTCAGCAGTTGATTCCTTACATTCTGTCTATGGGACTGGACCACCTGTGCCAACTCTGGCAGATGTTGCCTGGATCGCTGCAGATGAAGGAGAAGCTTTCACCAGACTCAGGTATCCATCTTGTTTACAGGAACATCGTATAACCTACCACTTATGAGGAATTCTCAAACCTTTTATCTCTGGTTATATCCCTGAAATAAATCAATATTCTTTGCCAACACTGTTATTTTGCAATGTAAAAAAAATATTGTACATTAACAAAATGCAAAAAGCTACATAAAAACATTTGGAACATTCAAGGCAATGTTTGCAATGTGACACAGATCCATGAACCCACACAAGTAACCTGTTAAATACAATCTGATTAAAATTCTTCGTAATTGCTCCCCTTACCCTGAGTTTCTTCCGTTCCATCTTTGCTTTTAAAATTGTGTATTTGTTGTGTTGTAATAATTTTCAGTGAATGGTTAATGCAGTATTTCTGAGACAGATATTACTGATAATCGCATGCACACACCGTTGCACTGGATCATGTCCTTCAGTCTCTTTTTCACAAACTGGTTCAGTTCTGAGTCCCATTTCCTTGCCTCCTTCAAAACCCATCTCAAGACCTTCCTATTCGACCATGCTTTCGATCAACCTTCTTCCTCCCACTTGTGTTCCATCCTCCCCAATCCCGACCCCCAGCTCGGGTCCGAATCACTGACTGTTTAGCACCTTCGGTCGTCCTCCCGACGTGAAAGGCGCTATACAAATTACAAATGTAATTTTACTGCTGTTGGGTTCTCTCCTCACAGCAGAGATTGCTTGCTCTGCCATATGTTGCAGTGTGTGTTTTGCTCCTTTTAGAGCTGACGTCAGACCCTTCAGGGAGGAATGGCACCCCACCCCATTGCTGATAATGCACAGGAATTCATCAGTCCCGAACTTCAGAAGGGAAGGGAGGAGACACGAAACCCTGAAGAAGCCAGGTCTAGCTGCTCTGAACAGAACAGTTGCACTTCAGGATGAACTTAGCCGTTTACGAGAACAGATTGCTAAAATAGTTGCTGTACAGGAGTCTGACGAAGATGCCACCGGTGAGTTTCCAGATATCTAAGCACCACAAGTAACTCATTTTACAAAGGAAGTTTGAAAATTTTATTTTACACAAATTCAGTTTTCATATGTGATGCCTTATCTATGTAACCGGTCTTACTGACTTGTTTTTGTGACCTGATACTGATCAAATTCCTTTTACTTATGGCCCCCCTTGGTGGCGACATCACTCCCGTCAATCTTGGCTGACTTCAGATTCAGGTCCTGGAGGTATAAAAGGACTGTCCTTCGCATTTTGTTGCACTTGGCCACGTTCTGCTGCTCTGTGTTTTTTGTGGCAGTTAGATATGGGGCATTACCTGAGATACTATATTCCTCCTTTCGCTTGCATCTTAAGTGGGATTTAGGACTTTTAAATTGAGGAGGTAATACGGATGGTAATGTCAACAAAGTTCCTTCAAAGAGTTTCGTTAAAAAAATATTCTCCCTCTCTTCCTCCTTTGGAATTCTCGCTCATTTTTAGCAAGATTTAAAGTGCGGCACAAACAATGAGTTCTAAAGAACATTCAGTGGTGAGTTTAGATATCATTCTGGTAGTTTGAAAACGCAACAGGACTCGAAAGTGTTTGTTCACTTCTGTTGGAATTGCCGCTGATTGGATATACGGTAGCTTAATTATGACGCCCTTGGTAAGCTTTGCAGAATATTGATTGCGTGCTCAATCCAATCACCGAACAATTCAGTTCTTCCCAGAATTTTTGAATCACCTTATATTCGGCGTTTTGCTGGTTTGGTGATCAACTGGATTGGAATTGTTTCAGCTACAAAAATACCTGCGATCCTTGAGAGCATTTTGCTGTGTTGTTGATTATTATCGAATCTGTCGGGTGAAATCAAAATGAATAGCTTTTCTTTCTGTTTCAGAATCTGCTGCTTTCACACCTGAACTTGGTTCTCCTGATACTACAAGCATTGCCTGCTCTTTGCCAGAGTTTGAATCCGTATATCCTTCTCTAGCTTCGTTTACTATCAATGATATTACAGAGACAGACGAGCCTGATTGCATGAGTTTATCGTCCTTCTCTATCGCTGGCACCTCAAACTTTGACTTCGAAAAGAAAGATCTAAAGGATGATGATGATGATGATGGAGAAGTGGTTTCTCTTTCCAAGTCCACGAGCTTCGCAGACATGATGGACATCCTGAAAGACATGAATAGGGTTAAGCTACACTCGCTGCAGGGGTGAGTCGAAAATAAATCAGTACAGTTTGCATTTTTTATAGCTCCTTATTGAATAATTTTATTTAAAGAGGGTGTTTGCTTTCCTTGATGGAAAGTCTTGTGTAACCGAACCCCAAAAGAAAGAAATAGCACTAGGAGGGGGGAAGGTATGTCATCTCTCCCTTTGATGCAACACCCTTCACGGTGGAGCAGGTCGGGCGGGGGACGTGGAGTAATCCGGAGCTGGCTGAGCGGAGGGAGCAGACAGGTCGATGTGGAGTTAGCAGGTTACAGAGGTAGGAAGGAGCAAGGACATGGAGGGCTTTGAACGAGGCAAGGACGAGGATTTTGATCTCTATCCTCTGGGGGATGAGGAGCCAGTGGAGCCAGGTGATAGTTACCAGCAGCTGCAGGAGAAATTTTAAAGTGTGACCAGGACTGGGTGGGCCTTCAGCCTTTCTGCCCCCAACTTCTGGAACTCTATCCTACAGTCCCTCTGCCTCAGTCCCTCCACCTCGCTTCCTCCCTTGCACCCTTCCAGGCCCTCCTCTTTGACTGTGCCTTTGGTCACCCTCCTAACCCTACCCTCCTTACCCTCCACCCATCCTGATCCTAACCACCAGCTCGGGTGCAGATCTCAGACTGTCCAGAGTCTTGGGATGTCCACCTGACGTGAAAGGCGCTATACAAATGTAACTGGTTGGTGTAAGTGATGTCTGAAACTCTTGCTGCAGGTCCAAGGGAGACTCACTGAGGGAGAACGACCCGGCGGTGCGCATATCAGAAGCCTTGAAACGCAAGTTTACTGTTCAGGACAACGGTATTTTCTTGAATGAAAATTAGATTTCCACGCATCAAATCATGTCCCTTCCAAAGTAAGTGTCTTTTCTTTCATAACTCCAAGCTTGGAGTTAATGGGCCTCTCTTTTTGCTTTGCTTTTCATTAGTTGAATAAAATGTAAGCCATATAGTATCCATAACCAAGTTGGTGAATGTAATTAAGAACTTGTGCTAATTGTCACTGTTTATTGCTTTATTTGCTGGTTAACTCTCCTCACTGTCGCCTTCGAAACATAAGAAATGGCAACACAGCTGCTGGATTATTGTAAAAACCCAACTGGTTGACAACTATCATTCAGAAAAGATATTCTTGTCATCCTTACTCGGTCTGGTCTACACACAAGTCCAGTCCCACAGGACATGGTTGACACTCAGTGCCCTGTGAAATGGCCTAGCAAGCCACTCAGTTATAGGGAGGGCCCCACCCCCGGAATGGGCAATAAATGCTGGTCTTGCTAGCGTTGCTTACATCCCGAGATCAGTATAAAATAAATGAGAATCAAAGTGCTTTTGAAGTGTACAGCTTGATTTGCATCTTCACCTTTTGTTAATGCTTTGCGTTTATCTTGAGTTCCTGCTAGATTTGAAACGCAAGGTGGAGTTGGTGGAAAACTGCAGTCATTTGGAAGGGACTACAGTATTTATTCCCAGCCATTTCAAACGTTCTGTGGGCCTTGCTACAGCAACAGCTGCCAATAAGCAAAGAGCATGGGACAAGCATGGCGTATTGAACAGGACACTTTCTGCTGCACACTTCTTTGCACAGCAATATTTACAGGCAGTGGAGACAAGGTTACACAAAAGGCAAGCTTCTATTTGTGCCTTGAGTAGTTAAGAAAAATGTCCCTACCTCAGTTGTTATCCACTATTGTTCCATTACAAAGAATGGGAGAGGGATGAAAGACATGAATGTCGGATTGCCAGATAGCCAGTCCAACATATTTTTTTTTGTTTCAGGCAAAATTGCACTTCACTAAAATATTGTCCCAAATCGATCCGCACGGTTGTTTGCACATCAAATGTATTGGTGAGAAATCTACCTTTGATAACAGGGTTTCCTTGATCTTAATTCAGAAACTCTGGCGAAAGCAGGTGTCTCTTTGTTCCTTATGTTGGGTTCACTTTCAAATGGAGATCAAATAGAGAAATTGGCTTTTATGACCCTCTTGCGTTTTGATCTCTTTCTTCCCGCCCACCCCCATTCACTCAAAATGACATGAATTATTTCACTCATTCACGGTTATGTTCCCAGAATGGGGAGAAAAGGATGTTTTGATGGTGACGCAATACCATGAACAAACTCAAGCAGTTTGGGTGGAAATGTTTACTTCCTTTGACGAATGTAACAACTGTCAGTAAGACTGCATTTTACTTCAATCTTTATTGTTTCAACCATTTCCTTGCAACGTTGATTAACTTGAGGATAAATTCCAAGATCGCCGATTCTTAATTTGAAAGCTTATTGAGTTATTTGAGCCTAAGACTAGTTGTGTCAACTGAGCCACTAGTGAGGTTAATCCACTTATTACACTGGTTCAAATCACTTGATTGCAAATCTGAATACCATTGATGTTTCTTATGGTTATAATCCTCAAAATGTGTCGGGAGATTTTTCTGATCTTCATCCTAGTAATAATAACCATTCCTGCAAACTGACCAAACCCCTGTTGTGTCTTGTTCTGGCAATGCTCTTTGATATCTGATCAGGAACATTAGCCAAATATATTTGGAGAATAAAATCAGTCTGTTACATTGTCTGAAGAGTTTGCTAATTTGTTGTAGGTAAGCGCTAGTCTGTATGATGGCTAGAGTTGCATCTTAAGTTTACTGGTACAATGCAGTCAATACAATTGTGATCAACATTAACCCAGGTGAAATACTCAGTTAGTAGCCCATCAGAACATAGTTTTCACCAAATCCAACAACTAGTTCTTCTAACTGAAAAATGTTTGTTAAAGCATTGAAAATAAGCTGCAGTTTAGGTTAGCAGAAAACATCTGTAAAGTTGGTTAATTTACACATTAATTCTGCATTGGTGATAGGTCATTATAGTTTTGGGTTCCAATGCTTCTTCTAAAGCATTGTGTATATATTCTTTAAAGTGTGTAAACATTGCTTATCCCTCTGTCTGACATAATTGACAAATTGAAACTTGGATCATTAAAAGTGTTTTGTTCTGAGAATGCTCTTTAATATCTGATGAAGAACATTAGCCAAATATACGTGAGCAATTCCTTTTAGATATTAACCTGTTAACTTACTGCCAATAAGCAACGGCCATCTTGCGAATTGGCTCACACTTAAACCCGACTGCCTTGTTGGAACTTGTTCATCACATCTTGACCAGTTTGCATCAGAGAGATGCGCACAGAAATCTGCCCCATACTCCGTCTAATTCCGTTACCTGAATTGGGTAGAGCAGTGATCATGAATCCTGGATAAGGACCAGCTTCAGGTAGAGAAAAACAAGTTTGTCTTTGTGCATGCTCCCTGAGGAGGAATTTTAGCTTAGCATTAGGACTTCTGAACTCCCATTTGTATATACTGTAAAATCAACAGGTTTTCCCAAATTTAGCATGGATTTGAGTTTCGGTCTTCCAAAGCACAGTAGAATGTTATTCCGTTAGTTGTTTTGTCAGCCATGTTATCTTTCATCCCAGGAATCTTTCTCTGAATTGCTGAAATTATTTACACACTTGACAGGTGCTGTTACAGTTTAATGGGAGAGCCCATCGCTGGACTGTAAAAAGTCTAATGAAATGAATTCTTTTTTAAAAAAATACAATAATAATTTGGTCACAATCCACGACAGTCAAATCCCTTTACCGTATATTCTGTGAAGCGCTTTGAAATGTCTAGAAGACGTGCAAAGTGCTATACCAAATGCAAGGCTTATTATTATTATCTTTTGGTATGCCACTGGATGATGTGAGTGGAAAAAAATTATCAATTCGCCACTTCCGATATTTTTCTCAGCACAGAAATTGAATGAAACGTTCAATTAAAACAAAGTTTCCTTTCTATTCTATTTTTAGAAGATGGAAAAGGATTACGCTGTATTACAATATAGTAACAGTACGAATCCTGTTCCATCAGTAAAATATGAAGAAGCTACAGCTTCCAATGCAAGCTGGCATTTAGTCCTGGTCAGGAATAGATGGTGATTGATTCTTCCCAGCAAATATATTGCTTAAAAAAAACCTTGGTGTTCTCAATATCTAGCAATTTGGGGTTAAGTTCTTCAGTGATGTATTATAGAGATCTTTAACTAAACGAGAACCTACCCTGCACGTTTACTATAGTTCTTCAGACCTTCCTTTAGAGAGTAAAAGCAATTCCCATTTGTTCATTTACATTTAAATAGAGTGAAACTTGGCGAAGGCTATTTTATAAATCTGTTGACGTAAAACTATTACGCCATATGAAATGACTTGAAAGCAATAAGGTATCAGATTGTTTATGCATGATAGCAGAACTATTTATTACATTTAGATACAGTATGTGTAAGTTTTCAACTAATGGTTTATTTTAAGTTGGAATTTTTTGGCTTGTTTCTTTCCCATACTTTAACCTCAAACTTGTATCAATATAAATAAAGGCAGAATATTCTTGCACCGAGATTTTGTCTGCATTTTATTTACACCACAAAAGTTAATTGCAGGAGATGTGCAATATCTACTCCGCACTTGGGACGAAATGGATGTCTTTATACACCTTGAACACACAGTTTGAAATCAGGAGCGCAATTCTCTGGGGAAACACTATGGCACTTGAGTAACGACAGCCTGAATAAATAGCACTCATTTGTGGTCAGAATTGCTGTTTCAAGCGATGTATTTTTGCACTCCGTTTCTTGAGAACTAATCGACGTGCTGTATGTACTCTGCAGAACCCCAGGGGATAGGGTGCGACCACCTTCCTGAGCTTGAAGTGACCCGAATGCTCGTGTGGAAGTTGCTGGTTTTCATTTACAGCTGCGGTGCCTCGTGTCTGACAGCTGAGGGCAGCGTTTCGCAGTGCTCTGATCAAAGCACGGGATAATGTCACCTTGCAGACATTCGAGTCACGGCAGCTCACTGTTGGGCCACTTTTTCTTGTCTTTCATCATTTGAAACTGATGGTGGCCAAACCCCCAAACTTGCCGTCGAGGCCACCTGACCGACAAAGGGCTAAAGCGATCAATCTGCTGACTGCTCTGCTCGTAAGAGTTTAGTTTGAGCCATACTTAATTAGTGACTGGCCACGATTTTCGGAGGGTCATTTAAACTGTCTACCTCTTTGGAAGCCATTCAGAATCTGATTTAGCCACAACAGTTAGACAACTTTGAGAAAAGCAGAGTGATTGCACTAAATTCTGCTTTTCCCTGTTCTTTGCACGCAGAGGCTACAGACTTTTACTGCACATGATCAAGTATTTTTACCTATATTTTTACAATCTGGCTTCCAAAATTGCCCCAACTATGAGTTCGGTTTACTCAACATTTTCCTTGTGGCTGAATCTTGCTCCATCAGGACATTTGCTATTTAAACCGAAGGTTTCACTTCCCTCTCCCCTCCGTGTTTTCTGCACGGATTTTAATGGTTACTGAGAGCTTTTCAATTTTCACAATGGCTCAGACAATATAATTGTAGTCGGTAGCAAAATCACCCCAGTTGGCATTCAGTTGGTTTGTGCTATTGATTGATCTTATTCTTGCAACTCTTGAGTTGCAAATCTAACCACTTGAGCGCTAAAGGGAAAAATACTCTCAGACACCCGGAATTATAATAATAATATAATAATTCGCATTTCGTATTGCGCCTTCAGAGAAGATTAGATTTTTTTTAAAAAAAGGAATTAGATTAAAAGAATCCAAGGTCAAATGCCAAAGGGGACTTGATTCTTCATAAAGGACTTGTCCGTGAAGAAATAGCCTCCAACTTTGGACACTGTCTTAGCCTGTGAGGGGCAACGTTTCCTCCACTGAGCCGACAGAGAGAGGAGAGCTGAGGTCATGGCTAATTGCTGGGCAGAATGGAAAAAGATAATCGAGTGATCAGTCAGAAAAGCAAGCTAATCTCTCACCAGAAATAACTTGTAGTCACCTGATGGTGTCCCAACGGTTTGGACATATGAGAACCTCATAGAAGAATGTGCCTAAATCACAAAGGCATTTTAATTCCTAATCCTATTATGTTTTTTACTTGGCAGTAAATTTAGGATCAAAGACAATTTCAAGGGCTTTGAAATGTCCTCTTGATGCAAAAGGCTTTGCATATAAATAAATTGTTGTTGCTGCAAAGTTGTGTTTATAAGAAAAATAAGATTAAAATATTTGGCAGAACTTTGAAATTCACATTTTGTAACTTACGCACGGTTTGTACAGTAACTCATTGTAACAAATAACAAGCAGCTTGTGGTATCTATCATCCCCTCCACATAACACAGATCAGCTCAATACTGTTGCACATAAATTCAGGTTTGTTTCCAGCACAGACCAAGCAAACGAAAGGTTTGCGTAACGTACTTATCTTTCGGCCCTATTAAACTCAATGTAATGTTTCGCCCACAAAATACAGTCAATCCACTTGACAGTATATCCTGTGAAGCTTTGAGACGTCTCGACAACGTGATAAGACCATAACAAATAATACCAAATTATTATGAATGCACACTAACATTGCATTTTATTTTTTTATGAAGGAAAAAAAACACGAACTGTCAAATGTATTAGTGTCTTTTTGAAACTTTTTGAAATTGAAGCAACTGTTCCAAAGGTTTTGTTAGCTCTTGAATAAAAGGTCATGCAGTGTCCCGGCCAACAAATTGCTCATTCACTGAGGGCAATTTGTCTCCTGTGTTCACCTACAAACTGCACAATGATTACACAATAGCAATTACCGGTGAGACATCTCAGGATATAAAAACGCAAGGATTATTTTTGTATAAGGTTACTTGGGTTGGGTTTTGTCTGGAAAGGAATCAGAAAAGCCACCTGCCAGTGCAAATATCTTTAGACTTAAACTCAATATAATCTTCTAGGCTCATGTATGAGACTTCCACGATTCAGCACACCAGTCAATATTTAATTACAATCCTGATGTATCTCTGCAGAAAATTACAAGAGAGGTGTATCAAGTGCATTGTATATAAAAGTCTACAGGACTAATGAATTGTCTAGTTTGCAGTCCAAGGTCAAGTGGTGGCAATTTGTACTCTTGAATTCTTGATGGATGTTGAAACTAGTCAAATAGCCATTTTTTTTAAGGGCACTGGGTACTGAGCACAACCATTTGTAGGGAAGATTGTTACAATAATGAAGGAATATAAGACCATAGGTAGCACACCCCTGAATGACATTTCGCCTGAGCTCAGTTAATTAACGCAGCACAAACTTTAGACTGACCCTGACATCTTCGGTGTGTTCACGTGAGTTTGGTTGTCTCAGATTAGACTGGTGTTACTGAGTCATTAGGTGAGTCATCCTGATTACATGAAAATTTAATTTATAAATCGAGTATCCATTCCCTCCACATTTTACTCATTCGCATGCTGTTACCCTTGTAGCCTCTCACGCGGAACCCCGTAGGGTATTGGCTCGAGTGCTCGCCTCGCAAGCGAGAGGACCCGGTTTCGATTCCCAGACAGAGCGAAACCTTAGGCAAGTTTCCTCACTCCACACGCCTCTGTTTACCTAGCAGTAAGTAGGAGCCCTGTTGTTAGTCGATTGGCAGATTGTTTTTCGGGGGTAATAATCCCTTTGGACAACATCAATGTCTGACGGGGAAAAAAAAACAAGCTACCAACTGAGGACCACTGACAATGCAAAACTCCCCTCGTTACCGCACAGGATTGTCTCAAGTACTGACAAGCTTGGATCCCAAAATGTTCTGACAGGGGAAAAAAATGTGCTACCAACTGAGCCTCGCTAACACATGATAATTCTTAAAAGCACGGACGAGGAAACATCCTTGTAGTTATTAAATCTAATATGACTGGCTGCTAAATGCTGATGACTGTAAGAGCAGACTTAACTATACAGGGAAATGATATCCAAAGGCTCTGATGAAAAAAAAACAAATTCCCAGCCTCTGTGGTTTATGTTATTACTTGAATTAAGGGATTAATAACTGTCATGTATTTTTCTGTTCGTCCCAGTTCAATAGTTCACCCATTCAATGTTGGAAGAATCCTCATGACAAGAACACAGGAAGGTGCAGGACTGGAAATAAACACATTGTGGTCCATTCAACCCAAAGTAAAAATGCTGCTCCATTTCCCAAGCCCCCCATCGATTTTTTTTTTACACGAAATAGCCGAGTCGCTTTTGATGTTTGACTGAACTCAACTCCCTTCTGTTATTAAATAGTGTGGCATGAGCTTTAATGTCCACCTGAACTGGCAGACGGGGTCTCAGTTTCATGTCTGGACTGTTGTAATTGCTGAGAGCGCAGCTTGTTTTTTTGAGGGGGGATTAATTCACGTTTACAATATCTATTTGCTAAACTCCAACTCCTGTCCTTGCTGTCTCTCTGTTGTAAGCTGCAGTTCTACGCTGGCAGCTCTTGCGTCTTTTAATGATGCTGACAATACATAAAGGATGATTCACGGGCCCTGCGTGGGAGAACCTTAAATCCACAGGCAGTGCACTTTCCAAATTATTGCCCACTCCCTTCTCCCAGGCATTAACTCCCGTGTGTTTTAAGTTCCTTGTTCAAAGGTTGGCGACAATGGTGAAAAAAGTCCGTACTGATAAATTTAGCAACTCGTCCTCAGCACAGAGGAAGAAGTGACTGTAACGTTTCCCATCTGTTTTTATTGTTGCTTTGTAGAAAACGAGAGGTAGGATTTATTAGTCTGCCAGGATCCCTTTTTTAATCACACACAGTTCCTGTGTGCATCAGGGTATCTCTGGTTCCTGGAATTGAATGTACAGGGACTTGGTAATTTATGGGCTGACCTTTTCCAGCCACACGTCATTCTACAAAGATTTATTGATAAAGGTTTGAGGGCTATTGTTAGAAATACTGTTAATTTTTTTGGGGACACCGTTTTAGCAGAGAAAAAATACGCCTTGTGTAACGGTAATCAATGGTTGACAACTGAAACCTTTTTCTCGCCCTAGCTAAAGTTTCCCGATCGTCGAGTTTGGCCAAGGTTCAGCGCTTTGAGACGCTATCCCGTGTGAAGGGCACAATATAAATGAGAGTTATTGTTTTTCTTCTTAAGAAATTAAGATATTTGGGCACGTGCCAAATATTTGGGCACGTGCTGTGGATGGGTAATAATAATAACGCCTAATAATAATCCCTCCAAAACGAAAAAACAATAATAAATTGGTCATTTTCAATCTACGACTGTTTGTGGGACATTGCTGTGCGCAATCGGCTGCCGCGTTCGCCCACAAATATACAGTCAATTCACTTTACAGTGTGTTCTGCGAAGCGCTTTGGGACATCCTCCCGACGTGAAAAGCGCTATATCAAATACAAGGATTATTATTATTATTATATGGGTAGGGGGTGGGCAGGCAGCTTTGCATGTCATTGCAAGGATTTGAATAAAACTCCAAAGGCAAATTTTAAGGCAAAAAGGACTTGTGGGCTAGCACTAGGTGGAAGTTTGGGTGTCAGATAGCGGGCCCTTTAAGTCATAGCATTCCAACGCTAGTCCCAAATCATACACTATTCTGCAATATCCGTAAGAAGAGAGAATGCGATAAGCTGCTTTGTCGGAAGGAAATTAAATGCCGCTATTTAGCGTTCTGGTGTCGAATACTGGCAACATTCCCCTTTAGCTTTTCAACAAACCAGAACAAACATATAAAAAGGAGCCCTATTGGGTTCCGTGAAATAAGCAGCTTTGTAAGTTATGAGGCTCGGGAAGTTTCTTGGACTAGTCCTGACAAGTGGTCAACAAAAGGTTCGGTGTGTTTATAAGATTTGCCTAAATAGTTAGCATATTTGATTCCAACTTGGGAAACACACTCCCCAATCCACCACCCAGCGCCTCCGCTCGACTGGCGCCGGCCTCCTGCTTGTCTCTCGCACCCTCCACTCCACCATTGGAGGTCTCGCTTTCAGCCACTACCCCCCCCCCAAACTCTGCAACACTCTCCCTCAATCCCTCTGCCCTCCGCCTTGCCCACTCTCGCCCCCTTTTCAAGTCCCACCTGAAAACCTTCCTGTTCGACCATGTTTACGCTCCCCTTCCCCCCCCCCACCCACCCCCGGTGGCTCGGAGTCAGGCTCGGCCACTATTAAGCGCACTGTAAAGTGAATCGACTGTATATTTGTGGGCGAACGCGGCAGCCAATAGCGCACAGCAATGTCCCACAAACAGTCGTAGATTGAAAATGACCTTGAAAATGAAAATGATATTTGTGTTTGCTTTGGGTGAAGGGCATTTCTCTCGACTGAAGTAACTCTTCTCAGAATAGTGAATGACTGTTACGAGCTTCACAGAGTTTTCCGTGACTCTGTATTACACGACTGAGTATTTGTGGATGCTCGCGGCCGACATTGTGGGCATAGCAACGTTGCGCAACCAGCCATGAAATGAATGACCGATGAGCTCATAAAGTCCCAGCGTGGGGGCAGGAACCCACAACCTTCCGACTCGCGGGTACGAGTGCTACTAGCCTCGCTTTCGTGTAGAATGAATGTCTTGAAGCGCTTCACAAGAAGGGTGGGCTACCGCTGTGTAGGGAAGAAGGCGAATTTCAAGGCTTGATGAAATACATTAATTTTCAAATTAGCTTTGAATCCCCCTTATCCCTTTCCCCCGCTCCCTGTTCTTCTACATCTTCGTTCCTTAAGGGTTTTATCAAACTGCCTTTCAAATTGTGCCATTTGACTCGGCTTCAAAAAGCCACTTTGCCCACAAAATTCACATTACAATGTGTTCTGTGAAGCGCTTTGAGACATCTCAATGATGTGATAAGGCATGATGTCAAACGCAAGGATGATTATTTGTGGTGATGTGTTCCACATTCCGTGTCCCACCTTTGTAGAAGAAAAAACAGTCGTACGTTCCCTGAATGTTTCTCCTAAATTAAGCCGCCCCCGCCTCCCCCAACCTCTGGCTGATTCACCAACCAGTGTAAACAATTCTTCTTTATTTTTCTGTTTACTCGCTCAAACCCTTTAAGAATTTGACTGCGTCTGTTAGATCTCAGTGAATGACAGAGTCAGTAATGCGATTAGACACCAGATACACGAAGTTTGCCGATGGCACGGTGCATCAATGATGTATTTTGAGACTGACCTACTTTAACCTGGTTATGATTTAATCAAAGCTTTCTAAGGATATAAGAAAAGGATTACCTTGTCCCAAGGATGTATGGGTATACATTCGGGGGGGAGGAGGAGGTGGAGGGGGGGAGGAGGAGAGGGGAAAAATGAATTTGACAGACCTTAGGAGAGAAATCAAACCGATCAGAAATTATGATCGAATCCAATTAACTACAGTAATAACTAAAATGTGTTAGATTGATTTGCAGTCAATGACGTTAAACATTTTACACAGTTCGTTGACCGCTGAAGTCTCCTGAGAATGATCCACGCAGAGACACAGTGGAATTGCAGGATGAACGGGCCTTACAGTGGAGGTTGCGTGGACTATGATGATACTCCTATTACAAGGATGAATGGAAATGATTATCTCTGAAACAATTTAATCTTTTAAGAGCTCGTAAACATTCGCCCCTTGAATTTGAAACGCTGCATGTATTCCTTTCACTGATCGACGGAATAACTAGGTTTGTCCGAAAAAATTGTACGTTCAGAATTTCAATATTGTGTCCAAGGATTCTGAGTTCTATTCTGAAAGCCTTTGACTTTATCGAACATTGTTCACACTTGGTGTTTAGTTTGGTTCAATCAGTCGAACTCTCACCTCTGGGTCAGGTGGTTATGAACAGACGATTATGAGCCCACAATATATTCAGTCAATTCACTTTACAGTGTATTCTGTGAAGCGCTTGAGACGTCTAGAAGACGTGATGAGGCGCTGTATCAAATGAGAAAATTATTATTATTGCATACAAGTTAATGGCTTGGTATGAATGTCATGTGATGAGAAATGTTCTTTTGCACTTGCACAATTCCCTCTGTGTTTCAGTGGATTAGCACTAAGTGGGAGCGATTCAGAGACCAGCAATTTCCCGGTAATGCATGACTGCGCAAAGCACCTCATTGAAGTGCTGAGGAATTTGCTGTTTAGCACTGTGAGACCTCCTTATTCAAGGAATAGCAGAATCATGTCCAGCACGTTCTCACATCTAGAACAGGCAGGAGATGTACTCGATAGAATTTATCCATTCGGACCGTTCCTTTTTATTGCTATTTGCCAACTCAGGAGGTTGCCTGTTACAGGAAGGATTATTATACCTGTTCTTTGAATCGGGTGTTAGTTTTTTAACATCAGTGTTATGCCATGAGGATTAGGAAGTACAGTATAGCTCCTTTGTCCTGCTCCCTCCCCCCCCACAGGGGAGCATATTTATTCCCATTACTGATTGCCATCAACAGACTCCTGTTGGAAAGTGAGATGGGTGAATAAGAGTTTATGACCTATGACTATGAGTAAATGAGGTGAAAAGAGTGCTGTACCAATGTTGTTGTTACTGGAGGAAACCAGTTGGAAGGCAGGGGCAAGGAGAAGAAGAATAAGGAAGGGGCTGTATTCATTGGCAACCGAGGTGAGACATTACAGTAACCCTCAGATAAGTCGGATCAGTTACATCAGAAGCGCTCTGAGACTCTACCCTGTGAGGAGGGCGCTATATAAGCACAAGTTGCGGTTGTTGCTCAGTTAAGACCATACATTGGATATGAATTACGTTGAGTATGTGTTATGTGATACTGGAGTAATAGGAAATTTAGCGGGACTTGGCCAGATGTACGACTTAGCAAATTATACGATTTGTACAGATCAGATTTATGCGAGTTTTACTGTATTATAAAAATAAGCCTAACTCCACAGAAGGTGTGCGGACTCCAGAAGCAAAAATTCTCTACAGTCGTAGTCTGAAACTTGCCCGTCTAACAATCTGAAGGGTAAAATGGTCTCATTGGGGGGAGCAAATTCACAAGGTGTGAATTCCTTGGGTCTGCAATGATGTTTCTGCAGGTTCTATTTTAAATAATTCCAAAGTTAGCCAGCTGTGAGCTTCGCAAGAGATAACAGACAATCTCTGGCCTCTTATGTCTGTGAACAGACAGCTGCAAAAACTGTTCATTGCTCCATTCCAATTGCTGGGAAGTCATGGAAAAATCAATGTCCAACACCAATTTACTGCTTTCATTTCAAGTCGCGTTGAATTATTAAACCAGCTAGAAAGGTTTGTTTAATGATCGCTGGTCTGTCTGTGGGCGCTGCTTATTCCCAAATTGTTTGTACCTCTTCGGCTTTGAACCGTTTTCTTCCAAAAATAGAGCTGATTTTTTTGTGGACGTTTAGTTTTGCTTTGAAACGGTCTGGAAGGGAGATGGTGAGTGTGGTGGTGGGGTGGGGGGGGGGGTGGGGAGTGAGGACCTGATATAGCCACTGACTGCTCTGCCCAGCGCCAAGCCAAACAGATCAGAAAGTCCCAGGTTCGGATCCCAGTCTGTCCGGAATTCAATGATCTCAGCCAGATGCAAGGATTATTATTATTAAAAGGCAAAGCTATGGTTAAGCCTATGTGTCCCTGAACAGGGCAGGAAGGGATTTCAGGTCTTAATTGCTACCTAGTGCTCTCTGCCAGAAGGTGCGTGTGTATGGACACTATTTGCTATTTATGGACTACTATTTGAGGCCTCTCAATGATGTGTTAAGACCCAATATCAAATGCAAGGATTATTATTATTATGGATGGACATCAGGTGACAATAGGTTGACGTGTGATTTTGACATTCTTTGCAGTGAAACAGCTGGTTAATATTTGCTGTCCAGGTTCATTCTTGGATGAAGTCCTGAAGGGCATCTGAAAGCCATGCCTCCGCATGAGAAACATTATTGATTAACCGTTCATTTTTCACTGTTATTGATTGGGGGGGTGGGGGTGGGGATTGAGGGGCACCAGGGAAGAAGGATTATTGGCCAGGACACTAAGAGAAATGCCTCTCTTTTTCAACAGCGTTACGGGACCTTTAAAGTCCATCTGAACAGGCAAGCAGGACCTTGGTATCATCCAAAGGACGGTGCCTTGATCAATAAAATATTTTCCCCAGGACCCATATTGGGATTTTGTCAGCCTGGACTATAAACACATCTCTGACCAACCGACAAGAGTGCTACGAACCCAGCCAGGTTGATAAAATACCGACTGAAGCCAACTCAGGACTAAATTACACCTCAATAAATCGCATTTACTATCTATTTTGCTGCATTACCATTTTTGCATAAGACAGAGGTAAGGCAGTCTGTAGCAGGAATAGAAAAATAGAGTTGGTTTTATTTAGATTCTACCATGTAATTCATTTGTGTCATCCCCATGATCGCTTGATCCAATTTCCCTGCATTCTCCCCCCATGTACCATAATCCCTTTATTTCCCAAGGATCTTTCTAACTCCCTCTCGAATCACCTCCATTGATTCTTCATTTACTACAGTCTTCCCAGGGCAGTGCTTTGCACAACATTCTCATAACCTTTTTATGTAGGTCAAGTAACCTCAAGATGATAAGTGGAATTTTCCAAGATTGATATCAAAACTATGTGGTGATTAAGCAATGCAATGATTTTTTTAACTATACTAGAACAAACGGAGGGGTAGACGGTATTAACTCCGTAACAGACAATTTGGTTGAAAGGGCAATAGGCAGTTTCTTTTTTCTCTCTCGAACGCCACTCATTTTCTATTCCTCTAAAAGTCCTCCATATACCTCACTTTGTGATCCCAGCTTTTATATTTGTTTGCCTTAAAAGATAGCGGTGCTCTCCGCAAAGAGAAGAGGGTTTCTTCCCTGCCCAACCCTCCAGATAAAATGGTCATTCATCAATCTATGTTTGTGGGACAGAATGCTGGGAATGCACAGCAGGTCAGGCAGCATCTATGGAGAGAGGAAAATTAGTTAATGTTTCAGTTCAATGACCTTTCGTCAGAACTGTTTGTGGGATATTGCTGAGAGCAAATTATCTATTTGCTGTGTTTATCGACAGTCACTACGCGTGACAACCATTTCCCCATGGAGAGAACTTTTTGAGTATTTTTTTTGCCCACATAACAAAAACGTTATCCTGAAATCCAGGTCTGTAGTGTGCCAACAATTAACACTTGAGTGTTTGCCGTAATGCACTAATAATAATAATAATCCTTGCATTTGAAGTAGCGCTTTATCATGTCTTTGACTGTCAAGTGGATTGATCGTGTATTTTCTGGGTGAAACAACGACAATGACAACAAAATTACATTTGCATAATGCCTCTCGTTGGGAGGATGTCCCAAGGCGCTGGACAATCAATGTTTTGGACCCGAGCTGGGGGTTGGGATTGGGGAGGGTGGAGAGCAAGGGGGGAAAGGAAGGTGACCGAAGGCACGGTCGAAGAGGAGGGTCTTGAGGCAGGTCTTGAAAGAAGCAAGGGAGAGGGCAAGGCGGAGGGACTGCGGGATGGAGTTCCAGAGGGTGGGGGCAGAGTGGGAGAAGTCCTTCCCGTCAATGGTAGAACAATAATAATAATCCTTGCATTTGATATAGCGCTTTTCACGTCTTCGAGACATCCCAAAGCGCTTCACAGAATATACTGTAAAGTGAATTGACTGTATATTTGTGGGCGAACGCGGCAGCCAATTGCGCACAGCAATGTCCCACAAACAGTTGTAGATTGAAAATGACCAATTTATTATTATTTTTTTTGGAGGGATTATTATTTGGCGTGCCAATTGCGCGCAGCAGTGTCCCACAAACAGTCGTGCATTAACTGTGCTGACAATTCATTGCTGTGCTGCTTACACAGCCACACACTGGGGTCGATATCAAGGGCAGATAGTTCCGCTTCTCAACTTGAGAAGTTATATAACAAAGGGGCTGTGAGAGGGTAGAACCAACGCACTGCCCCAGAAACCGCTCACAAGCTCCAGGGCCAAAGGAATGCGCTCGGTTACTGTGATTTAACAATTAGGAACAGGCGCACGGTGGGGGATAGGCTCTCTCTCCGCTCCATTTGGTGTGATTCGGTCAAAGACGTCACTGCCTTGTTTATGTGTTTTTTCGGGCCTTTGATCTCCCTGCTGCTGCTGCTGCGGGTCTCTCACCCTAAATCTGTGTGTGTGTCACCCGGCTGCAGTGGTAGCACTCTCGCCTCTGAGTCAGAAGGTTGTGGGTTCAAAGCCCCACTATGGGACTTGGAATCACATAGTCCAGGCTGACACTCCGGTGCAGCGCTGGGGGGTGGGGTGTTGCTGGGGGGGGGTGTTGCATTGTCAGAGCTGCCATCTTCGGGAGGTCCTGCCAGTTCAGGTGGATGTTAAAGAGCCCGTGGCGCTATTCGAAAAGAGTAGGGAGTTCCTCTCCCCCCTGTCCTGGCCAAATAATATTGGTCACCATCCCCCACTCGCATTCTCTCGCCTTGTTTCCAAACCCCTCTGAAAAAACTACCTCTTTCTCTCGGCTTGAGGTCGCCTTCCTCCTAACTCCTTTGCTCAGTGAACCACACCAAGCCAGTAAAGCATTTCGAGACATTTTTGCTGAGTGAAAGGCCCAGTATAAGCACCCACTGTTGTTGTAACGCTGAGAATAGCCCATTATAATGTCAGCAGGTTAGGCAGCACCTCACTCTGACCTCAGTCCAGCTTCTCCTGTCCACGGGTTCGGTGAGCTTAACGGGCACATATCTATGTTGGACTAGCCTATGCGTGTTCAAGGTGACCCGATACAATAGCGGACATGAGGGCCTTAGTTTCACAGTCACTGCTGGGATCTCTGTCTATGTTTGAAACCACGTCGAACACAAACACCGCAACTATAATAATAATAATCCTTGCATTTGATATAGCGCTTTTCACGTCGGGAGGACGTCCCAAAGCGCTTCACAGAACACACTGTAAAGTGAATTGACTGTATATTTGTGGGCGAACGCGGCAGCCAATTGCGCACAGCAATTTCCCACAAACAGTCATGGATTGAAAATGACCAATTTATTATTGTTTTTGGTTTTGGAGGGATTATTATTAGGCTCTGTGTGGAGTAAGGAAACTTGCCCAAGGTTTCGCCCTCTGCCTGGAATTGAACTCAGGTCTCTCACTTGCAAAGCGAGTGCTCTAACCACTGAGCTACAGGACTCCACAACTAGCCTGCGAGTGAGTGCTAATACAGTGTCTGATGCACCCATTAGCTTGGGGGAGTTTCCGCTGCGTCACAGGTTAGATTTTTGCCTTCTTTATTAAAAAGTTCATCTGGCTTTACTTCATTTAGATTGCAAATTCCCAGCATCTCGAAAACTATCAATATCCCTGCTGCTTTTCGATACCCCGTGTAATATTAGTCCTGGATTTTCAAACCAGTTTCTCTCACCCAGTGTCCTGGCCAACAATTCCACCAAAATAATATTGGTCACCAATATGTCCCCTTGTTTCCTTAAAAAAAAAGCTTGCCAAATGATGGCTAAGTTTTCCACAATTCTGCGCATTCTTAAACATTATTAATAATAATAATAATAATTAAGTAAAATTGATTGCTTCGTGAGTTAAGGCTGGGTGAAATTTCTCGGACCCTCTCCCACTCCACCGCACCGCACCCCACCCCACCCGAGCGCTTCACAGATAATTGCCGTCAAGTATAGTGACTGGTTTAAGGTACGCACCAGAGGACAGCACCTCTGCCAATGCAGCCCTCCTCCACACTTAGACTGTGAGCTCAAGTTCTGTGACATAGGAGCTTAAACCCACAATCTTCCACGCCAGTGACCTGAGCGCTTAGCGATTGAGTCACACTGAGTTAAGTAGTTCCTGATCTCAGTTTAGAGCTAGTAATCCTGAACCAGAATAAACCTAATCGGGTTTCAGTCTTGACTGTTGAAGAAAATATCGTGAGGGTCAATGCAAAAAAACATGGATTGCAGTCGCAGGTTTTTTTTCTTTTTTGGGGGGCGGTAAGGAAGCAATTCAGAATTGTCATCCATCTGCCTTTCCTGAAAGTATTTCTGGATATAGTTTCACAAGTTTTCAGTCCCTCAGGCACTTTGTATAATGGGTTATTGTACCTTGTGTGATCCTTGGATAATGTCTGCTACTAAAAGCCAAGCCTCATCCACTCGATTTTCCCTTCAGGTGGATGTTAAAGATCCCATGGGCGCTATTCGAAAAGAGAAGGGAGTTTCTCTCTCCTGGTGTCCTGGCCAACAATCCTCCTAAATAAAATTGGTCACTCACCCCACGGCTGTTTGTGGGACGCAGCTGTGCGCAATTGGCTGCCGCGTTTAGCCCACAAAATCCACTTTACAGTAAATCCTGTGACGCGCTTTGAGACGTCCCAACGACGCGTTATGGTGCTGTAACAAATGTAAGAATTATTATTAGTATTATTACCATGCAATCACTCTGTGTACCCTCCATAGACGGTAAGGTGGTGGTTAAAAACATGCTATTTACTGCGCTAACGTCAATTTTCTTTGGCCGTTCCTCAGACACGCCTGACGAGTCCGATAAAAAAACATAGAAAAAGAAATGGTCTTAAAACATCCCTGTCCGCCTTATGGGATTGTGGTTTATTCCTTCCCCCACAACGAATTTTCAGCAAAACGGAAGTCAGTGTCAGTAATTTACTGTGGTTGTTGTTGCGGTTTCCAGTTTGTAGATGTTACAAAACCAGCACAGCAGTAATCATGAATAATAATAATCTTTGCATTTGATATAGCGCCTTATCACGTCTTTGAGACGTCTCGAAGCTCTTCACAGAACATACTGTAAAGTAGATTGATTGTGTGTTTCATGGGCAAAAGTTCCAAGTGTTTCCCGAGCACGTCTGTCAATGGTCTCGAGCAGACGATTATCCAGGACTTTAGTGTCGGAGTTAAGCGATATGGAGTGGGCCACACCATTATCACTGGCTGGTTTTATTTATAAAGCTGTTCAGCGGGCCGTTTGATTTTCCACTGAGCTGTCAGTGATCATCTATCAAGCGTTTCATCACACTCCAGTGTGTTACATGACCCTGGACATCAGCAGACTGATCCATACGGTTTGTTGAGAAGCTTTAATTTTGAGAAGGAGCTGAGTCTTATGTTTTTTTGTGTGTGGGGGAACAAGGAGAACAGTTGCAGGTCTGGGAACACAATGTGGTCTTTGGTTCTCTCAATCACTAGTCCGTTCAGTGATGTTAGATAGAGGGAGACAATAGCCAGGTCCCTGCAAATGAGTTGACTGGCTTTGATCAGGTTATGCTATCTCCTCGGTCTGCTTGCCCTTAATGATCGAGTCTCCTTTCTGTGTACATTGCAAGCTTTAGCGTTCTTTAAAGCCTGTTAATCTTCACTAATGTGCTCGGTACATCTTGAAATCTTTGCTTCCAATGGACCCACTTAATCTTTGCGTCACCATTAACAAGATTTCTACCTCACTGGGAATTGCTGTCAAGTGCATTTGTTGGCAAACACAGTAGCCGATTTGAACACCACCAATGCCACACGCGCAACAGTGAAGCCAAATGGCCAATTTATCTGGAAGATTGTTGACCAGCGGCACAGCGAGAAATCATGTAGTCCTGTAGCATAGCAGTTAAAGCACTTGCCCCGCAAGCAAGAGGACCTGGGTTTTGATCCCCGGGCAGGGCAAAATGTTAGTCAAGTGATATAACGCCTTATCAGGTCATTGAGACGTCTCAAAGCGAATCACAGAATATAATGTAAAGTGAATTGACTGTACATTTTGTGGGTGAAACGGGGCACACAGCAGTATCCCACAAATAACTGTGGATTGAGTGATCAAATTATTTTGGGGGCGAGGGGGGGGGGATTATTACCCCTGGAAGGCAATCCGCCAATCGATTAACAACTGGGATCCTAGTTCCTGCTTGGTAAACAGAGCCGTGTGGGGCAAGGAAACTTGCGTAAGATTTCGCCCTGCCTGGGAATCGGACCCGGGTACTCTTGCACGCTAACCAGTGGGACCTTTTCTAATGGACGTAAGTTTGTTGATTGTTGTGATTCGGACACAGGAAGAATCTCACACATGTGAAGTACATGTCTTTTGGCTTGGTGTTGTATTGGTGTCTGCTATCAGTTACTGTTATAAATGACTTTCTCATAACTTTCACCGTAACTTTCACATGCTTGGGAATATCTTGCTAAATAAGGGTACCAGCAGTTCCCAGAGAGTTCCTGATCAGATCAGAAAATTCAAATACTACTTCAGCCAGTTATCCACAATGGCTGTAGATTATGGCAATCTGGCTCCATCTCAATCAAAGCTCGCTGCTCTACGGTCCGTAAATTCTGCCTAGTCTCAGCCCGCATGTCCATCGCCTCTTAAGATTTAAGATCGGGCGTCAGCCCTAAAAGCAAGTTGTTTGTTGTTGTTGTTATGAAGCCCCCGAATAAAATTGACCATTCACCTCATGGCTGTTTGTGGGATGGTGCTGGGTGCAAATTGGCTGCCGCCTTCACCCGCTAATACGCACGGTGACTCCATGTCACAGTAAAAAAAAATTCCTGTGGGAGCAGTTTGAGACATCTTGATGACTTGCTAAGGCGTTACATCAGATGCCAGATGGTTAGTGTGATTTGAAAGGCGGATTAACACAGTTCTTACAAAGAAAACCAGTTCAAACCAAATTTAAATTCTGCGCAATTTTATAGTTTAGGACAAAATGATCTAAAGGTTAGGACTAGGTGGAATATTAAGCTTCAGGTGCCTCCTCACCATTGATTAAGGAGTTAGTTCAGCCTTAAGTGCCCTTGACCTTATTTTAATTACCAACTCATTAACGCGAATAATGTTGGCAGACTCCAGCTTCTGGCTGTCAGTGTAGACGCCAGAGGAATAGAAGGGAAGAAGGAATTGATCAAGAAACAAATCTATCCAAACTGAGATTCCCTGCACACAATGCAAATGTATTGATTAGAACTGAATGCTGCAAAATGTATAGTTTAAGTTCAGAAACAAGCGGAGGCTCATCAATATTTCATAATAATAATAATAATAATCCTTGCATCCCCACCTCATCACATCATTGAGACGTCCCAGTGGAGCACTGTGCTGGGACTATGGAAAATCAGCAGCTGGCTATCTGCACCGTTCTATATTTAGATCAAAGCTCAGGCTCGACAAGCCGGTTGAACCTTCAGCTGAAAAGCTTACCGGCCATTGCTCTGATAGACCAGATACTTTCACCCCACTTACCCCCTCTCCGCCACCTCCACACCACCCCTCCACACCCAGAAGTCAAAGGATTCCAGAGGCCTGGGAATCAGCTGAATTCCGGAAAGTATTAGGCGTAGGTTGGCAAGAACCAAGGCTTGGGGGAGCCCAGAGTGTGCGTTGGAGTAACCGCTGGAGTCTGACCGGCTAAAACAGTGTAGTGGTGTTGACTGTGTGTTTTGTGGTCCAAATGTAAATTGGGAGAATGGAAACTGCAGCCAGAGTCGAGACAGAATATCTGAGAGATCTTTCTGAACCTGGAATGAATGCATTCACAAACCCTCTGTCTTCCTAGACTAACTCCTGCTGATATAAGTTCTACCCAGAGCCTCCGACATCAGGATTGAAATGATACCTTTGTCCCTATTTACGTCTGTGTCTGTTACATGGAAGGTCAAAGCTGCTCTTATCTAACGGCATTTGTTACAGCAAAGGCTTTCGACAGCGAAAGGAGTGCTAACTCCTCTGATCACTGACCGGGTTCAGCCGCAGTCCAGGGTAATAACACGCACACAAGCCCACGGGTTTGATCCTCACTGAGTTAGTTGATGCAGTTTAGGAGCTGCACTTAGCCTCAGCATTTTAAATTAAGAAAGAGGAAAATCAGGCAAGATTACTGTTCCTGATTGGTATCACGTTAATCCCAACCAGTTTGTGCGCAGTAAATGTCTCCCAAACAGCCGTGGAGTGAGTGATCAATTTTATTTGGAGGGGGGATTGTCAGCCAGGACACCGGGAGAGAGAAACTCTCCCTTCTCTTTTCAAATAGCGCCGCGGGATCTTTAACGTCCACCCAGGTTTACCATCGCACCCGAAGGACAGCACCCCCGACAATGCATCACACCCTCCCAGCGCTGCATTGGAGCGTCCACCATAGACTATGTAATTTCAAATCACTGACGTGCGATTTGAACCCACCCAGAGGCCGGATGTGCTGCCACAGGCTGACACTTCCTGCAAATCATTAAAGTGAAAACGAACTGGAAAATATTTGTTGTCCAATTATTGATTTAGGGTGAGAAATCCATAATTAATTACTGGTGCTGTTCCCCCTTCAAAGGCAAACAGTTTCCCCAGCGGAGCAGTGGATTAATGCGGAACTGGAAAGCTCAATTCCTGCCCTTAGCTGTGTTATCTGATTCGAAACGAGAAGGGAGTCTCTGCCGTTGTCCGGGCCAACAATCCCCCAAATAACATTGGTCGCTCACTCCAATGTCTGTTTGCGGCACTTTGCTGTGCGCATCCTAACAGCCCACAAAATGTACACATCGTTCAGGAGTCCCAAAGCTATTCTATTCAGGAATAAAGAGTCAAAACCTGAACAGTGCCCAGGCTCGGACACCCGGCTGTTCGTAGGTCATGTCGCTGAGATTCTGCACCCCCCCCCCCCCAAACTCCCTTCCCTACACCCCCCGCCCGCATTTCACCCATCAGTCTCCTGATGCGCGAGCACCAAACCAAATCATTAGCCCTGTTTGCTGTGCAGAGTCTTGCTCAGAGAGCAAGCAGCTGCACTAATATTGTTAGTGGACAGCTTGATCTGCTCCCGGCTTTATCCCCAGCCCTAGCTGCCCTCCACAAAGCGGATTTATAGGTTAATGCTTTTCCCGCTCATGTTTCAGGGCTCTGATTGAAGGGCGCGATATAGATGCAAGTTGTTGTTGCTGCTTCTTTGATGGTGCTGAGTTTAAGCTTGCGGTGACTCGATCGATCACGACTGATCGGGGTGGGGCTGAATGTGTTTTTTCCTGTGAAGCTCTGTGGTCAGAAGCTTTTATTTTTCGTGGCACGAACAGACCTGCAGTTGCTTCCGATGCAATCTTGTCAGAGTTAGGCTTGCCGAGAGCGTTGTGTGGGCAAATCAAACCAGTGGTGCATGCAATGAGACATTACTTTACAGTGTGTGATTCCTGCCTCAATGCAATACTAACCATCAGTTCTAATACAGTCAGAAAGAATAGCGTACTTTAAAACCATAAAGCCATTAACAAGCATCCCGAAGACAGTTGCTTTTAGGATTTTCGCTGGAAGACTAATGTGTAACCAAAGTGAAATGTGGAGTTATTTATTGTTAATGTAACCTGCTTTAGATTCCTGTCTTGCTCAGCCCCAAACTGCCTGCAGGTTCACACGCAAGTGAAGGCTTACTTCACTGTACTGAATTCCTTTTTTTTTAGGATGTCACCTTAAACCGGGTTAATGTTGTAATCTCTCGCTACTGTATTGCGTAACTCCAGTGTGAATATGCAACCAATTCACACCGGTAGTGTTAGAGGGCAGTGAATTCTGAGGATTAGTGACACAAACTGAGATCAAAAAGCCTTAATAGTTGACTTAATGCTGGACTACAGCTCATTTGACTCCTGAATCCGATAATAATAATATTTGATCTAACTCGGCCTGTGATTATTTGCTAAGGCTCTGTTTTATAAAAGAGGACTATGGAATTTAATGACTGTTTGTGGGACACTGCTGTGCGCAATTGGCTGCGGTGTTTTGCCCACAAATTACACAGCCAATTTACTTTACGGTAAAGTGTATTCTGCAAAAGCCACTGGACGTCTCAACGACGTGATAAAGCGCTATATCAATGGCAAGGATTATTATTATTATTTAGGGAACCAAAGACTTTTTTTAGCAGAGAACTGTCATCTTGTTACGTTAGGAATCGTACCCAACAGGTGTGGTGTTTACGGTAGAATCAAGTGAAGTCCCAGGGTTTATGTAACCGTGATGCTGCCATTTCTATTCATACACTTGCCTCCTGTTGTGTCAACTTACATCCGAGTTACTTGGTACACAATGCGGTTGGGAGTCAAACTCCACCAAAAAAAGCTGGAGGAACTTTCACGCGTAAGCTACTTAATAACTGAAATGAAAATTCCTGATGTAACCAGAAGACCTGGAGCCTGAAATTCTACGTTCCTCCTTGTGACTGAGCAATTCATTCTAGTGATGAAGGAAACTACATCGGCCTGGGTGGGGCGGCGGGGGGGGGAAGATTAATACTTCTCTCTGACATTGAAAAATATGCATCAGTGCTTCAAAAGAGGATTAATTGGTAATTGCAGTGCATGTCATAAACTGCAGCTGAACTTTATTATCTGTGCCTTATGTTCAACCTAAGAGTGAGAATTTAAGGTGCCTCCTCGAACCCTGTTGAATACAAGAACAACGACTTGCAATTACACAGCATACTTCACGTGAGGTAATATCTCAGAGCGCAGGCAGGTTTGCAGTGAATGACCCACGCGGATTCCCAACTCCCGCAGGTTATTAAGCACGCGTCCTGTACATGGGCGAGGAATTAGTCACCATCTTGTTGGAGGTCAGCGAAAAAAATGAAGGGTAAATATCTTCTCCCCTTAACCTGAAATTAATAAGGAAGCCTCAAATCTCCTGAACGTCATCCCCTGCCCCCTCTTCTATCCCGTCTCCCCTCCCCACCCCACATCCTCCACCATCCTCCCACTCCCTTCCTCCCAGGGGCTGTTATGAATAAGAGTCAGAAGAACATGAAGCAATCTCCTGCTGGATCGTTGAGTAACTCGACTTGTACAAATCCGTCAGGAATGTGCAGAGGGTTTGTGTCGCTGCCCAATGCCGCGGTTGGGAAACCAAATAAACTTCTCCTGATCTTGAGCTCAGGAACAACATCTTACAATCTAAGATCGTGCAGAGATTTTGGGCAACAGTCTTGGTTCAGATGAGGATTTTTTCCTCCCAGTTGCATCCTGCGTCCTGCAGAAAACTGGCAAATCCTGACCTGAGGTCTGCGTTTATTCACAGTTCCGCCCCATCCTGAATTCTCAGACGCTGGCTGGTCTTAAGCCTAAAAACATGAGAAATTCTGTGAATATTAACAAATTATAATCCTCATCATGTTGTTCAGACGTCTCGAAGCACTTCACAGAATATATGGGTAAAGTGGATTAACTGTGCATTTTATGGGCAAAATGCAGCAGTCAATTGCACACAGCGGCGTCCCACAAACAGTCGTGAATCAACTGATCAACTGTTTTTTTTTTTTGGAGGGATTATTACCCCTGGAAAATGATCTGCCAATTGACTGACCACCGAGTTCCTAACTTAGTGCTAGGTAAACAGAGGAGTGCGGAGGAAGGAAACTCGGTGAGGCCCAAAAGCAGGGAATGGATTAAGGGGTTCAGTGAAGGGAGTTCGGTGGGGTTTGAGAGCAAAGACGTGGGGAAGGTAAGCAAGTATCCAGCGTGAGAGCTGGAGAGGGTGGGGTAAAAGTGGTGGAGAGTTCATTCCGCACTCTCATTAGACAGAAATGCTGCCCCAACGTGTCGAGGCAAGCGCCTGCATTCTTTCACAGGATGGATCAGTTGCCTTGGAGTAAAGGAAATGAAATCATAAAGAGATTATGTTGGATTATTAACAATAAAAGGCGAAAAACAGGACCCACCGAATGGACTGAACTGAAACATAGTCCCGTCAGTGTGAACAAGCTCCACCCTCTCTATTCCCTTCGCACAGCGAACAACAGCATCCCCCCCACCCCCCCCTCTCTAGCCCTCCACCATCGGAGCTCGGACTTCGAACCTTTCTGCCCGGCCCCACCGGAACTCCATGCTGGAGCCCCTCCGACTCGCTCCCTTCCTCTCTCACCCCGTTCAAGTCACGGCGGCGGTGTTTGGACCACAAAGACGTTTTGTTGTCACTATGAGGCTTGTCCTACGAAACACACAGTCACTACACTTCACAATACCTGGAACTCCAGCCCGGAATGCCTCCACCATGTCCCCCCCCCCCCAACCTCCCCAAACCCACCCCTTGCCTTCTTGAAAGCCCGTGTCAAGACTTTCCTCTTCGACCGCGCCCTCGATCATCTTCCCACCTCCACCCCTATTGATCCCAACCCCCTCAGCTCGGGGTGCAAACCCTTCACTGCCCGGCGCCTTGGGACGTCCTCCCGACCTGAAAGGGGCTGTGTAACTGCAGTATGTTGTTATTGTCGTCGTAAGGATTACTGCGGTCACTTGCTTACAGCGTCGTGACCGTTGCCACCTTCTACGGGTACGGCCACATCAGTTGCTTTTTAAAGGACTTTAAAGCATTTTGTTTTGAATTTTTCCGACAAAAATTCTGCACGATCTTTACAGATGTTGCCAGTGTCTCTCTCTCTCTCTCTCTCCTTGACTTGACTTTCTACAGTAGCAAAATGTTGCTGCTTTATTTTAATGTTTGTGTTCAAACTCTACGGTGATAGAGTTACAGTTACTATTCTTATCTGGCGGTAACCTTGCCGTTTGGTCACTGATGTTCCTCTGTTTGGTGGGGTAGAGAGGATGAAGGCTGCGCTGCTCCAGGCGCTCGAGAAACAAGAACCCGACGTGAATGGCGCTGCGCAAACGTCATTTTGTTGTTTTGCTGGTTGTTGTCGCTCGCAGGTTTTCCGAGATGTCCAACCATATCGTGTAGACCTTTGCATACGTGTCAACTCGGTGACAAAAAAAACTTCCACGGCTGCCAGCAGAGACGTTTCCTGTAAGAGCTGCACGCGCTCTGCCGATGTTGACCTGAACGCAAAGCACGTAATCAGTAATTAAAGACGCAACGAGGAAGGACTTCTGAATCACCCCGTGTAACAATCATCCTTGCATTCGATAATATCCCCTTTGCCAAGAAGTCTCGAAGCCCTTCGCACAAGTTGCTGTGTTGCTGTAAAGCGCGGTGGCTGTGTGTTTTGCCGGCGAACACGACAGCCAATTTGCGCCCAGGGATGTCCGGCCGTAAGGATATAAGAGTTTGCTCGGCGAAAGAAGACGAAGGCTCATCCTGTTTGCCTTCCACCATCCTGGCAGTCGCTTGACATGTCGTGTCCCAAACTATACATTGTATACACGAACCATGAAGTGAATGACCCAATTTTTATCTGGGGAACTGTTGGCCAGGACACCGGGCGACAATGTGGTCAGGCTGGTTCCCAGAGCTCCCCAGTTAGCCTTTCAGTCATTGACATTACCTGGCAGAGCGCTGAGCTACTGGGTTGAAATGTAACTTGATTATTGCTTGCATTTCATGATCGAAACAAGCATTTTCTCTAACATTTTGTTCCCACAAACGGCTCCGTTTGGATTTCCGTCCTCCGTCGCCAAATCAGCCGAAATAATTTTATATAACAGAGTCGGGTCAGTAGATTAGTAACATCCCGAATCCTGGCCTGAATGTTTCATCTCAAACGTGAGCAGCTGCTGTATTTTTCCATGAATCCGCTTACATTCAGAAGTGTTTGATCAACATACAGAGTGAGTGACCCCTCCACCCACCCCTCCCCCCCCCCACTCCCCCCCTCCAGTGCAGCTGGTATCTTACTGTCAGGTCTCGGAGCGTGTCCTTTGCAGCTCAGTTACCTTACGCCTTGTGGAGTCGCATAGCTTAGTGATTAGCGAGTTCACCTTCCAAGCAAGAGAACCCGGGTTCGATTCCTGGGTGGGACGAACCCTTAGGCAAGTTTCCTTTCTCCGCACGGCTCTGCGTACTTGGCCGTAAGTAGGAACCCAGTTCTTTGTCGATTTGGTGGATCACTTTTCCGGGGGCAATAATCCCTCAAAAAAAATTTGGTCACTCAATTCCCAAATGTTTGCGGGGCACTGCTGTGCGCAATTGGCTGTTGCATTTCGCTGTCAAAATACACAGTCAGTTCACTTTACAATATATCCTGTGAAGGACTTTAAGACGTCTCCACAAGGTGATCGGATGCTGCTATCAAATGCAAGGATTATTATATTACCTTAACATTTAAGATTGAGCATATTTGTGGTGGAAAATCTGCTTCCATTTCCCCTGCAATTGTTAAACGGGAAGGCGCTTGCAAGATAAGGCTGAAATTCAAAAGTTTTCCAGAATTCCTTCGAAATTTAAGCCAAGGTAGTCTTGGTGGTTGACGACTAGGTGGGATTTGGGGGAGCATGACGTTACTCTGGAGAAAGGTGGCACATGAATGCGTGTTCAAAGAGATGAGGGGGCGGGGGGTGGTGGGGGGGGGGAATTTGTTTAAGGATTTATAAGATTTCCTTGCTTTAATGTGAGCACATGATAGTTCATTACGAGGCAGATTTTCAGACCACTTTACGCGGCACATCACAGTGAGAGTGTGAGACGCACCCCTTAATTATGGGTGATATTAACCAGGGGCATTGTGTTCCACTGTCCCAGCATGTTGGGTAGAGTTAGTCAGGGATTTCGTTTAAATTACTATTACTACCAGAACGCCTCCTTGTCTTAACTCCACTGACATTATTTGGCCTTAAAATTTAAGAGCGCACATTGGAGCGGATAATGCCTCAATTCCGTGAATATCAAACCTTGAGGCTCTTCTCGGAATAGAATTCCTAAACTGCGTGTTATAATAAAACACTCCACTGAGACGGACGAATGAACGAACGCACGAACTTGAATGGACAATTTATCTACTTTGCAGTAACATTGGATGCCAAACGTAGAAAAGAAAAGTTGCCTGGATACTGACACCACAAACCTTGAGAACAGGTCCACTTTCCCTAAAAAGCAGGCGCAGTTTAGGCTAATTCTGACTCAGCTGTTTAATAATACCTCATTAATTCTGCCTCTGCCTCCGCAGGCTTGTGGGGCAGACCCATGTTCTCACAAGCCCTCTGCGTAAAGAAATTTTCCCTGATTTAGAATAACAACCCTCATATTTGATGTAGCGCCTTTCACGTCAGGAGGACGTCCCAAAGCGCTACTCCTGTAAAGTGTAGAGCCTGTGTATTTTGCAGGAGAACTTTCTCCCCTTTTAGCTCTAATCTTGAAGGTGATACCCCTTTTTCCACTTCAAGATAATAATAATAATAATCCTTGTATTCGATATAACGCCTTATCACATCTTCGAGACCCAAAGCGCTTCTCAGAATATACATTTCTTGAAGTTGACGCATCCGTTAGGAATAGTGAACCCATTCCTGTTCACGTTCCCCTTTAAATGTTCATTGATGGATACATTCTTCGGATTATTACTCGCCTCTTCAGCATCGGGGATAAATGAAGCGTGGCCCCACTAAACGGCTCTCACTCACACTAAGTGTGAATCATCCAGTCAAACATTTACATTTTACTACTTTTGAAAAGAACATTGTGTTCCGGACTTTGGTCAAGCGTCTTGAAATGATTTCTGTTCCCAGGGAAAACTTATTTGGGATTTTCCTGTGCAGCAGAAGTGGTGCAACTCCAGGGAGGAGAATGGTGTGGAAATGTGGGTCTAATTCAGGGCCGTTTGCGGTTGCCAGAGTCTTCGCAATAGGCGATGTTGAGGAAGAACATCGTGTCTTATTTCGCAAAAATAGGACTTTTTTTTTAGATAAACCAATATGTTTTGACTCTCTGCACCGTGCACCACGCCATGTAACGAGAGACTTGCCCTCTGGTCCTCAGCGATCCTTTTTGACCCAGCCCAAGCCACCCAAGGGCACCGCGGGATAAAAATGCCAACTTCCAGGAGGAAACACTTGCCTTTCATATTGGGTGGCCTTGTGATTCAAAACCGCTCTGCACTGTTCAGTGGGTTGGAAGATTGAAATCACATGCCCTTGACTGTCAATGCCAGCTGGGTGTGCGTGTGTTTATTTGTGTGAAATTTTCAATATCAGAGAGACCTGGCTCCAGTGTGCCTTGCAACGTGAATGGCTGTTGAGTGTATGAAGGGAAATAATGGGGGATTTTATTTGGGACTTTTCCTGAATTGACAGGAAAGTGAACCCACACCAACAGCAACCATTTGCATCTATATGGCGCCCTTCGTGAGGCGTACTGCCTCGGAGCTCTGAATGTTGGCAGAGCCCGACGCTGAGCCAGGGAAGGAGGAGGAGATGGTAAGCATGGTTAAAGAGGAAGTTCTTCAGGCTCGTTCTGAAAAGGGGGAAGGAGGTGGGGGCAAGGCGGAGGGATTGAGGGAGAGAGTTCCAAAGTTTTGGGGCATAGTAGCTGAAACCCCAGTCATTGATGATGGGGCAGAGGAAACAAGGGGCAAGGGACAAAGCAGGAGACTGGAGCCAGTCTGTGTGTGTATATGCGTGTCTAAACAAAGTGTTATTTGCTGCTGGGGAAGGGGAGACGGGGGTGGGCTATAGAAAGATTTGACTCATCGCTAGCTGGCGATTCAACAGCACCATGTGTCATTTTTTTTAATAGATTTGGAGCACTTCACCACAATCGAGTGTGAATAAAATAACTCAAGTGAGAGAGAGAGGGTTCAGCCCACATTGCGTGCTTGTCCAAAAGAATGCTCGTCTCCAGTAGCTAAAATAAAAAGGCGTCAGGAAAATGTTCAGTTGCAGTCAAGGGAACCACTGTGCTTGGTTTCACCCCTGCTGATCAGAGCGCTGTAGTCACTAGGGGTGTGCGTGCGTGCGTGTGTGTGTGTGACCGTAAGCACAGTCGAAGACAAAGGTCTTCTAGCGTGATCTGAAAAAGGGGAAAGAGAGGGCAAGGCGGAGGCATTGAGGGAGAGAGTACCAAAGTTTTGTGGGGTACTGGCTGAAGGTATGGCCGCCGATGGTGGAGCAGAGGGTATGAGGGACAGGGATGAGGTCGGAGCCAGCCAAGCAGAGGTGGCAGTTGGCGGAGTGTGGAGTAAGCAGGTCAGAGAGGTAGAAATGCAGTGCTGGGTCCGTGGTGCTCCCTCTGAAATCCTGCTTCATTTTCACAGTGGGGGGATGGGGGTGTGGGGGGGTTGGGGGGGTGCTGTGGGTGGAGTGCCGTAATCTCTCTGACCTGTCAATCTACTCACTCGCTGCCCCCCATTTTCACACATGCGAGCATCGGAATAAAGGGCCCGGATTCGATGGGCAGTTTCGGGAAAAGAACACCAGGAAGGTTTTCTTTCTTCAAAAGGGGGTATGAATTCACAGTTGGAACTGGGTTCCCAGTGTGGAGGGGGCCGGGATCATCAAAAAGCAACGTGGCTCGACGTTGCGATGGCAAGTCAGTAGGATGGGGTTTAGGGTGAACTTCGGAGGGTGGGGTAAGGGGTGGGAGGGTCTGGCGATAACAGAGGCAGAGGTGAAAGATGAGGGTTTATATTTAAGCCGGTGCCGCATTAAGTCCAGCTTTAAAACGCAGATGGTGAAAGGCGCTGTGTAAAATGCGTTATTATTAAATACAGGAAACTCCTGATAACTCATTGCTCCCAGGGAAAGGGGGTCGGTGACGTTAGGAATAAGTAAATATCGGGATATTGACAGCACAATGTTGTTAAGTGGCAACAGCGCTTAACAACGGTCCTCCAGCTCAGCGGTTAGAGCACTCGCCTCGCAGGCGAGAGACCTGGTTGCGATTCCAGGCAGGGAGAAACCCCGGGCAAGTCTCCTTGCTCCGCACGCCTCACAGTAATCCCACAAGAGAAAAAAAAAACCCAATAACAATTTGGTCGCTCAATCCACGACTGTTCGTGGGACGCTGCCGTGCGCGATTGGCTGCCGCGTTTCGCCCGCAAAAAATACGTACAGTTCAATTCACTTCACGGTGCATTCTGCGAAAGCGCTTTGAGAGGTCGAGGAGACGTGAAAAGCGCCGCATCAATTGCGAGGAAGGATTCTCGCCGCAAGTTAAGGCAAGGGTCAAGTTTCCTGTGTTATAAATCAGGCGATAATCCCCAAGGGAAGAAGTCACTCAGTATAACAAACATGGAATTTTGCCAAGTCGCCCCCACTCAACAACAACAACAACAACAACATGCACTTATATAGCACTCTCTCTCTCTCTCCCTCCCCCCTAACCCCCTCCCCAAAATCTGCTCTCAAGCATCACATCAGCATTGCCAACCAGTCAGCTGTGAGCCTGTGCAGCTCTCAGTGAAAGGGAGCAAAGAGCTGGAGAAATATTAACCAGTTGCTCTTTATAAGAGAGATACAGGGAGCAGTTCAGGGGAATCAAGCTGGGAGAGAGAGAGAGGAACATGAGGACATCCAGTAACAAGAGGTCCCTTATTGGTAAGACATTTCTCCTGTTTCCAGCAATTGCAATGGATCATTATGACAAATGGCAATTTGTGGCTGCAGTTTTTTTTTGCATTGGCTGTTTTAAGGTAAAATATTTAGGTATTTTCTGCTGGTTTCTACCCTGTATGGCTTTACTTTTGCTTATCATAGGCTTGTGGGGGGTGTGGGGGGGTTTGTGCTTGTTGAGGGGTGTGGGAGAGAAAGAATATTCAAAGCAAAGGTGACTTTACAGAGCAGATCTGTGTGTGTTTGGGGCAAATAGTATTGGGCTGGACTGCAGGAATAAATGGGTTAAAAGTGTGATGGCTGTGAACACCTATATACAACAACCACAAAAAATGTTTTTCTTGCATATGCATCTTTAAAGTTAAGATAATTAAATCATTTGCAACCCCTCTCTTTCTCTCCCCCTTCAGTATACCCTCTTGCAATTGTAACAGAGGCTGTTTTCATTCTATTTAAGCCACTTCACAGCAAAAAAAAATCCTCCCTGATTCTCCCTTGAGAAGTAAAATGAATTGTTATGCAATGCCAATTATCCTCTCCCTTCTCCCTGTACACACTCATCGCTTATTTTTTGTATACATTTAAAGAACAGTGCAACTTGTTTTAACCCACAAAAAGGGTCTTTTTAGAGGGGGGAGAAAAGCATAGCCTGGAATCTTGAAACCCTACAAAGTTTATCCCGACAATTCGCAAACCATCAATGTGGCAGGTTAAATGCTTTCCCAATCTTAGTAGAACCGGATGCACATCTCAGGCAGATTATATATATATAAATATCTCCTGACTCAAATCGTCTCAAATCCCCAGCGGATCAGCAAACCATTAAGGCACGAAAGCACTGATCGAAACTAGAAGAAGAAAAACGCATTCATTTCCAAAAAAAGAACCCGATCGGTTATTTAAGTGGTTTATTTAACTGTCTGTGTTAAACAGTTAAGTTCTTAAACGCGCGCGTGTGTGTGTGTGTGTGTGTGCGTGCGTGCGTCTTGTGTTTTTTTTTTGGAGGTGGTGGCGGTGGAGGGGAGCAAATGGAACGATTTCACGACTGTTTGCGGGACGCTGCCGCGCGCGATTGTCTTCCGCGTTTCTCCGGCGAAATAGTGTTTGCACGATTCACGTTCACAGTACATTCTGCGAAGACGTGATGAGGCGCTATATCAAATGCAAGGATTATTATCATCATCGTCATCCAGAAGACTCACTGGACTCTTATTAATTTCCCACCAGAGGGTCCACCTCCCCTGATGGACCTCACTGATGGCCAAATTGGGCAGCAGATCCAATTGGGTGAAGACCAATAGGAAGATGTGGGTGTGGGTGGGAAAGGGGAGTTCCCTCCTGTTGCAAGACAACCCATTGCTATAGGGGAGGGACATAGGGGTGGTGGGGGCGTGTTTGCAAGGGTATAAATAAGAGCCCCATTGAGCCCTGCCCTTGGTTGAGTGCATGGTAGTTGTCTGCGTTGTTTAGGCTCTGTGTAGTTTGCAACTGGAATAACTCCTGCTCTTACCCTGCCCTGTCCCTCCCAACTCAACCTCACTCCCACCTCACCCCCAACTCCCTCCGAGTCTATTACACATGGCTGTAACCGAAACTACAACCACAACCGATCTTACTTACTCCAAAATGAGAGGCATTGCTGTCTTTGTAGCTGGTATGTACTTAATAATTATATAACAGTAATCCTTGCATTTGATACAGCGCCTTGTCGTGTCATTGAGACGTCTGGAAGCGCTTCACGGGATATATTGTACAGTGGAGTGACCGTGTGTTTGGTGGGTGAAAATTTCAGCAACGCACAGACACCTGTTGTGGGGTGACTGAGCTTTTTTGCGTTGACAGCAGCTGTGCAATCGTTAAGTAGCTTCTATTTAGCACTGTTGTTTGTTGTCTTTAACCCGGGTTAAAGTTTTGAATGAGGGAGAACAGGCGCGTAAGTGTTGAGGATGTACGCGTGTTAAATACGTACTTTTTTTTAGAGAGTTTGTGTTTTGGGTTCTTTTTAAATGAACGCTCTGCAATGTGTGTTTTATATGATTTAACGTGACAAGCTGTGCAGTTCCTAAACCCTTGGCGATCGCTTACTGATTGCAAGGAAGAGCAGAGCAGCGAATTTAAATAAAAATCGGTCGCTCGTTCCATGGCTGTTTGTGGGACGCTGCTGCGTGCGACTGTCTGCCACATTTCGCCCACTAAACGCACAGTCCCAGTATATCCTGTGGAGTGCTTTGAGATGTCTCAACCAGGTGATAACTGATAAAGCGTTGTATCAAATACTTATTATTATTTAAGGTCGGAAATAACCGAAGCAAGAGCCCTTGGTTGATGTGAATAAGTGAGCTATTTTGGTGAAGTTAGGTTTTTGAACGGGTCGAATTTTATAATAGAATTTTAATTATGTTTTCTCTCCCTTTTGGCAGCTTTTATAAAACAGAGAAAAATGGGGTTGAATGATTTCATCCAGAAGCTGGTTTCTAACCCGCAGATCTGTCAGAAGTAAGGTTTTCTTTAAAACGTTTTAAAAATATATATGTGTCTATAAATGCTTTTGATTTCTCTGATGCGTCATTTCAGCGAATGACAACCATTTATGTGGCTTTGTGGGCAAGCGGATGTTAATAATCTTACAGCTGTGTATCATTGATTTGTAGCGTTTCTTTTAACCAGAAATGGATCGAAGCGTCTTTGCTGCCACCGTTAACTTTAAACAAGTTAATCTTCTCAATAAACCCTAAAATTATCAACTTGCGCTGAATCACACATTGCTGGGTTACACCCTGTGTCGTGCTGCCATCTGTAGGCCGCTTTGGGCTGCTTGGAGCTGAGAGTTTTTATTTAATAATGAGAGTTTAATAGAAATACAGTATAACTAGACTTGACGTTTTAATTTTAATCGTGTGGTTTTATTTTTGCAGCCACGACGTCCACGTCTTTCTGCAAATCGATCAAAATGAACCTGAGGAGGAGGAAGAGACGTACAGTAATTCTAATCGGGTAAGTGACCGATGATTAGAATTTTTTTGTGTGTATATTATACCATATATAACATACACAAATTATTATATTATTATATGAATCCTCACATTTGATAGTGTCACGTTGTCGAGAGTACCAAATTATCACATCGTTGAGATGTCTCAAAGCGCATATACCATAGAAAGAAATGAGATATTTTGTGGGCGAAGCGCGGCAGCCAATTGTGCACAGCAATGTCCCACCAACAGTTGTGGATTGAGTGACCGTATTATTATAGGATATATATATTTTTTGTTTGTTTAAAAGTAGTAAATTTAACAATTTGCAATTACTCTTTCTGCAGTCCAGCCTTGCTTCAGATGAATTTGATCTTCCCACGTCGTGCAGGTCAGTTTTTTTTTTTCTTTTGCAGCTCGGTCTATGCTGATTCCTTTTCTTTTAGATTTGCGCCTCTTAAATTTTTTTTATTAACACCAAACTTTTTCCTCCCTTCTCTACGCAGTGTGAAGCCATCAGACTTTCATTATCTTAAGATCATCGGAAAAGGCAGCTTTGGGAAGGTTAGTGCACACTTTTATCTTTTCCCTTTTCCAAACCCATGAATTAATTCACATATTATGTATATATATCTATAATATATAGGTGCATTTTTATAATAACAATCCATGCATTTGACTTAGCGAGTCACGTCATTGAGACGTCTCAAAGCGCTTCACAGAATAAACTGTAAAGTGAATTGCCTTTTTTTAAACGACACTTTTGCGATACTATCACCGCAATTTTTGCTCTAAATTCTTTTTATTTTGGAGTAGAAATTGCAGACTTTAATTGGCGAGAGTTCGTTTCTGTTCTTTTCGATTTGAGATTTTGCTTCGGTTTGCGCGTCCGACAGATTCCTCCGTTTCCGCTGATCCCCAGCCCACTTCCTTTTAACGTTTGAAACCATCTCCTATTGCAGGTGCTCCTCGCCAAACACAAAGACAACCAGAAGTTCTTTGCCATCAAAGTCTTGCAGAAGAAGATGATCCTGAAGAAGAAAGAGGTGAGGTTGGGTTATGCGGTTTCGCTGAAACTGCAAACAAAAGTGGGCGCCTGGGGGTGGGGGGGGGGGGGGTGTGAAGGAAAAAAATCAATGGGGAGAAAGATGATCCAAATAAAGTGTTTGCTTCGAGCGTGTAACGTCGACCAATTGAGGTCTATCCTGGACTGCCATGGAGTCTGCTTTGCTTAATGCCGCTGAGCTGCCAGGGAGTCTATGAGCTGTGAGAGCAGTGCCTCCCAGTAGCTGATTGAAGTGTAGCGTCGACGCAGGTTTGGGAAGTGGGTTTTTATTACATTCAAACAAAAAACCCTCCATTTATTCAGACTTTGTAGAATTCCCCAGCGGTAACCGCGCAGCAAATGGACCGCGAGCGTTAGTGATTTTAAACACTCGGACACTACCCTATAATGTAATCCTTGCGTTTGACACAGCGCCTTAACGCATCTTCGAGACGTCTCAAAGCGCTTCACAGATTATACTGTCAAGTGGATTGACTGTATATTTAGTGGGCGAAACTCAGCAGTCAGTTGCACGCAGCAGTGTCCCACAAACAGAAAATAGATTGCAAATAATAAAGGAGGCTTAATACAGAAAGGTATTTAGTGTGAAGAGGCTGGTAACCCTCACTGAGTGTGGGCTAAGCGATCCTTCTCCTCTGTGTTTCAGCAAAAGCACATCATGGCTGAACGTAGTGTTCTCCTCAAGAATGTGGAGCACCCCTTCCTGGTTGGCCTCCATTATTCCTTCCAAACCACAGACAAGCTCTTCTTCGTCCTGGACTACGTCAACGGTGGAGAAGTGAGTGACCACCCGGTTAACAGTAACTCGCGTTCCCGGGGCCACAGTAACATTTATTACAGTCCGCCTGTTTTCTGAATTTTGTTTTGCTGTGGATGCTGGATCCATCCAAGCGTTTCAAGACTGAGCCGGATAGAGTTTAGTTGGGTCTGGGTGTCACGGGATACGGGGCAAAGGCGTGAGGTACAGATCGGCCATGATCTAATAGAATGGCGGAACAGGTTCAAGGGTCTGAATGGCCTCCTCCTGTTCCTACGAATCCCAGTCACCCTTGCAATGTCAAATCCAACGACGCACTTCAGTGTGTTCTTCTGGTTTGAGGGAGGGGGTTGGGCCCAAACTGGCTCCACAGAGACTTCCCTGACAAAGCCACCGGTAATCCAAAGACGATTGGGAAGCATCGACACGGCCTCAAACAAAGCGCTTGTCGTGTTGTAAGCAGCTTCTGTGCGCTGACGACTTTAACGGCTAATCCTTGCTTTATTTTTTTTCTCCCCCATCCCCTCCCGTCCAGCTGTTTTATCACCTTCAGCGCGAGCGTGTGTTTCTGGAGCCGCGAGCCAGGTTTTACGCGGCAGAGATCGCAAGTGCCCTGGGATACCTCCACTCCCTCCACATCGTTTACAGGTGAGAGGATGTTTTCATTCATTCATTCATTCATAAATTGGAAGCCCAAGCCCCTGGCATCCTGTGACCATAGTGATCTCTTTCCGGTTATTAATCATAATATTAATAATAATAATAACAATAGCATTTGATATAGCGCCTTATCACATCATTAAGACTTCTCAAAGCACTTCCCAGGATTTACTGTGAATAATTTAATGTGAATAAGCCGTATTTTTATCTCGACGTGTGGAGAATCTATAGAGAATCGGGAATGCCTAACCATCGACCCCCAACCATCCCCCACATCAAAAAAAAAATTGTACTGAGTAAAATGTTATTACATGACGAAAGTTGCAACTTTCTAAGCTTTATCGTTTCATGTTTGCTTCCACAGAGACTTGAAACCGGAAAACATCCTCCTGGACTCCGAGGGCCACATCGTGCTGACGGACTTTGGCCTCTGCAAGGAAGGCATTGAACCTAATTGCACAACCTCCACGTTCTGTGGTACCCCTGAGGTAAGAGGCTCTTTCTCTCTCTCTCTCTCTCTCTTTCCTCCCTCTAACGCCTGCTTTGTAAGGAGCCTTTATGACTGACGTCGGCTGAGTGTCTGTCTTGGCTTTATTCGCGTGTGATATCGGATGTGCTGCATCTCTATTTCACCCTAAAGGCTTGTCTAACTTCCCGGTTGTAGACGGATCCACCCCAAGTGCATTGCTCCTTTGAAATCTACACCAGCCCAGAACATCAGTCGCTGCTCTTACTCATGTATCTTCTTACCTTTGTCCTCCCCACAGTATTTGGCCCCTGAAGTATTACAGAAGGAAGCTTATGATCGCACAGTAGACTGGTGGTGCCTCGGATCCGTGCTGTATGAAATGCTGTACGGATTGGTAAGCATCTCTGTTTTTAATCTGTGGATTGCTAATCGGGATGGATTTTGCTACCGTTATTAAACCAGTCATAAAATCTTGCTATGTTTAGTAATACACAGAGGCTCCTGTACAGTGGGGCAAATCCCCAATGCACTTGTCTGAGGTCACTTATTTCACGCCTGTGAATTGTCACTCGTCACCAAGTCGTATCAGTTGGGAACCATAACATTTAATGCGACAAGTCGGATATTATACGATTGATATATAACAAATACATCTGTGCAATGTACATTGTAAGCGCTCCGAACGCTGCCCTGTGCGAAGGGCGCTACGCACATGCAGGTAGTTCTTCTTGTCGTTGTCATCGTTGGGTCCAGGTCTGATCAGATCCTTTGTGTTTCAGCCCCCGTTTTACAGCCGGAACACAGCTGAAATGTACAACAACATCCTTCACAAACCTCTGCAGCTCAAAGCCAACATTTCAAACTCTGCTCAGGAGCTGCTGGAGGGGCTTCTGCAGAAGGACAGAACCCAGCGACTGGGAGCCAGGGATGACTTTGTAAGTCACCCTTTTGATGCCGTAGTCCCTTTCGGAGTTCTTGTCTGTTAGCCGGGTAAATTTCCGAATCCCGAGAGGTTCGAGGTAACGAACGCTTTTTGAAATTCTCTGTTCCTTCATTGCTTCCGCAGCTGGAGTTGAAATTCCACGATTTCTTTTTCCCGATCAACTGGGACGATCTCATGGCTAAGAAGATAACGGCTCCGTTCATCCCTACCGTGGTGAGGAAAAGCGCTGGCTCGATCGATCGCCCTCGAACATTTTCTATCTCGGCGCTGGTTTTTTTTGAGTAGGGGGTGGGGGGGAGGGGGCGGGTGATGTATGTTTGCTAAAGGGTCTAAAATTTGGAAGGGGTAAAGTCGTATAAGTCTCAGAGACGTCTCAAAGCGTGTCACAGAATATACTGTAAAGACGATTGACTGAGTATTTTGTGAGTGAAACAATGTACACGTCCTCATGCAGAAAACGTGTACAATGAACGGCACGAACTCTTAAAAAGAGAACTCTTTTAACACTGACTCATTTCAAGTATATTGAGATTTACCGAGCTGTAGTGTTTCTCACACGCACGCTGTACTTCATCGAGGCAGCCAGTTGTGGTGGTGCGAGTTAGGAGATGACTTGGGACCAAGACATAGCCGTATTTATCCGACTTGTAAAATCCTAGCGAGCGCGAAGAAACCGAAGTGGGTTTCAGTAGGAAAATGAACGGGACTTGGGTGCATGCACTCGTTATACAACGAGTAATGCGACGACTTATGCAAGTTTGCCTTTATTTGCAAATGGCGTATCGAATCCTGACAGTGACCGCAAACTCTTGACGTACAGGAACCTCAGCTCTGACATATTTTCTGGGTGACCTGTTGTGCCTCTAGCACAGTTTTCATGATCCAAAGCTAGATCTGCGTTGCTGTACAGAGAACTCATACGAGGCGCAGAGCAGCAAAGAGCTCAGTTATGTGAGACACACCCAGTGTAGAGGCTGTTATCTATCCAAATGACTCAGGATGAAGGGTGATATAAAAGCAGAGCTCTTTATTGGTGGGGGAGAGAGGAGAACTGCTGACGGGTTGTAGGTAATTGGGTGTAGCCATGAATGGCATCTGGAAATTCAATGTGTTCCTTTTGCAACTAATACTAAGAAATTGTTCGGCCTGTCTGCACTAAGGGGACTGCCAAACTTTTGGTTTTTGAACCAAATGATAATGGTTTGGTTTTCTCTCTCCGCGTGTCCTCACCAAGTGAAGAGAAGAAATAAAATACAGAACTCACTGGACGTTGTATATACTGTATTTAAAAACTGCAGAAAACCATCGCCTAAATTCAGACTCAATCTAAGAATGATCTTGTATTAAGACCGAGGCCGTTTGGCTGAGACGAGAGAGAATTTTCTGGTCTCTGGGTGATAAGTGAGCGATCAGGTCTGGAGCTTTCCCCTCCTCCACCCATTAGTTTGCATGTTTCACAAGATAACAGCTTAAAGCAAACTGACCAAAAACATGCACTTGTGTTGGCTTAGATTACTGGCAATTTGGATGATGTATATTTTACTATAAAAGGGCAAGCGATGGGACAACATGGACCACTTTCGGGGTGGACACAATGGATTGTTCTGTGCTTTATAATTCTAGAATGGTCCATCTTACTGCAGCTTAAAATAATAATAATTCTTGCATTTGATACGGCACCTTATCACATCTTGGGGACATCTCAAAGCGCTTCACAGGATATACTGTAAAGTGAATTGACTGTATTTTGTGGGCCAAATGTCATTATTGTAGCAAAAGTGCTGCGTTTTCAGCGGGGAAAATGAAATGGGACTTGGGTGCACAACAACTGAGGCAATTATATGTCTTGCAACGAGATGACTTGCGCGAGTTTCTTTTTGGAAAAAGGTTTTTGCAATAGTTTTCTGATCCTTTTTTTGTTCCTTCGCTCAACAGACAGGACCCACTGACCTGCGGCACTTTGACCCGGAGTTCACTCAGCAACCGGTCCCCAACTCTGTTGGAAGTTCCTCCGAGGACATTCTCATCACCGCCAGCGTCCAAGAAGCAGCAGAGGCATTCCTCGGATTCTCCTACGTGCCCCCTGTGAACGACACCTACCTATAGTCACCCAACCAGGCCATCTTGGCATCTTAACAGTTGACGCTGAGCTGGATGACTACTTTCTAGAATTCAGCACCTTATTCGTGAATCGCCAACTCGCTGAAGAAACCTCTTTGGCATTTTTTTTTCCTATCGTCCGCAGTGGATCATTTGGAATTTGTTGCTTCATCATCAGGGTGATGGCAACAACACCACCCACTTCCCCTCTCCATCGTTGTCCTTGTTCAGAAGCCACCTTTCTCAGGCAGGTTGTTAAGGAGAGGATTGTCGGTGGGTGGGTGGGTGCTTCTGTTGATCTCGGATCATTGACTTTTTTTATTTTAAGTCACTCCTGTGGATACTATCAACGAACGCGCCGAGACTGAAACTAAAGCCACTTTATTCCCTCGGTACCTTATTCATATCCGATGGGGAACTTTGCAGAAGGCCAACTGATATTTTTTTTCTGTTTGAACGTGGTTTGTGGTCCAGGACCTCAGTGCTGCTGAAGGTAGAACTTCTTCATCCCTGCAACCTCCGCACAGTAAGCTTAGTTTTCCTGGTGACCACTTTAATCCAAAGAACAAAACTGTTCCCTTGTGAAAAGTGCTTTACCATTCCCCACAAAAGGACAAGGAACTGAAGTGTCCATTTATTTCTGGGACTTCTTAGTGAAGTGTTGAGCAATTGGCAACACGGTTTACTGAAACTTGGGACCATTTGAAATCTTGATTGATCGACCAGAAGACCGGACTTTCCAAGTGTTGTATGTTTTTGTTTTTTTAAATGAGAATATATCTTTCAACCTTCAAGAGAGTGGAACGATTGATTTAAGTGTGTTCTTTTTTTATTGAACAAAGGCGTTGGGCCACTTTTCCAGTCGGCTGCTGATGCTTTTATTACACGCAGAGACTCCCTTCAACCCTTTTGAGAACTGCAGTAGGATTTCTGTACCAAAAATAACCCGTGAATCTGTGAACCTTCCAGTTAGCTAAGCAGTCAAACCGTCCACTTTCTGTGTGATTTCGCCAATGCAACTTTCTGATCCACCGTTCCGAATCCGTATTTTCTTGTGGTTGACGTTGTTCTGAATCGTCAGCACTCCGAAGGGTTAAGAGAATCTGCTGCGTTTTTATCTTTCATATTTGGAAGATCTAACTCCTTATTTACACATGTTGTAAGCACAAAAGAGAGGAGGAGGGAGGAGGGCTCTTTGGCAAAAGACCCCTTGCCTTGCTCGACCTGTTTTAGACGTCAGATTGCACAATGTCGAACGTAGTCGTGGTACATATTCTTCCTTTTTTTTTGAGACTCGAAGGTTTTTTTTCAAAAAAAAAAAAACTTTTAAACTTGAAATATTTATTTTTTTTAATCCTGGCTGCTCTACTGAGTTTGGCAGCCAAGTACTGTAAAGCTTGTCTTAAGCAGTTTTCCCACAATTCGACTTCTGTGCTGCGCAGCGTGAGGTCTCTAAGTTAAAGCACGCTCCAAATATTTGCGTGTATCAAATAGAAATGATTTCCCCCCCCCCCCTCTTTCTCCCCTCCTCCGCGCGCCCCCAATTCTTTGGGTTTCTGTCTGTAGTCCTGCCAGAAAAATATTTAATTTGTCACTTTGGTTCAAATACAAATGTCTAATCCGCTTCACGGACATTGGTTGGTGCGTGTACATATGTAAAATGTAGGTCTGTATCTATACTGTGCACCTGTGTGTATGTACGATCAGTCAGTCCAGCTGTGTATGTGTTTTTTTTTTACACATGAAACAGTGACAGATTTCTAAAGCTGGAGATGCATTTTGTTTATTCATGAACCCAAACTCGGAAAATAAACTCAAATGCTTAAACCGTCACTAGTTTGGACATCACTACGTTTTTTTTTCTTGGAGGTGGGAAGGGGGGTTAAACTCATTTGTTTGATCGTTGTAAATCTTTTAACACCGCGGTGATCCCAGCTCCAGGTCGTGCTCTGCCACTGTCGAGAGCTCTGAGAAGCTACCCCTGGGTGAGGGGCGCTATATGATCGCAAATTGTTGTTGTTGGTGGTGGTGGTGGTGGTGCTTCATGCCGCAATGGGGAGAGTGGATATCTTGGAATGATGGGCATCAGATGGACCAAAGGACCTTCCAAATTGATCTTGTGATGCCCTTTTCTCCCCCCCAACCCCTCTACTGCCTGCCGCTTGCCTGGATACAGCAGCTTAAGTCTTTCTCACTCTCTTTTAAAAAAAAATCCCTAGTTGATCCCACACTTGCGCAGAAAACTAGATGGTTAGCTCTGGATTCAGTCTTGTGTTTAATATTCCTTAGATGCACCACTAAGGGGCAAATCTGAGCAGGAACGGAGCTCCCAGTAAATATTTCCTTCCTATTCGTACAGTTGACAGTAACTGAGACCTTTAACATAAGGTACCACTCTAAGAATGCAATACCCCGGCATGAATCTTACCCCCAAACCTGATTGGGGTCAATTATTTTGTGTTTTTTTAATCACAAGGTGGCGCTATAACCCCTTATAGGCAGCGATAAGTAACTGATGAATAGTCACTTTTTTTTTGCTTCTCAATTCTTATACGGTAGTTCGAGATTCTGTTAAACTACTCTTATTTCCCCGTCCCAAAAAATTACACTCAGGTACATCTGGGCATCGGAGGAAGTTTAACAACAAATGCTGTGCGTAGATTAGCTGTTGTTTTCACCTACGAATACAGTCGCCACACTTTGCGGTAAATCCCGTGGAAGTGCTTTGAGATGTTTCAACAGTGTGTTAAGGTGCAACATCAAATGGAAGAATTATATAATCTAACCCTTGAATTTGATCCGCTGCCTTTTGCATCATTGAGATATCAAAAGTTTTTTGGGGCAGAATTCACCAAGTGTAGTGACCTGTGCTGCGTATGAAACCAGGGAGCATAGGTTCGAACTCAACAGAGAAAAACAAATTGTTTAGGTTTAACGACTCAAAGAGGTGAATGTGTCACCTGGGAGTCCTGCAATGTATTGGTTAGAGCGCTCCTCTCACAAGACTTTGGTTCGATTCCCGTGTGGCCCGACACCTTAGGCAAATTTCCTTATTCCGCACGCCTCTGTTTACCTCGCAGTAAGTAGGAACCCGGTTGTTAGTCGATGGGCGGATAGCTTTCCGGGGCTAATAAACCCTCCAAAAATAAATAATTTGGTCACTCAATCCGCGACTGTTTGCGGGTGATTGCTGTGCGCAATTCACACACAAAACACACAGTCAATCCACTTTACAGTATATTCTGTGCAGCTCTTTGAGACGTCTTGATGTGAAAAGGCACTATAATCAAATGCTAGGAATATTATTCTTACCTTTAAAGTTATCACCAATCACAACCAACAATTCATGCTTTCGTATCTATTGTTTCTGATTCCCATTAGCGTAGAGCAGTAATAATAATCCCTCCAAAACCTAAAACAATAATAAATTGGTCATTTTCAATCCATGTCTGTTTGTGGGACATTGCTGTGCGCAATTGGCTGCCGCATTCCCCCACAAATATACAGTCAATTCACTTTACAGTGTGTTCTGTGAAACGCTTTGGGACGTCCTCCCAATATCAAATGCGAGGATTATTATTATTATTATAATACGCTATCAATGGAAGCTCAGACCTTCTTGGTGAGAGAGGGGAAAGCGGAAAAATGCTGTATTTTTGTGTGTGTGTGTGATGTGATAGTGATCAATGTAACACCTGTTGACTTCTGACCTGTTGCTGAACAGCCGGTGAGTTCCTGGATCATATTTCAAGCAAAGCATTTTTTTTAAAGCGAAGCATTTTGTTCATGTTGCCTACGACAGTGAGCATTACGCCACTCAATCCCATATACGCACATCTTCCCATTCACTCCATTGCTCTACCTCTGGCCAAGGCATCCCCTCTCAGGGAACAGAAGCTTCATGACAATCCAGCTCCACTCCAGTCGTTCTCCTGCCCTGATCTATGACCTTGCTCAGAGATGCCCACAAAGATGGTTGGCATTGGCTAAATGTACAAAACTAGGATAGAGTCACCCTGAGCCTTACTCGTGTCTGTAAGGGGTCTGAGATGCTGCCCTAATCCAGAACAACGGAAGTGGAAAATGTGTTCCCTTAGCACTGACATCCCTCAACAGGATCAACGTGGAGGAAAAAGATATTGCCGTGCCCTTCAACATTTAAGAAAAGCATTCAAAAGAACAATTGGTACAAAGCTGATAATGGAGCCATTTATTAACAGTGGATATAATATATATACAATAATCATTTGGTTACTCAATCCACGACGGTTTGTGGGACGCTGCTGTGCATAATTGGCTGCTGCGTTTCGCCCACAAAATATACAGTCTATTCACTTTACAGTAAATTCTGTGAAGCGCTTTGAGATGCCTTAAAGACGTGATAAGGCGTCTTCAAGGTGTGTCAAATGGAAGGATTATTATTACTATAACGGATAACCTCAATTTGAACCCATGTGACTGTCATCTACAAGATATTTTGTGTAGGATAAGAGGGCTCCTTTAACCTCTCAGCCATAGTTGTGGAATGCTGCTTGTATTATTATTATCTCTCCTTGTAACCCAGAATGTTTATAAAACTGTCAGGAACAGACCTCAGATGATTAATGGCTTTCCTTGAAACACCGTTGTATGTGTGTTTATCAATCTTGCTCAATCTGGCGCCCAGGAACTGCTCATTAGCAGCATCTATGGCTCTCTTTCTGGGTGTTTTTTCCTCCGTCTGGCCTGTCAATCAATCACTGAGACATTGGGGAGAGGAGATTTGCAGTAAAGTGCTAACTTTGAAGCCTTGTGTTCGAGTGAAGTTCTCTGGTGGGGAGTTTCTGCAGGATCAGGCGGTTTCTGAGAACATTTCTTCGGAACAGCTGGTTTCCAGATGTCCCGGAGATGAATAGACAGTATGTGATCCATGTACAGACCTGTCATTTGCAACACCTTGTTTTTGCACCCTAGCTGTCTAAAAACACCTGCTTTCTCAACGAATGCAGTACCAATTCTATTTTTCTCTTCTCTTGCTTTGAATATTTCTCAACAGTAGAGCATTGTGCAAATTTCTTTACCATTTTAAGCAATATCCAAAGTTACACTATATCTAGGGTATTGCACAATCTGTTCCTTACTGGATTTTTAGAGAGGACGGACACAACATCAAAGATATTTTTGTCTGAAGTGAAAGGACGAGGAGTTAGTTCTCAATAAGGTATTGGTGAATGTACATTTTGTGTCGCCGAAGCATGTTATATACTGTAATCCTCATCAGGTCAAAGTAAAAGTTGAATGATTGCAGCAGCCAATTTGCACACGGCGACTTCCCCACGATCAGCCACGAAACACATGACCAATTTTATCACGGGATCTCAAGCCTCCAGCCCCCAAACAACACCGTAGAGGCATATTATCAGCCTGGACCTCGAGCTCAACCACCCCCTCCCTAAAGGCAGGACTCGAATGCACAACCTGCAGGTGTGCCACGAGGTGGCGAGAGTGCCACCCGTTCAGCCAGGCTGGCAACTGGGTCTAAGCCCCCGATGACGGTGAGGAGGGGAAATCAGCTGCCGTTGACGGACGCTCGCTGTGACCCCGTGGCAGGGCTCGGCTCGCGGGCGGGCGAGCGAGCGAGAGGAGGACCCGGGTTCGAGTCCCGGGCTGGGCGAAACGTCGGGCAAGTCTCTGTAAATGGAATCTTGTTGTTGTTGTTGTTGTTGTTGTTGTTGTTTGCCCGAGCGGTTGCTGTTAGTCGATGCTCCGGGGGTTCGTAACCCTCCAGAAAATATATAAATAAATATATATATATATATATATACAAATGTACACATGTATAATAATTTGGTCGCTCAATCCACGGCTGAGTGTGGGGCACCGCCCGTGCGCAACTGTAGACAGTCACTACACTTTACAGTGCAGGTCCCCAAAGGATGGGACACCCACTGTAGTAAACCACTTGGTTGATAAAAGGGGGCGGGGACCCGACCCCCGTTGATTGACACCCGCTGTAACCACGTGGTTGAAAAAAAGGGGGCGGGGACCCGACCCCCGTTGATTGACACCGGCTGTAACCACGTGGTTGAAAAAAAGGGGGCGGGGACCCGACCCCCGTTGATTGACACCCGCTGTAACCACGTGGTTGAAAAAAAGGGGCGGGGATCCGACCCCCGTTGATTGACACCCGCTGTAACCACGTGGTTGAAAAAAAGGGGTGGGGACCCGACCCCCGTTGACTGACACCCGCTGTAACCACGTGGTTGAAAAAAAGGGGGCGGGGACCCGATCCCATTGATTGACACACTCACTGCAACCACGTGGCCTTGCTCGCGCCGGGCGGTGGGGGGGGGGTCGGGGGTGTGTGAGAGGAGAGCGGCGGCTCCCTCCCAGGGTGCATCGCGGCGCCGCAATGGCGGACCTCTCCTCTCGCAGCCCCTGAGCGGGAAGGCCGGGGATGCGGCCGGTGTCGCGGGGAGGCTCAGCCGCCGCCGCCGCCGCCGACGACGCCGCCTCTTGGAGGCCGTGACCCGTCTCTGCCGAACGTTACCGTCACATGCGGCATCGGGCGGGGAGAGGGGGGAAACGTTCTTCTCTTCTCCCCCTCCCTCCCTCCCTCAAAAAAACTAACCCCTCACCCTCCTCCTCCGGCGGCGGCGGCACCGTCAGCCGCCACCACCACCACCTGCGAGCGCGGGCGCCCCCGGTTCCCCCCGCCTGGATGGAGCGGCGAGCGAGCGAGCGGCCAGGCTCCGAGTAACCCCCTGCCAAATAGTGAGTACTCCCCCCCCCCCCCCCACCCACCTCTTCAGCGAGCGCAGGAGCGACGCCCGGGGTGGGGGTGGGCCGCGCGCATGCGCCCTGCCGGGGGGAAGGGCACTTCCTGCTAAATAGTGCGCCTTGTGTACAGTGCTGGGGGAGGGGAGTGTGGGGAGGAGAGTGGAGTGAAGGCATCAGCATTGGATCCCGAAGCTAAAAGTTGTGTTGTTTTGAGGGGGTATTAGGTTTCCTTTCCTGTTTTCAGCTTTTGTTTTCACCTGTGTGTTCTGGCATCTGTGGGTGGGTGGGTGGGGGGGAGAGAGAGGACATTGTGCTCTTTTTTTTGTGGGGGGGGGGGTGGGAGATTTTTTTTGGGGGGGAAAAGAAAGCTATTGCTTTGAGGTGTTTTTTTAAAAAAAAATGAGTGGCTTTTTGTTTTGCGTTCCCACCACCAAACTTTGTCTTCGACTGTTTGGTCGCTCTCATTCTTTTTAACAGCCACTTTGCTGTGCTTCTTAAAAGGAAACACGTTTTTTTTTGGTGGGGGGGGGGTGTTTTAAAAATGTCTTCCTGAACCCTCCTAAACCCCTGAGACAAAGCACCTGCATGGAAGTACTGTAGTTATCTTCTTAATCTTAGGACTGGCTTCAGGTAGGTGCCACTCTGAATTGTTGGTGAATTGTTAGGTTTCAAATTGAGGGGCTCATTCTGGACAAGTTAGACTTTATTTTTACAGCACAAGAAGAAGGCCCATGGTGTTGTATTGTACATGTGAGTTATTTTGCGGCTGGACCGTTTAGTTACTTAACTTTGCCAATCGCATCTTTGTTTGTGAAGTTTCTCGTGAACCTGAAAGTGTTATCAACCTGGAAAAAGGCCGGCGCGCATTGCTAAAGTGAAAGAGTGGTCTGTACCAAGGTATTGTACCAAAGGGAATGTCAATACAAAGTTTTGGGTCTCAGAACATATAATTTTTTTACTATCCTTTTGTGGAGTCCTGTAGCTTAATGGTTAGAGCGAGGGGACTTGGATTCAATTAGCCGGCAGGGCGAAACCTTAGGCAAGGTTTCTTACTCCACATGCCTCTGTTTTCCTAGCAGTAACTGGTTGTTAGTCGATCGGTGGATCGCTTTTCTCAGGGAAATAATCCCATATCCTTAGTTTTTTCTATTGTAACACCTTTGTTTGCCTAGCACAAAAATGTAATCACTCAATCCAAGACTGTGTGTAGGACACCGCTGCGTCCAATTGATTCCACTAAATATACAGTCAGTTCACTTTACAGGGTATTCTGTGAAGTACTTTGAGATGTCTCAGACATGCTAAGACATATATAAAATGCAAGGATTATTATTATATTGTTTGACTAACTGACAATTAATGGTTGCTTTATAGAATTTTGCAGGTCATGTTTCCTTGATATTGAAAACTACAGTGTTGTCACGTGATATTTCTCCCAAATAATATTAATTGCTGTGCAATTCTGCTTGCAAATAATGAAGTGAACTTTTTTAAAAAAAATTCTGGGCTTTGTTTCGTTTAACCTGAATAGTTAATCCTTATGAAAATCCCTTCAGTTATTCGCATCAAAGCTTCTCTCTTTTGAGGTGTGAGTTGGCAGGGCTTTTGATGTGGGTGCAGAAAGTTTGTACATAATTTTAATTGACTACTTATTATCACTTCTGTAGCAATGTTCGTTATTCATCTTTGATTTATAACTCCCGGAGTGGGGAGNAAAAAAGCACCTGGAGAAATAAAGTATTGTTTCCACTAGAATGATTGAACAAAATGATTGTGTACAGCCACTTAAGCTGAATTTCTTGAGCTGAAAATATAATCATCTTTTAGTTCATAATGCGCAAATATTATAGATAAAGTGCTGGGGATGAGGCATTGTGTGACACATTCGATTAGAAAATGTACTTTAGCTCTGAGACTCTTCTGAATGAAGACCAAGCTGGATAAACCTGCACTGTGCAAGTTACATACTTTACTGTAGGGTTCACTGGATAGGGTCAGAAATAGGAACCTTGGATGATTTTTTTTCATGTTTCCTATGCTCAAGTCATTATAATTTTCTTATTGTTTTCTTGGGAGATCCTCTGAATGGGGATCAAACCTATGACTCCCAGTCTGTGGCTCACTAACATGGCAGATAACCTGTTAACTGAGCCTCGCTCCCTCCCTTGCCTCATTCAAGACACATCTCAAGACCCTCCTCTTTGACCGTGCCTTTGGCCACCCTCCTACCCCTACCCTCCCTGTTGTCCACTATTGCTTACCTCAACCCCCTTCCCTTGCTCAGGTCCAAAACCTGAATATTCAGCGCCTTGGGACGTTCTCCCCATATGAAAGGCGCAATACAAATTTGGCACAATACAAATGTAAATTTGTATTGTATCAAGGGAGCATCAAATCCTTTTATTTGAATGTATATTAGTATCTATCCATGCACATTGCAGACTGAAATGCCCTATTCTCACATGTGCAAGGTTTGTATTTTTCATCTCAAAGAGGAATTTCAACATCTGCTTATTGAGGTGTTTGTGGAGTCTAGCCAATATAAATGGCATGTTATTAGCAGGTTGTTTTAAAATATGAGAGCTAAAGACTTTTTTCTAAATCTAAGATTGCTGTTCAAAGCATACCTCTTTATGGGTGTGTAAGCATTTGGACTATTAATGAGCCAGCGCCTTTTAGCTGTGTGTTTCTGTTGAAATTTGCCTGACATTTTTCAGTGGTTTATTGATATACTCTGTGGACAATATACAGAGGAGAAAAAAAAAGAGGAGGCTTGAACCCACAACCTGACTCAGAGGCAAGAGTGAAGTAAAATGAGTCGAGTTGACTGATCTACCAGCGTTGAGCTCATTGCCAATTATGATACTCCAGTTCAATACTGAAGGAGTCAGCGATGCTGTCCTTCAGATGAGGTCTCTCCTGCCTGTTCAGGTGAACATTAAAGATGCTATGATGCTTTTTTTCTAAAAAGAGGGAGCTTCTCCCAATGTTCTGGCCGGATACCTCCAGATATATTAGTCATTCAATTTGCCTTGTGCAAATTTAGTCTGGCCTTACACAAACACAGTCACTATATTTGACAGGAATTACTGTTTCAATTTTGTAAGGGTGGCATCCAACGCAAGGACATTACTATGATATCTAAATAAGATTTTACTGTAACGCATTTGAGGCAAAACCCCTCAAATTCCAACATTGATTAGCTTTATGCTTTGCAAGGAATATTATCTCATTACAAAGTTGCACAGTGCACTAAGCACCAGAGGTTAAGAAATGAGTTATCGCTTCAATGTTCACAAAGATTGCACCTTGGTTATAATAGCAGTTTAGCAATGGAGTAACCATTTCAATAAAAGCCTGGTGTTAACATGCATTTAAAGGGTCACCCGGTTGTCGTCACCTCACGGTTAACTGTACCTTCCTTGTCTTAGACAGTAATGTGTTGACACAATGATGAATGAGCTCTTGCTCTTTGCGTTTGCACTTTTCGGCAAAATCCTAAGTCGGTTGCCCCAAAAAATAAACCAAAGTACAAAACGATATTTCAGCTTTGCTTTCCTATTGAACTGCTTGCCAGCCTCTCTCCAGCTGAAGTCATGTTATTTTCGCTGCAGAGGTTTGAGATCTGAAAATAAGTTGAGTGATTTTGGTCTATCGGGAGCTGACAAAGTAGGATTTATAAAGCTGGAAGCGATTTGAGTTTGGGATTTTAAAATAAATGTACAAAAACCTCGGTCAGGCTGGAAACAAAATGCTTTCACAAGTGTTTTTGGGTAGTGGACACATGGTTTAACCCTACCCTCCTCCCAAAAACCTTGCTCAGTAATCGTCTGTTCCCTCCCAACGTGTACCCATTCAATTTTCATGAATAAAATGGATATATCTTGGACTCTGTAGTGGAGTGCTTCAAACTTCTGTTTTCAGGCGAATTTAAAAGAGAATTGTTACTCGGAGCACCTCAGGGGTAAGTTCTTACAAGTCTAGTTACCTTCCCCCCCATTAATAACTGGCCTTAGATAGGTTTCTAGCAATTCTTAATGATAATAATAATCCTTGCATTTGATATAGTGCATTATCACATTGTGAAAATGTCTCAAAGAGCTTCACAGGATATAGTTTAAGGTGTATTGACTGTATTTTGTTGGCGAAACGCAACAGCCAGTTTGCACACAGCAATGTCCCAGAAACAGCCATCGAGCGAGTGAACAATTTTATTTGGGAGATTGCTGGCCAGGACAACAAAAGAAACTCCCTTCTCTTTTCAAATCGTGCCATGGGATCTTTAACGTTCACCTGAACAGGCAGACGAACAGGTTTCCCATCTCATCCGAAGCACGGCACCTTCCGACAATGCAACAACCCTTCCCCCAGCACTGACGACGGGGAGTGACCGTAGGCATGGCAGAAGAGGCAAGTTTTAAGGAGCGATTTAAAGATAAGAGGGAGTGGGGGATGGAGAGGGAGGGATTGAGGCAGTGAGTTGCAGAGGGGTGTACAGTAGCTTTCTTTTAGTTTATGGTTTAATTAGTGGAAATCCTCGTGAATTGCTGCACCAACTGACTGGCAATAAATCTCTCCCTTTTTAAATTACAAAATAAAGGTAATCCCTTGAGGGGTCAATTTTGCGGTATTTCTTAACTGATTTCTTAATTAACACGTGCAGGCAGGGACTTCCTCTGTAAGTATGCCATTCTGACTTGAGGGATTCCAGGTCTGAAATTTAGTTGGGAATGCCATCCCGGCCAGTCTGTGTTGGGGATTTCTTAATTAAGAGCGACTGCACAATTGATCCCCGTGTCAGCTCGGAGACCCTGCTTCTGTCCTTAAGGTAATAATTCACCAATTGCATTAGAGGGCAGGTTTTTGTTTTACTCTTCAGATTGCCAGCAGCTTCAGGGCCGAGGTTGCTCTCTACATCAACATTTTCAGTAAAGATTCTTTAAAGCTTGTATGCTATGCTACTCAAAAATCCTCTAGTATAATCCACTTTGCTGCTGTTCTTCTCTTTCTTTGTCCATATTCTCTTCTTCTATTTGTTATTTTACAACAAAAACAAAATTACATTTGGATAGCCCCTTTCAAGTCACCCCCATTCAGTGTTTTTTTTAAACTTGAGTTTGATTCAGATTTTTTTTTGCCACCCTCACCCTGTGTTTAAGCCTAAAATTTCAACAAATCCAAAAAAAAATACTACCTGGCCACTTAGCTAATTGGGAGACTGAATGCTGCTGTTTGACATGAACAAATTACTGAATGCTCAGTAGTTCCAGTCAGTCCTCATTAAACAAGGACAAAAAACTTGGTTTGCCATTTGTTGGGCTGATTCTCAGCACTTGAAAGGGCTGCTATCATTCCACTAAGAAAAAATATTGTAGACACACAGTAAAACTTGCATATGTCTGGCCTTCATAAATCATTACCATCGCCTAAGTCATACATGCACCTAAGTCCCATTCAGTTTCCTAGCAAAACCATTTAGATTCTTTGCACAAGTCGTATTTTAAAGCAAATCATTCTCCTAACTCGTAACGCTGCTCTCCTATCCTCCATTACTCCTGCACTTTCCGGCTGCATTCAATCACGGGAAACATAGTCTTGACCCACTGCCGCATGTGCAGAAGAACTTCATTTCCTGCGACTCCGGTGCTTGCCAGTAAGGTCGCACGTGATGACAGGTCAAAACTATATTTTCCACGATTTAATGCCTGCCCATAAGTGTGCATGCAGTGACTAGTAAAGACGCATTGAATCGTGGGAAACGTGGTCTTGACCCGTCATCGCATGCGCACTTACCGGCTGCATTGAATTACACATGGACAGTGTAGATTATTGATTACATCGGATTTTGTGCAATTCATACAAGTTTGACCTGCAAGTCGGACTTAAATGTCTTATTGACTGATATGACTTATGTGAGTTGTACCTTGCTAATCTGCTGTAATAAATATCACTTCTCTATTGTGGTTAACTTGTCTTCCCTATGTCCACGAAAATTCAGTGAAGGTTTCAGTTAGTGCTTGTACCTCTGTGTACTGGGGCAATTGTTTGCGTAAGAAGTCGATTGTGGATTTGTGCATTGCGGAGGGCAGGGCTTGAGTGAATGGAAAGGAATAGCGGTTGCTCTTTATCTCTAAGGTGTGTTCGTGGTGGTTGTAACCTTAGTTTGGGACTTTAATCTCCTCCCTCCCTTAATAAGTCAGCTTTGCAGACATGAAAGGTGTTTGAACAGAAGGATTGTACAGTCGCCAGGTTTAATGGTGCCGTGTACTTTTAAACTTGTCTAATGCTGTGCGGTCGTTCCAAACTACTACCGGGCGGAGGCTTTGCACAGAAATTGCAGCACAGTTCGAAATGTCGATTTCGATAAACGTTATTTTCCCCCCTACCCTCATGAAAATAAAATGTAAGTTAGAAAAATTCACCTCAGGAGCTCCAGTTTTTTTTTGTCTACCTCACCAATCGCTCACATGTCTTGTCTGCAGTCCCGCTGCCCTCATTTACTTTTTGGGCCACTTATATAAGTGAACTAATTTTAAACCAGGTTGAATCATATCAGATTGCTTATTGGCGAGGTGAATTGTGGCAAATCGCTCGATATGGCTCGGATAATCTCAAAAGTAGAAATAAAATTAAGTGCTGTATCTAGACGGACAGCTACACGTGACTGTGATTTCCAAGTCATTTCACGTGCTGCTTTATTTCACGTATGTCGCTTTTTACCTCGCTGACCTTAATAATAAAAGGCTTGCTTTCATTTTTTTCCCTTGTTTGGTGTATGATAGGGTTTCTCTGAAGGTTGGGTTTCATGTGTTAACAGATTTAAAACGATAAACCTATGTGGTTTGAAAATGTTTTATATAACAGATAACCTTTTGTGACAAATCCCTTCAAAGTATATAAGGCTGTGAACATTTTTGACAGGCACTGTAGTCTTTGAAGACGAGCAAGCATCACTGCTCTGCGTCCTCACGCAGAGAGGAGTGGCAACAGACCTGCAACTTCAATGGAAGACCCACAGGATTCACAGGACAGGCCTGTAAGTATTACACAGCGCTTAGTTTTGCTTAAGGCTTAACAAAGTTCAGCGTGTGTCTTTTGCTCTTCTCCATTCCATTTGGTGTTTAAGCTACATTTATAGTACAGGACAATCTGCTGTTCATCTGAACTTGTCGGCTCACTTTTTGCATTCCTCTCGTAGGTATGTTTGTAATTGACATTGACTGCTTGACCATGTGGCTTCATAAATACTAAATCAGCATCAATTGTGCCTGTGTGTGGCCTCTTACATTACAACAGTTGCATTCATGCTGCAGATGTTTCTATGCTCTGTATCAATGTTAGAACCTGCAAGCATTTGCTTTTCTTTCTTTTGTCTTTTCTCCCAAACGTTGAATTACTCTTTGGTGCCCTGCACCTGTTGTAAACTCTTAGTACAGATTCAATGGTATTGAGTAGTGGCTTTTAATGACCGGCTGAGCTCGCAGCTTTGTGATAGTGGAAGCTTTTTCTGAATCTTACTGAAAAAGTTTGTTAGATGCCGACAGTAGAATCATATTTCACATTTGTTAATTTTCTTTAAATGCGCTCCATTTTCTTTGTTGCTTTACGGTGCATTTCTTTTCCTCCTCTTGGCTTGTGTGGCAAAGGTAGACTTGAGTTTCAACTATTCCTTTGAATTTTTCCCTTTGTACTTTAACTTTCCTGAATGGAGTAGGTTTGCAGACTTCCTGGTCGAAGGAGAGTTTCTTGCAATGCTTAAACCTTCTACTACGTGGCTGCTATGTAATATCGTTGTTGACAATGCAAATAAATTAATATCACTGGCAGCCCCAGTGAGCAGGAGGTTCCTGTGAAAGTTCTTGATTTTTAATGCACCTGTATAGTACATGATTATAGATGTGTATTTCATCCAGATCTCCTCCCTCCCCCACCACACACACACAGACACGAAGAAAATAGAGTCTTTACCTTCTTAACAAACCTAAATGCTTTTGCCTGCGACTCCAAACACATTTCACTCTTTTTAGGATGTTGTTGTGAATATGTGAGTTGGTCCCATAGCTAGGCAGGGGGTGACGTTTAAGCTTGTGCTTGCTGTAGTTCTGGCAACCTGTATTTGAACCACTTGAGCACAGCATTATTTGCCTGCATTTCACGTCAAACCAACATTTTATGCTGTGATGCGGCACAGAGTATTGAACTTTGTGGCAGCATTAAAAGTGCAAAGCAGTTTGACCGTTTCTAATTTTGGCACTGATAAAACGAGTGATGTGGCATATTATTTTCTTGCGCTTAAAATAATGTGATTTGTGTCCTTTTCATCAAAATTGTCGAGCAATTTCAAAATGTTCTGTTCTCCTTCAAAACACAGGCACTCGGGTGTATCTAAACATCCTTGTCTCAATAGCTCAGAAGTGCAAAGCTTGTAAGGATCTCCTTTCACCACATCCTCAATTTCTTCTATTGTAATGCCTCTGTTTACCTAGCAAAAAATAATAAGAATTTGGTCATTTTGGTGGCTGTTTGTGAGATACTGCTGTGTGCGATTGGCTGCTGCGTTTTGCCCACAAAATATAGTCAATTCACCTTACAGTATATGCTTTGAGGCATCTCGAAGAGGTGATAAGGCGCTATGTCAAAGGATTATTATAACGTTGTGATGGCTGTATGACCTTTTTAGGGTATTTTAAGCAAATGCCTTTTTTAATGTCTGAATTCGAGTGAAGTCATTTCCTAATTGCATGTTTACAGGTCCGCAAGTAGAAATCATAGCATTAGTGGTATATTGGCATGCTTCCTTGCCAGATTCAGTTGTCACACAGATTGTAGTCAGCCTATTAAAAGAGGAGCAATTTTGTGCTAATTTTCAATCAGATTTTGCTATGCCTGGATTTCTTTTATTGATTACCTTTTTGAGTGATTGAAAGAATAGTGGAGTGGGAAGATTGACACTGTATTTAAGGTCTGCTAAACTCTTTTTGCAACTAGGAAACTGAATTACTGTTTGCTCTGTCGTTTGCAGGTGAAAAAGGCAAGGCATGAGTTGGATACTTCAGAAGAGAAAAGTTTAAGGTGCGTCCATGTGTGCTTGAAGTTTTCAGTGCGTGTGTATTTGATTTACTATCAAGCTACAAATATGAAAATTGTCTAACCCTTCTGACCTCCAGTCCTTGCCAATACTTTGCGAAACCTTAGGCAATTTCTTTACTCCCTATACCTCTGTTTAGCTAGCAGTAAGTCAGAGCCCTGTTGTTAGTCGATTGGCAGATTTCTTTCTGGGGGTAATAGTTCCTCAAAAAAAAAACATTTGTCACTCAACCCATGACTGTTTGTAGGACACTTCTGTGTGCAATTGGTTGCTGGGTTGCACCCTCAAAATAGTCAACAAATTCTGTGAAGCACTTTGAGATGTCTCAACGACATAATAATGCGCTATATCAAATGCAAGGATTATTATTGCTTCAAGGTTAGTTGATATACTGTTCTCAGTTTTTTCGTTTGCTTTGGCTAAAATTAATGTACAGTCCACTGTAGTGACTGAATATTTGTAGATAAACTAGAGAACTGTGGACAAAGAAAATGTTCAACTTGGGCAATCTTTTCTTTCCTTCAAAAGTGTCGATTTTTTTAAATGATCAGGGTTAAAAATAATAGCCCCTAAAGTTAGTTCAGTAATTTCTTTTATTTCTCTCTACCGATGCAGGACTGGGGAAATGCAGAACTTAATCAGACTTCAGAATCAAAGCAGTGGAAATGAAATCCAAAAGTCTGAGTCCAGCAGCCTGGCGAGTGATTTAACTGTGCTGAATGAGCCAGAAGGTGGGTTGAGCTTCGAATTACCTCTGGATGGTTGAGTTCAGATTATTCCCTTCCTCCTCTTTCCTCACTCTTTCCTAATACATACTGTTTGGAAATAGCGGCATGAATTTGATGAATTATCGATGTCCTCACTAACGGAAGCTGGTCTTGTGCTGGATTAGTCTGAGAATGCTCAAGTCTACCTTTTGACCTCGCTATCGGTCATCTTTCCCCTTCCATCCCTCTTGGCTCCCATCCCTCTTGGCTCCCATCCCTCTTGGCTCCCATACCTCTTGGCTCCCAGCCCTCTTGGATCCAATCTCCAGCTCGTGTGCCCAACCAGTACTGTTAAGCGCTTTAGGATGTATGTATATTATATACACAAGACATAAAATTTCATGGTATTTCAATGCAGACACCAAACATTTTTATTTACATTTTTTTTATCTTGCTTGTCTAGTAAAAAACGAAGCAGTGCAAGGTACTGAGTCGGAAACTCCAACAGGAGATAGATCTGGTGAACCGTATCCAGACTCGGGTAAGAATTCGATTTTCACACTTGAAATTACTCTAAATTAAACTTTTTTACGGAAATGTTGTTGGGATATCTGCATGGAGAAGCAGTTAAATGACATTGTTGTAAATCTTTTTTTTCTCTCCCAAGCGATTTCTGATTTTCATCGCGAGCACCAGCTGCTCTCACAAACGCTTGTGATTAAACACTTAAAAGGTTTTTTAAAAAGGAAATGTATTTCCTGTCTTTCAAAGGTTTGGTGGCGCTGGGCTTACTTTAGAAGCACAGGTGTGTGTAGAACGCACTGTAATGCGGTTGAAGTGGAATTGTGTAATAATAAAGAGGCTTTTCTCTTGTTTATGTACTCTTGATTTTAATAATCGAGTTGAATATTCTCCATTGTTTTTTCTTGCAGTTATAACGTGCTCGGGTTACAGTGCACGGGTGCCAAATCAAGATAACGTGCTAATGTTTCCTGCAAAGTGAGTTTCAATTTAAACAATTTACATGTTGCTTTAATTGCTATGAAACGCGTTTGAGACTCTGATGTGGTGAGGTGCTGTATAAGTGCACTTCTCTATTTGATTGGAACTTGTTCTGCTTGTTCTTTATTCCCTCCATCTCACCATCTATGGCAATGGCCCATCTCTGCCTTCCCCAAATCTCTTTTCCTTGCCCTCAAAACCCTCGTAAAAACCTCTCTCTGACTGTGCCTTAAGGGTTAACATCCTTAAGTTCTCCTTCCTCTACTCCTTGCTCAGTGTTCCCCTCTGTTTCTGAGACTTTTAGCCTTACTTTCAGTTTCCTTACGGTTTAAAAATGTTCACACACCAGTCCAAATAATTAAAAGACTGGTGTTCTCAAAGTAATGTTTGATCAGTAATAATGTGACTGTTTTCAAATGCTTTAACCTTGTGCACTGTTAGATTATTTTCAATGATTTTAGTTTCTTGTTGAGTGGTGGAAAAAGATTTTATTGTGCGAATATAACTTATTTAATTTTTTAGGCCATATCCACACGTTTTTTCTCCACCAATAGTACAAACCTCTTACACTGGACAGCCTCGGTATCCAGCGGTTCAGCAACCTGTATCCTATACTGCATATTCTCAGCCAAACCAGCCTTATGGACTACCTCCCTTTGGTAAGCGAATCTGATAGCCATCCTTGTTGATCACTTGGTTTTTGTAAGATTTGAATGAGGGGTAGGAACTGCAGGAGGAGTGCAATAATAGCCTACAAATAGCAGGAAACTGCAGGTCTAAGGACGTAAGATGGGAAACAAAGTGTTGTGTGTGTAAATACATTTTAAAAAATGAACAGGGAACAAGGTTGAATACAAAATGTAACCTAATGTGCTGGAGAAAGGAAAGGGAATGACACCTGGTATAATGACACCTGGTATCTTCCTTCGTCCTGGTGTATGAATGTCTGTTTCACAACTGCACTCAGTATGACAGACGGGCATGATCCATCTTACACCCGAGAGAGATTTGAATGTCATCATATGTGTTTGGTAACTTGATGCTAAGTTGTTAAAAGGAGTAACTGCTATTTCGCATTAGGTGCGTTGTGGCCTGGTGTGAAAACAGAGGACGGATCCACCAGTCAGCCTGGATACCTCAGTTACAGTCCAAGCTTCAGCTCAAACCAAACCAGCCCAGCACACTATTCATATCCTCTTCAAGGTACCTATCAAACCTATCTGCAGATAATAATAATCATTGCATTTGATCTAGAGCCTTATCACATCTTCGACACGTCTCAAAGCGCTTCATAATAATTCATAATAATAATAATTCATAATAATAATCCCTCCAAAAAAACAATAATAAATTGGTCATTTTCAATCTACGACTGTTTGTGGGACATTGCTGTGCGCAATTGGCTGCCGCGTTCGCCCACAAATATACAATCAATTCACTTTACAGTGTGTTCTGTGAAGCGCTTTGGGACGTCCTCCCGACGTGAAAAGCGCTATATCAAATGCAAGGATTATTATTATAGAATAAACTGTAAAGTGAATTGACTGTATATTTTGGTGGGCGAAAGGCAGCAGCCAATTGCGCAAAGCAGTGTCCCACAAACAATCGTGGGTTGAGTGAAATTATTTTTATTTTTTGAGTACAAGGGGACCAGTGTTGAAGTATAGAACTATCTCTTTATGAAAACAAGGTAGAAATAATTGATATTTGCAGCAGTTTTTAACTTATACACTGAGTTACTTTCCACCAACTGAATCTTTTATCAAGTGTTTTGCCCACAAAAAATACTGTCAGTCCACTTCACAATTTATCTTGTTAAGCGCTTTGAGATATCTCAATGGTGTGAAAAGGTGCTATATCAAATGCAAGGATTATCATGATATTATTATCTTCATACTAAGGTGCAATATCAAATGCAAAGGTTGTTCTTATAAGCCAACTTTTTTTTTAGCAGGTTCAAGTTTCACCAGACCTGGTCTTTATTCTGCTCCTCCTCCTCCCCCTCCTTCTGCAGCTGCTGCTGCTGCGACCGTGGTCACAAGTACTGCAGCTCCCAGCAGTTCCAATCAGGTACACTGCGCGCTGTTCCGCAAGCGCTCTGTCCGAGACGCAACCCTGCGTTACGTCAGCGCGACAACAGCTTGCGTTTATCGTGGCGTCCCAGAGGGCTTGAGTCCCAGACTCCCAACGCAAATTGTCGTTGCTGGTTTTAAAAAAAATTACAAAAAAAAAACAAATTGCCCATAAAAACGTTCCGTTTTTTTAAAAAAAATTGCAGTCAGTCCAAATCCCTAACTGTCCAACGGCTTGGGATGTCCTCCCCACATGAAAAGTGCTCTGGGATGTTACCCTATGTGAGTGGCACTATATAAATGCAATTTGTTGTTGAAGTTGTTGTTGTTTCTGCAGGATTATCCTTCTTACACATCTCTTGGGCAAAGCCAATATGTGGAGTATTATCCCAATTCGAACTACAGCACTGCAGTGGCCACGAACGCCAGCAGCGTCTCCACCACCGCCACCTACCCGATGCAGAAACTGCAGGCGGAGGTTTCTGGTCTGTCAGGGGAGGGCTTTCAGTCAGGTAAGTCTGCTCACGTGGCTCTGGCACGGCCTGAAGTTCTGCTTGTAATTTGATTTCTTTCTTGTGTTGAGAGAATGTGTGTGTTGTGAAGCTTTATGTACAATAGGGTACGAGACTTAAACATAGGGCCCCATCTTCATATCACCAACAAACCTTTGTTTATTCGTCTCATTGCTATCTGCCGGAGAGGAATCCACTTTAGAGTTTGCCTATGTAGCTACCGCTAGTTTCAAAAGTTTGTATTGGGTGCACGCTCTTCAAGATGTTTTGATGCATTTAGGCACAGTTTCGAACACAAGTTTTAATTGATTAAAAAGGTTTTTTTTTAAATTATGAAATATATTTGGCAAACTTCCCAGGTGAATCTCCAATTGTGCTAGGAAACGAGAGGGAATGAGATTTACTTAGCCTGGCTTGCTTGATCAACTAGATTAATCACTTTCATGCACAGGATTATTAGCACGTGGAATGCTTCGCCTTCTGTGGCTATTGAAGCTAAAACCATAGGATTTGATAGCGATTTGCAACAGGAACAATATAAAAGGATACGTGGAAAGAGCCGGGAATTGGGATTAGAGAAGATAACTCCATTGTATGATCTGCCACCAGTCAAATAGCCTCCTCTAGTCCTGTAGTTTCTTGGATCAATGCTACAAAAAGTTCAGCCATTATCTACAGAAGTAAAACTCCCCGGGTCAGTAATTGCTTTGGCAGATTGCCTAAAGGACAAATCCTGTTGTTAGAAACAGAATGATCGTTTAAAGAATCAGGTCAGACAGTGATGGAAATACGATTCCCTTGAGCAGGAAAGCTTTAAATGGCTTTAAATAAAGCGCGTGACCTTTTGCTGTTATTAGACTCAGCAGATGATTTATCTGAATTCTCTTTTATTCCCCCCCCCTCCCCAAATACCCCTCTCTCTAGGCGAATCTGGTCCGGCTCAAATTCTGTCACCAACAGCACTGAAGGAACTTGAACAATCTCGGAAGAATGTTGGTGGAAAATCCAGGGGGAAAGGGAAGAAAAGTTGTTCGTCACCATCACCTGATAATGAACTGGAGGTCTGTGTGGAGATTAACTAGTCTTTATGTGTGTGTGTGTTTAGAAACAGAAACAGGAGTAGGCTATTCAGCCCCTCGAGCCTATTCCGCCATTTTATAAGATCATGGCTGATCTGTACCTCAAGTCCAGTTACCCGCCTTTGCCCCATAAGCCCTTAATGCCCTGACCTAACCGATATCTATCTATCTGTGGCTTGTGGTCAAGAACTGCTTAATCATTAATCTGTTTATTTACTAATTCCTGCAATATGCCAAATTGAAATGTAGTTCTCTCTTATTTCGCTGCAGAGGGTGTTTGTCTGGGACTTGGATGAAACCATCATCATCTTTCATTCACTGCTTACCGGGTCATATGCACAAAGGTTTGGGAAGGTAAGAAAACTTTGCCTCTGTGATGTAAAGCTGGGTCATTTCCTGCAGAGCTGAACATTGAAGGAAAGTGTCTTGAAAGCTTGTAGTAAATTAAGGAATCTTATCATTTTTTTCCACGCTCGCTTTATTAATTCAAAGTAAGTTATTTGTTGTGTTCAGGACAGTGTGGCATGGGTGGGCACACAGTTGACCGGCATCCATCTTAGACATCCTAATTGTGTTCGGAGACCTATATTTAAGTGCCAAATGCAACCCCAAGTGAAGGGTGCTGTATAAATGCAAGTCGCTGTTATGGTTGCATTTTTAATGCTGATTAGTTGGTTAGTTTCCCTATTCTTCCATCTCTTTTCTCAATAAATACATATACAGTAGAAAACAAACTTACATTTATGTAGCACCTTTCACATCGGGAGGACGTCCCAAAGTGCTGGATTTACAATGTTGCGAAAACGATGCCCTGGACCTGACTGGTTCTGATTGCCTTTCAGGACTCGTCCTCAGCGCTAACGTTAGGGTTACAAATGGAGGAGATGATATTCGATCTCGCTGACACACACTTGTTCTTCAATGACTTGGAGGTACGTGGCTGCCTCTTTGTGGCCAACATCCCAGACGCGTTGACATTGAAGTCGCAATGTAAAAGCTGAAGTCAGTTGCAGCTTCGGGGAGACTCTGAAGGCTGTTTGTGGTACAGTAGACTCACAAGTCGTATCAGTTGGGACCATACATTTAATATGACTTCTGCAAAGTATAAGTGATGTCAAACTTGCATAGAATGGGACTTGGGCAGATGTATGACTTAGGCGATTATATGATTTATACAGTTCAGACTTCTGCGAGTTTCACTGTATTAGACATTTGGGTGTGCTGAATTTTGTTTAAGCGTAATTTTCATTTCTTCTCTGACCTTTCAACAGGAGTGTGATCAGGTCCACGTGGAAGATGTTACAGCAGATGATAACGGACAAGACTTGACGTAATTTTTATCAATATTCCTTGTTTTGTTTAAAAGATTTCACTTTGCCCATTCGCGTTTTTAGATGGATTTTTGTCAATGACTTTCTTTTTCCCGCACCCCCTCCCCCCTCTTCCTTTCCCTCGACATTTGCTTGGTGGTGTGAGCTTTTTGCGTGCATGCATATTAGGGTGAAACAGCACTGGATTTCAGCACAACGCAGCAGTGGTCACCCATCTCGAGTGGCGTTTTGCAGGGCAGTTGGGAGGAATGAGAGGAGAACTCAACAAAGCAGGAGAAATGCAACCTCCAAAGAAGGCACTGTGTTGCACAGAGCCAAACTCAATTCATTAGGCAGCGCCAGAAATACATAGGTCTTCGAGCTCCAGGCAGTAGGAAGCTTTTTAAGATATATTTCATTCTTCGTTTCAGCGACTACAACTTTGCTAATGATGGTTTTCGTGGGTCGAGTTCAAGCCTTACCTCAGGAGGTGGTGTCCAGGGAGGCGTTGACTGGATGAGAAAGCTGGCCTTTCGATATCGACGAGTAAAAGAAATGTACAACTCACACAGTAGTAATATTGGAGGTAAGCTTCCTTAGTGCTTTCCGACATTTTAGCACATGAGCTCCTTCGGTCATGAATTGCTGGTAGCAGTGTGAGCCGCCTGTTCCATCCAGTGAAAGCTATCTTAATATTAACGCTAGGAATTGTCCTGCTGATCTTTACTGAATTACTGTTATTGTCTAGCTAAACCTTGTGCGCGTTCAACAAGAAGAATAATGTCCTTAAGCACCTTGACGTGGAGTATCTGAGTCTATTCTCAATATAATCTTTATTAGAACATAATAGAACATTTCGGAGATTTGCTAATTCTCAAATATGTGTTAGCTGCTTCCGTTGTTCTCATTGGCTTTCTACATTGTCTCAACATTTACTAAATGTTTGAGAATTGAGGTTGCCAGTAAGTGTAGGTTTTGTCTCTCTCAAGTTTCAATATTCGTGCCACTGTCGAATTATTTGTTATAGATTCAATGTATTTTTTATTTGGGTTCAGAATTACTTGCCCTGCTCAGAAGATTACTATAACAGAATGTAATAAACTCCCCTTATTTCAACAGGCCTGTTCAATCCAACCAAGAGGGATTCCTTACAGCAGTTAAGAGCAGATGTGGATGTTTTAACAGACTCCTGGCTGGGAACTGCTTTGAAATCACTCTTGCTAATTCAGTCAAGGTAACAACAACTTGCATTTGTACAGAGTCCCTCATGCAGGGTAATGTCCCAGCGCTTGACAGAGGGGAGCACGATGCCAGCCTGGTGGGATGTTGCTGCAGGCACGGTCGAAGAGGAAGATCCATTAGGAAAAACATTTATTATAATAATGATCCTTGCATTTGATATAGTGCCTTACCACGTCATTGAGACTTCCGAAAGCGCTTCGTAAAATATATTGTATAGTGATTGACTGTGTATTTGTGGGTGAAATGTGGCAGCCAATTGCGCACAGCAGTGTCCCACGAACAGTCGTGGATTTAGACGTTTAAAACGCCACTGTTCTGAGTCTGTTTTTTGTTTTTTGTGGGTTTTTTTTAAAGAAGAAACTGTGTTAATGTCCTGGTCACAACGACGCAGCTGGTCCCAGCTCTGGCTAAGGTGTTGCTGTACGGATTAGGTGAAATTTTCCCGATTGAAAATATTTACAGTGCTACGAAAATAGGTGAGAAATTCAACCCAGTACTTTTGTTTAATCTAAAGTTGCGCTTTAGACAGTTCGATATTTATGTTGTAACAGATTTTTTAAAAGAAGGTTGATCAAACCCATTGATTCAATTACAAGGAGGTGATTTCTTGAGTGGAATTGATTCATCAAAAACAACAAATTATATTTGTATAGAGTCTTTCACGACGGGAGGTCATATCAAAGCATCCCAATCAGCTGTAGCATAAATTCAGATTATGATCTGATTTTGTTTTTTGTTAAACGTTTCTTTAATGATTTTGCATCGCACCAAAATAAAGACTGATTTATGGTTTGCCACTGACATCACTACCTGCGCAAGCAAGTGCAACTGACTTAACTGCGCAAAGGAAATCACATCAGGGAACCTCCCATACATAGCTAGAGTGGAGATAGATCTGTATGTAGCCCGTGCACACTTTATTAACCTCAGTAGACAAGATTCCTGCCAAAGCTGAGACGTGTCTCTTTTGCAGGCAAAGAAAGCTGTTTTGAGCGCATTGTATCCAGATTTGGGAAGAAGGTCACCTATGTAGTCATTGGAGACGGCCGAGACGAAGAGTATGCAGCGAAAAGGGTAAAAGTACAATACATTTCCCAGGAACGCTTTACGGGGAAAGCGAGTGAATTAGCACACTGTGGTTAGGCTGCCTGCACAGTGAAAGCTGATGCCAGACGTGCTCTGTCAGCGGTTCAAGGTGTTGAACATCATCTGCTGTTTTCATTCATTGGATTGGGTTAGGGATGCAATCCATGTTTCCATCTATATCTGGTTGCATATTGTCATCTGCTGGATGCCAGTAAATAATGTAACTTTATGCTGGTTAAGTACACATCATCACTATCGTCATCACTTAAAAAAGGGAAGAGCAATGGAGAAGATTTATATAATAATCATCATAATAATCCTTGCATTTGATACAGCGCCTTATCACATCTTAGAGATGTCTCAAATCACTTCGCAGAATATACCGTAAAGTGAATTGACTGTGTATCTTGTAGGTGAAATAATAATGATAAATAAATATGAAGGGTGACCCGTTTACAGCTCTGAACTCAATTTATAATGTGCAAGGTTGAAATCCAACGCCTTGGGACATCCTCTTGACATGCAAGTCGCTACACAAATGTTATTAGCTATTGACTTTTTTTAAAATAATATATTTTAAACGTGCAATTTTTTTGTTTAAATTCCAGCACAATATGCCGTTCTGGAGAATAGTGAATCACGGTGATCTGATATCCCTGCATCAAGCTCTGGAACTGGACTACCTGTGATCGACTGGGCAAGAGACTGCATCAGCGGACGTACACTATTTGAGAGCAGACCACTGATTTTGTTGTTAGCAATTCTGCTTTATGCCCCAACACAAGCCAGTAGTGAATGAAACAGTCGAACTCTTATGACGACCTTCTTCTGGTTGATATCAGGAAAAAAAAATTCAAAAAACGCAGGTAAATTGTCACAGGAATTCTACAGAGTTAAATTATCACTTTTTTTTCCCAAAACAAAAAAGAAAAGAAAGAAAAACGTAATCCATTCACGTGCATCACGACACCCGAGTTTCTGTTGATGTGTTAATGCACTGAAACTTCTGCCTCTGTTGCCCTGGAGGCTTTGTGCAAACATCCTTTGGTTATTACTGTAGAAACCTTCCTGAATATCTCTACCCTTCAGTACTACCTACAGACGTGCCTGGACAGTGCTTACATACTGGAGGAGCCTCCCCTTTGGCTGAAGTAGTGATTGGAGATGCGTTCGACAAGAGACTGAAAGGAGTACTTCTGTTTACTTCTTTACTTACTGACATTCGTTTGAGTTTGGGTGTCTCTTTTTTTTAAAATTGTAATTTCCAGTAGTGTTTTATTTTCTTCCTATGTTTAAAAAAAAATAAAAAGAAAAGAAAATCTTTCTAAGATAGTACGGTAACAGCAACTCCCTAACAGAATGTCTTTGGGGATGAGATACAACACGATGCACTGTGGTAGGCCTGTTTGTTTCAAGTCACCCCTGGTGTTTGAATGGGGAGCGGGAGGGGGCGGATGGGAAATATTCTTGAATTTCAAAGTCTCAACTCTTTTTCTCCCCATCTCCTCCCTAAAGCTCAAATAGTTTTTAGTTTGATTTGGGGAACAGCGGAATCGCTGTATTAGTGATTTTGTTCTGTTGCCCCGCTAAGCAGCGTTGTTCCTTGAGAAATATTTTTACTCGATTAAGTGAACTTTATTATGCTCCTTTTTAACTCCCCAAATGCAATCCCCAGGAAGTATCTGGTTTCAGCAACCTGGACATTTGAGGTGCAGGGTAATAATGTGTACTAGTTCATTTCTAATGATTAAAGAATCTGTAGAACAAATACTTGGCTGGACCCATTGCTGTTCAAGTTTTGATACGCTTTCAAGCTATTTATTCTACCACTGCAGAATGCCAAGTGGAGTGAATCCAATTCTGATTTGAGTTTCATCTGCCCCAATACATTCTCTAACCATTGATGAAGTGCGAAGGGCATCAAAAAAGATGGACTCGAATTACCATTTGAAACGGGATGGCTTCCAAGGCGAGCGTCCAGTGCATAGGGAGATGTTAAATTGCGAGATGAGTAATTAGGCTCAAACCCTTTAGGTTTGGATTCCAACAATAGTTTACACACCATCGCTTGTACTTAAGAGGATCCGTGTTGGAGCTACATTAAGACATTTCGACCACAAAACATACAGTCAGTTCACTTCATAGTGTATTCTGTGAAGTGCTTTGAGACGTCTCAACGACCTGATAAGGCGCTGTATTAAATGCGAGGATTATTATTATTAATAATAAAACCTACCTTGCGATTTTCCCCTGTTGGTTCCTCCTTTTAATAGCTCTGATTCTAGCCGTTCCTCAGCCGAAGCCCCTTTTGCTGATGATTTCCCTTTCAATTTCACCTTGTGTTTCCTTCCGCTTTTTATCTACCGTTCCATCAGCTGTCCCTCCTTTTCTTACCATTCTTGTGTTCTCTGTCTGTTTCACACCCCCACCCCACACCCACCCCTCACCTCCTATTTCCAGAATGCCTTGTTCTCACACTCTGTTGCTGCTCACAACGGAAATGGGGTGAGTGTGAGGAAATTCTACGGAGCTAAATACAAGAACCTCTGTAGAGTTCCTGCAAAAAAAAAGGTGATCATTTAACCCTGTAAAATTCCTTCCTCACACCCATCCCATTTCTGTTTGAGCAGAGACAGTGTGAGAACGTAAGACACTGCCTTCAAATTGCAAAAGAGTTTTACATTGGCGGGGAAACAAAGTATGTTGAATCTCCTATTTTCAAGTTGTGGGCAATCTTATCGAATGCAAGGATTATTATTATATACAGAGGTGAGCACATACTATCAACTACTGCAAAGGGTTTCAGTTTTTATGTGAAGACTGTGCATTTGTAGGCAAAAGGATGGATGGATGTGGCTTTTTACCTTGGCACAAGTTTTTTTCTGGCTGTGGCTGCCATGAGGTGTGCAGTTAAGCCTGATACGGAAGACCGAGCTTGTCAGTCTGTCCCACAGCAACTAATGTCAATTTCTCACCCTCACCCAATGGATACCAAGGATTTTAGTTTATTCGATCACATATTTTGCTAATAACAAGGAAAGGATTCCCCCTGGACTATTGAAATGCATTCAAGCGCAACTCAGTACAAAAAAATAATAAAATGTTTCCCGATGGCAATCTAAATAACATTCTCACTGTCGACGTGGATATAATAAAATGATCTACGGTATTAAAATTAGAGAGCTCAGAGGCAAGTGGGAACCTCAGCTTCTTTCCCGACCCCTGAGAAACTTGTCAGTAGAATTTAGCTTTTAAGGTACCGATTGGTAAATTCAGCTGATGGACCAGAGTGGGAGCTTCGAACTGATTTAATTTGCAACCTTACCTTGAGGGTTTTGAGTAGAAGTTACTGTGATTATACTGTGCCTCGGTACCTCTCGCCCTGTGTGTGTGTGTGTGTGTGTGCGTGTGCAGTTTTTTTTTTCTAGGATTTTCTTTTTGTAAAGCTTGACGGAAAGAATGTGTATCAAGTGGATTTTACACTGTGCCTTAAGTAGTGACTGCTGAGTTTTTTTAAAAAAACAGAAAGAAAAACAGTGCAGAGGTTATAGACCATTACAGCTTGTTGTGTGCTTGTTATATTAACTTTGCAGGTTGCAAAATTGGCTGAGTGTTTTCCATCGGCTTTTTTTCTTTTCTCCTGTCCTCTCACCTCTTCGTGCAGTTGTCTCCGGGTTCTCGTTCATATTGCTCCCTGGGTTTTAGTCCGTCAGAACCACAGGCTCTTAAAGGATGAGATTGTCAACACAAATGTCCTACACGCTGACTGTTTTCCCCCCCCCACCCCCCTCCCCCCACCCCACCCTCCACTAAGCAAACACAAGTTGCGGATTATCAGTAAATGAACTGCAAGAATATAGCCATTAAAACGATGTATTCAGTTATCTAGTCAAATCCATATTTGTTTAAAACTTGACGCTTCTTGATTGTTCAATCATTCTGTGGAGATACATACTGTATATAATTTTACAAATCTTAAGATTTTTGGACATTGTAATGCGTTAACGATCAAGCACTGGAAACGTATGTAATTCTGGTGGTGTGGTTTTCATCAAGTGTGGCGAATTAAACAACTTTCTCCCTTATGTACTTCTTGGTGGTTGATTTGCAGTGTATGTTTGAGGCTATATTCCAATGCTGAGTTTTGAAAACAGCCCGTAGTCCAAATTAAATGTGTGTTGTGCCATGTTTAAAGCATGTTTTGGGGCCCTTTAGTGACTTGAATATTACATTCATTGCCCCCATCCGTTTGGGGTTCAGTTTGTGATACACGAGACGTCTCCAAAGAATCCCAATTACCAAACGGGGACTCCTTCCCGGAATGTCTGGCTGATTCCTAGAAACGGATCTGCGATCAGATTGCAGACCGGCGGTGATTTCACGATAAAATTCCCCTGTTTTAATAACTACAGCGGAACTGGTTTTGAATGAGTGGGGTTACAGTGCTTTGCTGCTCTGATAAATCGCTCTGCCGAGTACTTCGCTGCGGTCTGCGCACAGGAGCAGTGCTGATAAAACAACAGCGGCAAATCACATTTGTTTGGCGCCTTTCACGTCGGGAGGACGTCCCTCGGCGCTGGAATGCTCAAGGATCCGCACCCGAGCTAGGGGATTGGGATTAGGATGGGGGAGGGTAGAGGTAGGAGGGTGATGGGCACGGTCAAAGAGGGGGTCTTGAGATGGGTCTTGAAGGAGGCATTTAAATTGCATCCTTCCACGTGTCAGAACACTTAAGCAAAGTAACTGTGCGCGCAGACACACACACACACACATATATGCTGCTCAGGTAGAGATTTTTTATTTCTTTTAGACTTATGTAAACAAACCTACTGTGCAAGAATTAACGGCATTCTCCAACAAAGCACCATCTTCAGCAATCAACAACGACATTGCGCTGGTACTGGGAACCCTACTTTATTTGATGGATGCACCAAAACTCAACACTTAAATCATTTCATTAAAAAAAAACTCATTACATTTATTCCTGCAGCAGCTCCCTGCTTAGGTAATATGACAATTACTAGCGTATCGCTCAGTTTACAAAACTTCTCCCCTCCCCCCCCCCCCAAAAAAAAAAGTGAAATGGTTTTATGTGTTTCGAAAATTTCAAATTCCCCCAATGTGTTTTACTTTTATTATGATTTCTGCACTGTAGGCGGTATTTGAATGGCCTTTTGAGCATTAACTTTACAGTGAAATCTTGTCGGTTTCAAACAAAAATTCCTCTCTTCAGTCCCAGCTGAAAAAATCTATCATTACAATCTGGGTGGGAGTTTAATCCTCGATGAGCTAATTCCTTCGAACACGAAGGAAAATGCAATAACTAAGATGCATGTTGCTTTGAGAAAGCCATTTGCTTCTATTGACACTCATTAGCAAATCCCTTTATATCTTTCTTGCCTCCTTTCTTCCCTGCCTGCCTCCTGGAACCTGTTTCCTCTGGAGATAAACTTGAAATAAAGTTAACAGCACCTTTTCCATTGGATTGCGGCTGGTTCGGACTCTCGTCAGTGTGTGGGACTGTTCCAAGGTGGAAGGAATAAAATATAATTAAGTACTGTGGACTTTGCGGGACTTATGTAACTCGAAAATACATTCACTTCTCAACCTGAAGCTGAACTGGACTCTTAGAGACTGCGCTGATTCAGCCGTAAGGGGGTGTGTGTCAACTGGGGTGTGTGGGTGGATTATGCAAAGCATCCTTAAAAATTTAACGTCAGCGATAAGGGAGGGAAGGGAAATCTCTGGTGGACGAGAGCTCCATAGCAGTTTTTTGGGTCAAGTGAGATCTCTGATAAAATTGCTGGATGTTCGATGGATACAAAAGTGCAATAATATTTATTGGCACCGTCTCCCAAATCAGTGCCAGGCCAGCAGGAACCGGTGGGGTGGTAAGTTTAACTGCAGATATACTTGTACCGAGCTGTGGGAATGACAAAGAACTCTCTTGGGCCCCATTTGGCCTCATTCTTCCACAGTTCAATTTCAGAACCTTACAATCTGCTCATTCCACCAAAAGTATCTGTTGCTTCAAGTGAGTCACATCCTGGCAAACCGTTCCACCAGTTGATTGCTTTACGTGCAAGCAAATACTTTCTGGCGTCTTGTGCGAACTCTGTCCTTCGCCAGAATTAATGCTTAAAATAAAATCTTACTCTGTGGCATAGTGGTTAGAGCTTACAAGCGAGAGGACCCGGGTTTGAATCCCGGGCAGGGGGAAATCTTAGGCAAGTTTCCTTACTCCACACGCCTCTGTTTGCCTAGGAACCCAGTCATTGGTCGACTGGTGAAGCGCTTTCTGGAGTTAATAATCCTTCTATTAAAAAAAAAATACATTTTTTAAGGGATTACTGGCTCAATCCATGACCGTTTGGTCAGTTGGCCACTGCATTTCGCACACAAAATGTCCAGTCAATCCAATATACACTATACAATACAAAATTACATATTGTATAACGCCTTTCACGTGGGGGGAATATTCTGTGAAGTGCTTTGAGACTTCTCGACGACGTGTCAAGGCGCTGTATCAAATGCAAGGACCACAGTTAACCGTTTTACTTCTGTCAACCATCAAATCTGTCCGGCCACCTTATTAGATCCACTGCAGATCATCTAATTCCCTCGCAGGAGCCCTCCATCCTTACATTCTGAAACAAACGTTCAGTAGTTTCAGGACTGAGCTGTATGTGGAAGTTCTGGGCCCAATGTCCATCCCCCTTTCAGATGGAAACCTCCTTGGAGTTTTCAACCGCCTTCTCCACTCTTTGCTTGCCGCGTTTCTTTTTCTGAGGCTGGTGGCATACCATGTCAGCGGAGAGTGCCTTAATCCTCCTGTTGACGGGGACGGGGACGCGGGCCATGGATCGGAAGCACGGTGCCGAATCCTGCAAACTGTCCGTCTCGTCTCCCTCGGGCTCCTGCGCGACCCACAGGGTGGGGTGGAACCACCGGTAGTAAACGCCCTTCATCATCAGGCCGAGGGCGTACGAGCCTGGGATGGCGGCCAGCAGCTGCGCGTGGTAGGAAGCGCTGGAAACGGGATCTCTGTGAAGCCACCAGGACACGAGCAAAATAGTGCAATCCACCACAATGAAGGCGTGGTAAATAATCTGCCGGATTCTGGTTTTGCCCTCGGAGATGTTGAACCAGACAAAGTACAGGATGACCGCCACGGTGCCCCTGTAGAACCACTCGCCCTTGGAGCCGTTCATGAACTTTGTGTCCTGCTCCCAAGCCCAGAAGACCATGGTCAGCCAGACCAGCAACACGTGCAGAGCCACATACCCCCCGAACACGGTCGCGAAGAGCGTGACGCACACGATCCTGGGGGAGATGAGCAGCAGGTTCCACAGGAAGTAGGGCAGGGCGGCCAACGTGCTCAGCTCCCGCTTGTGGCTCAGCGAGAGGCGGAGGTACCGGTGATAATCCACCATGGCCCAGGCGATGGAAGCGAAAGAAATCACAATGGTAAAGTCTGCGGGGACACAACCAGCGAGCGATCAGGCGGAAAGCTTGGCAAACATACCCTGAAATACCTGAACGTGAATCGCACAGTCGTTGCCCTCACATCAACAACAACAACAAGCAATTGTATTTACACAACGCCTTTCCCGTCAGGGACTGCCTAACGAAATAAAACGGAGACGTCGCTGTGCAAAAATCGGCCGCTGCGATCATCTACGAGAGGATACAGCGATGACACTTTCTAGTAAATCCTGTGGCGCTCTGAGAGATTGTTTCAATAACGCGATCAGGCGCTGTATCAAAAGCTACGACGACGACGACAGCAGCAACGCAGGATAGCGACCCAAAGCGCTTACTGTAAATCGTCGTCTGTACTTACACTGGTAGATGGCCACCTGGTTCTTCTGGAGGATGATGTACAGCATCAGTGCCAGTTGCGAAGCACTTTCCAGGATGGTTTCGAAGAGACGTAACAAACTGATGTCGGTGATGAGGTAAACAACCCACCCGCTCTCACTGCGATCTTTGCTAACGTACGCCTGGAAACCCAGCTCCAGCGCCGCGACGTACCTGGGGACCAACAATACAGGGGTCACTCCTGCCGCGTTTCACCCCCAAAATAACAGTCAATCCATTTTACAGTGTATCCCGCGAAGCCCTCTCGACGACATGATAAGGCGCCGTATCAAACGCAAGCTGTTATTATGGAGTCCCGTAGCACAGTAGTTAGCGCGCTCGCCTTGCGAGCGAGAGGACCCGGGTACACAATTCCTGGCCAGACCGAAACCTTAGGCAAGTTTCCTTACTCGACACATCTCTGTTTTCCCAGCAGTTAAAAGGAACCCTGGTTGTTAGTTGATTGGCGGATCACTTTCTGGGGGTAATAATCCCTCCACCCCACCACCCACCACATCCACGACTGTTTGTAGGACACCGCTGTGCGCAATTAGCTGCCACATTTTGCCCATAAAATACAGTCAAATCCACTTTACAGTATATCCTGTGAAGCGCTTTGAGAAGTTTCGATGACCTGATAAGGCAGTATGTCAAATGCAAGGATTATTATTATTAATAATAATTCTAAAACCACAGCCTAGAGCTCAGCCTGTTCCTGTCGAGGGCCTTGTCCGCAGAATGCAAATTGCAGAAGGCAATCTACTTTCGAAGCAGAGTTCCTGCTGGTTGGTGTGACATTCTGAACATCCGGGTAGGAGAAGTCCCCATTAGACACGTTTATTAAGAAAAACAATATTGAAAAGTGTAGTGTGCGTGTTTATGTGCAGAGACTGGGGCAAAAGTAGGGTGACTATACATCCCCGATTTCTGGGAACAGTCCCCTGATGAGGTATTGTGTCCGTGAGGCCAAATCTGCCCCGTCTTGAGTTCAGTAACAAACTGAGCAAAAGTAATAAAATTCTAAAATGGATGCACTCATCAGAGAAACAGCCATTAATCCAACGTACTTCTCCAGTAACTGCCAGCGTCAGAAATTGTAGTGAATTTTTAGGTGTGTGTCCTGGGATTTGATTTCTAAAATACAGTCCCCCTTGGCGGGGAAGGAGAGGAGAGGCGAGGGGTTAAATGGATGGCTCTGAATGTTATAGTCTGTTTTATAACATTCTATGATTTTGTCCATTGCGGGACAAAGGAGTCTAGTGCCGAGCCTTAAATAATAATAATCCTTGATTTGATATACCACCTCGTTGAGACGTCTCAAAGCGCTTCGCAGAATATACTGTGAAGTGGAGTGACAGGTGGATTTTGTGGGCGAAACAAGATGAACGTTAACGTGCGGTGTGGGAAACAGATGTGCGAGCTGGGGGTTTGTGCCCCGTTCACTTTTACGGAACCTGGGTGGAGAGTGCGTGAACGCAGGCTCATCACTCGGGCAAGAACGCAATGGAGTCTGGCCGTCATCCCGAACCCACTGGCTCCCTATTCCCCTTTCCCCCGCGACCTCTCGCACAACCCCCCCCTCTCCTCCAAATCCAATACACTCAGTTTAGTCTGTATATTTGACAGTGACTCTCCTCCAAAGGGCAGAATAAATGTTGCACCAGAAATAAAACCAAAAGCTCCTCAAGCAATTTTCCAAATATGAAAGGAGCCTCGGCCAAACCCTGGGCTGTTTGCAGAAGGGAATGCAAAAGCACAAGGGTGTTGTCTTCAATCTCTCTAAATTGCTAGCCTTTACCCTCTCTTTATCCTCTCGTCAAGACAGAAAAATATTGCCGACTAGGATCCCAGGAACCAGTCGTGGGAATAGAGGAACAGGAGGAGGACATTTAGCCCCTTGAGCCTGTTCCGCCATTCTGTCAGATCATGGCTGATGTGAACCCCAATTCCATTTGCCTGTCTTTAGCCCCACCAGTGTTTTTGTTGGGTGTTGAGAAATCTGAAAAAAATTGCAAATTTATTTAAATGAGCAGAATTGAGGTTTATTTGTTTGCAGTGTGCTGTATAAATATATATAGCTTATATATATATACACATATACATATAAATCATTGACCAGTGTGAGTTTTTGATTATTGATTGGGTTACCCTCTTGGGTTCGCGTGTTTAGATACATTAAGGTTCGCTCGCTCAGCAATGTGAATTGCAAATGATCAACTGTTCCGTGTGGAAAGTGTTTTTTGTCTAATGTAGGATTCACTGGACAGTTGTTTCGTAAATGAATCGGAACCCGGTATTCAATCCACAACCATTGCAGTAGACTGAAGCTCTTGGTAAGTACAATATGTGTGTCTCTGGTCTCTAGTCCTGTCCCTGTCAAGCTGTTGATCACTTCTCTCTCCTCTCTTGTCACCCTTCCTCCTTATTCCATTTCCTGTCTTGGTTCATTCCTCTTTCTCCTCTCTGCAATGCTCTGCAAAAACATCGCCTGTAATGGGACTTCACCCAATGTGGAGTCCTGTAGCTCAGTGGTTAGAGCACTCGCTTTGCGAGCGAGAGACCTGAGTTCAATTCCAGGCAGAGGGCGAAACCTTGGGCAAGTTTCCTTACTCCACACAGAGCCTAATAATAATTCTCCAAACCCAAAACAATAATAAATTGGTCATTTTCAATCTACGACTGTTTGTGGGACATTGCTGTGCGCAATTGGCTGCCGCGTTCGCCCACAAATATACAGTCAATTCACTTTACAGTGTGTTCTGTGAAGCGCTTTGGGACGTCCTCCCGACGTGAAAAGCGCTATATCAAATGCAAGGATTATTATTATTATTATTATCTTTCTCTCACCCCCATTTCCTTCTCCATCTCTTGCCACCTCTCTCTCTGTCTGTTGCTAATAATAATAGTCCGTGCATTTCATTACACCGCCTTATCACGTCTTCGAGACGTCTCAAAGCGCTTCGCGGGATACCCTGTCAGGTGCAGTGACTGTGTGTTTTGTGTTGCCGTACTGACCTGACTAGAAATCCCAGTTGGAGACAGTGCAGCCACTTCAGGAGAAGACTTCGGTCCTTGGACAGAGATCCTGGCGTCTTGAGCTTTGGGAGGTTCTGCGTTTCCTTCAGCAATTCCTGATCCTGTCTGAACCAACACCAGCTGAAGACCTGCATGATTCCTGAGCACAGGAGGATCAGGGCGAGAACCGTGGCCGCCCAGACATAATCCCCGTCTCGAAAGAAACCCACCACCACCCAGGCGTCAACTCCAACGTCGAGCAGGAAAGTCCCCAGCCCCGCGAGGATGAAGACCAGGTCCAGGGCACTGAAGCTGGGACTGTCTTCTGAGTCATCCATTCCCCTCGCTGAGCAAAAAAAAAAAGAGTTGCCAGACGCCCCCGCGCGAAAAAGAAAAAGTTTCTTCAAAACGTTTCCGTTTACCAAGCGGAGGACTTGTGCAAGTCTGTTGCTCTTTGTATTCCCTTTGCATTCCCTGCGGTGGCTCCGTTCTCGTAGGAGTGAGACACAGTGTCCAACTCACTCCTCCCCAACCCCACCCCCCCCCCCCCCCCACAACTCTTTGCTCTATCACTTCCCAACGTTATTGCTCTTCTTTCTCTCCCTCCGCAAAAGGGAAAGCGGGTCGAGTTACTGCACTGTGAGACAATAGTGTCCAACTCACTCCTCCCCAACCCCCCCCACACCCCCCCCCACCCCCCACAGCTCTTTGCTCTATCACTTCCCAACGTTATTGCTCCTCTTTCTCTCCCTCCGCAAAAGGGAAAGCGGGTCGAGTTACTGCAGGATCCCACCGACGTCTCCTTGGTTAATGGGGAGGAAAGGGAAACAGACGAGCTCTCACTCCTACAAACCTCCCCCACCCCCCCCCCCCCTACACCCCACCCCCTCCTTCTGAGTCGGATCTGTGTGTGGCACCCTCTAGTGTTTTCTTGGGTTTATTTATCTGACGTGTGTGCTGAAATGAATCCTGTCCCCCCACGCTCGCTCGCCCGCAAGCACACACGCGCTTTGTGGCGTATCCTGCGAAGGGCTGCGAGACGGCTCGAAGACTTGATAACCCGGCGCTGCATCGAATGCAGCGGTTATTATTATTATTGTTGTTGTTGTTGTTGTTTCTCCCAGGCACAAGACCCACACCCTGGTCCTCACTCTTAAAGCCCTCCACAGCCCCGCTCCTCCCTACCTTGGTGACCTGCTAACCCCACACCGACCTGTCCCCTTCTTCCGCTTGGCGGGCATGTCCCCCGCCCTCCTCACCTGTCCCACCATCGGCCGTCGTGCCTTCAGCCTTTCTGCCGCCACCCTCTGGATCCCCATCGCCTCGTCCCCTCCCTGGCCTCCTTCAAGGCCTGTCTCAAGATGCCCTCCCACACACCCCCCGCCCCGCCCCACCCATCACCTTCCCACACACACAACCCCCCACCTTCTGATTCCAACCCCCAATCCGGGTGCAAACCCTCAACTGTCCTACGCTTTGGGACTTTCTTCCGACGTGAAAGGCACTGAGTAATTGTTGTTGTTGAGAGTTCAAGTGAAGAAGAGCCGTTTGGCCCATTTCTTTCATCCTTCCAATGTTCAATGCCCTGACCTGGGGCTTAAACCCACTATACTCTGACTTAGAGGTGAGATTGATACCGACTGAGCCAGGCTAACGCCATAAACCAGGATAATAAGCAACTAAGATACAAGGGGTTTCAGGAAAGATTGACGTGAAAGGGAAAGGGAGTTGAGCCAACAATTTAGGAAAAGCCAAGATAATAACATTTCCTGATTTTTCTCATTGATTAAATTTAATGATACAATTCGATATGTTTGCCCACAAAATACACAGACAATCCATTTACAGTATACTCTGTGAAGCGCTTTGAGACGTCTCGGCGACGTGATAAGTGCAAGCAGTATTATTATTATTATAGAATGAAGCGTGAACAAAACAAGATTGAAATAGGCCAGAACAAACATGCTTTCAGATAGATCTGCAACTCATTATTTGCAGGACAAAGCGAGCACAGAGAAAAGTATACCTCGCTGGTCTAAAACACTTTGAGTTACTTCTCTCAAACATTGCTAAAGCGTCTCTCAAACATTTCAAGCGCTCTGTGACGTAAATGCAAATTATTGTTGTGGTATTACGTTCAGCAACTCTCGGATTTTGCCAAAATGTGCGGTTATTTCACAGGACCTGAAATGAAAGGAGGAACAGGAGGGAGAGCAGGAGGGACACAGCGGGTGACGTGTAGACAGAGGAAGAGGACCTCTCAAACACCACACACTGCTCGTATTTATCAAAATCAACTTCTTTGATGGCGCAAATGTGATCGATTCTGCAGTTGAAATCGCACTTGGCCAGGTCGTAGTTGACGGAATTGTAGTTGTAATATTCCTGCAGGTGGTTGCTGTCCTGGTATAACCAATCAACCGCCTTTTGCATAGACCCGGGGCTGCCGTCAGCAACACCAAACGCCCCCTTTAAAGTGTACAACAGCTTCCAGTTTGGGGCCCCCGCGTTAGCCAGGGCCAGATCGAAATAGTACGTCATCATATCCTAAAAGAAATAACAATACCAACTTACCCTTTTTATAGTGCCTTTCACGGAGGATGAGGGTCTTGAGGAACGTCATCGAGAAAATAGGGAGCGCAGAGCAGGGGGGAGATAAAGGAGACTTTAAAGGTATTAAAAAGGAACCGGAGTAGGCCATTCAGCCCATCAACCCCATTCCGCCGTTCTATAAGATCATGGCTGAGGTTAAAGATCAAAGAGAATTATTATTATTATAATAAAGGGAAGAGGTTTTGCGAGGATTTTGAAGGCCAAGGATTTTGGATCTTGCAATGAGCGTCAAGTCATCTCTCTCACCTTAATGATCATTGTCTCCTTGTCGTACTTAAACACTCGGATCCCAGGGTTATTGGCTCCATTCTCTACCCCGGGTAGAGTTGTTTTCCACGGAGTAATGCCTGGCGCGAGGAACATAACTCCTATCGGAGACCCTGAATACAACAACAACAACAAAATTACATTTGTATACAACATTAATACAAAATGAATACAAGATTAAGCATTTGTGTAATGTGTTCTGCCTCTCAACTCAAGAATGAGTCAATACCTGAGTCATTGTAGAACATCCTGAAGCTGTCGGTATGGTGATGGCCAAAGAACTGGCCAGCTATCACAATGTGATACTTCTGTATAATCTGAATGTATTTCTTATTGAAATGTTTTCGAAACCAAAATTGGCTTCTTTTCTTCTCGAATAAACCTGGGGGCAAATGGCCAATGATATAAACCTGTGAAAAGAGTGAGCCCCCAAACATTAGGTGCTGAATATCTCCTTTTTTCCCACACTCAGTGATACGCATAGATTCTACATGAGAGCTCATTCAGCAGCACATTGGGTCTGTGCTGGTGCTCGCTCCCCGTTACAATAATAATAACAATAATAATAATAATCCTTGCATTTGATATAGCACCTTATCATGTCGTTCAGACGTCTCAAAGCTCTTCACAGAATATACCCTGAAGGGAATCGACTACGCTGCAGCCTATTGTGTACAACAATATCCCACAAAAGGTACATTTATTATTTTATATTTATAAGAATGATATAATATATAGGTTACAGTATACCAGAGTGATTCAGTCCTGCTCTTTCCCCACAATGTCTGTGCTTGTTCTTTCACAGGAGCCATCTAATCTCCATCTAGTTGATCTACTGTAATCCCATTCAGAATGAATACACAGCTTCGCTACTTACTTTTTCTTTTCCCGTCACCGCGTTTGAAAGTGTCTCTTCAAGCCACTCAAACTGACCAGCGGGGTCGCTCACATCAGCGTTCAGTTTATTGCTGGTGTAGTACAGGTTTGTGTTTAAAACAATAATGCGCTGCTTGTCGCTGCCCACCAGCTTCTCGCTGTAGAAAGCCCCTGGAAACAAACCCAAAGCACTGTTTTGAGAGGATAATTTTGTAATCAGTTTGCATTTACTCCTCATTACCTCCACGGTCTCTCCCTCTACAACAGCGTCCATCTTCCCAACAGAAACCAACGCTATCCTAGGCTTCTCCAACCCAACTCAACCCAACCCAATGCTGCTCTTACTCCACTGATGCTATTGGAAACCTACTTCCCTTTGCTGTACAGTACCTCGAGTAAACGTAGCAACGGATGACTTGTTTAACCAAGATGCCCATAGTTCTGCAGTCTTGTTGTAGATGCTGTGATGGAAACCAGGGAACTGATTCTTGGGGTGAAAGTCATGATTTCCCAGTGCGGAGTAGACTTTGGTGTCTGTGAAAGTTTATACGCAATGTCATGAGATGCAAAATACACTGAAGACCAAGAATAATCAGATTGTTGCATTCCATTTGTGCACTTTGTAAACACTCGTGACTATCTTAAGTCAGTAGATAACAACATCAACAATAAAATTTCATGTCGGAAAGGCGTCCCAACAAGGTACTGGAAATTTTGGGCCTCTAGAAGATGTCGGTTCAAGGCACACTCATTCATTCCTTGCCCCTGGAGCACCCTCGCTCCCAGTAAAGAAGGAAAACGGACACAAATGAGAGAGGAGGGAAGAACAGTAGAGAAAGCTGTGAGCTGTTATTACGTATCGTACCTGGAAATACCTGTTGTATCAGCTGGGTTAAGTTGCCTATTATCCTCAGCACGGCTTCCTCTCCCAGCTGCTGATCAGCGACGTGAGGGGTGTCATCACTAAATGAAGAGGGAAGACATTGTTTTTAATGTGATTAGCACATTGATCCAACCAGCAGCTATGCCTGTCTTGGATTGCTAGCGTCCCAGCGCCTTGGAACGTCCTCCCGATGTGTAAGATGCTATACGTATGTTGTTGTTGCAGTTGATATTGTGAGCGGAGAAGCCAGGGTTTTACATTGGAAATAAGAGATTTTTTTTTTTGTAAAGTTCTTGTTCTGTGAAGTTCTCTGAAGTACCAGCTGGTGCCTCATTCACTGGCGGATTCCTCACAAGACAGCTCCCGGGATAATGTACCACTTCATAATATGTAATATGTGTGTCTCCAAAGAACATCCACACATAAACACAGACACACCCAGACATACACATGTAAACACGTACACAGATACGCACGCATAAACACGTACACGTTCACACACGCATGGGTATACACACACAAGCGAAAAGACAAACACAAGATCCACAAGACATAAATTAAGCAAATCTAGATAAACGCACACACGCACACCGACACTCATACGTACACTGACCCTGTAAAAGAGCTTTGTAAATACAATGAAAGGGGCACAAAACTTTTCCCCTCTGCCTTCAAAAAAAAGAAGTGTTTGTTTCTTGAACGAATGGTACAAAAAATTGCCAAAGCGAGAACTGAAATCACATCTAGGCCACATTATTTGCGATGACAAGTGAGCGACATCACTCAGAATAAGCAAAGGAGCATAATTCTTTGTAAACAAACAAGAAACTGCCACGAATTTCAACATAGGACATTGACCCTTTGGATATATTGACCTATGGTAGTTCCCGACCCAACCTTCGTGTTAGTTTCACAACACAACTTGTAACAGGAGATTTGCGATGACTCTGGTGTCTGTGAAAGTGTATACGCAATGTCATGAGATGCAAAATACACTGAAAAACAAGAATAATCAGATTGTTGCATTCCATTTGTGCACTTTGTAAACACTCGTGACTATCTTAAGTCAGTAGATGACAACATCAACAATAAAATTTCATGTCGGAAAGGCGTCCCAACAAGGTTCTGCGTGCGTTACCCGGTCCAAAGGATGAAGTCCGGATTCGGGAGGAGTTCTCCCATGGTGTAAATGGTGGTGTTGATAAGGTCCCAGTTGGCGTCACACAAGTAATTTCCCCACTTTCCCGCATCCTGCACGGGTTTAGACGACGATGGGCACACGGCATTTGGGTCGTCCGTCACTTTGTAGTCAGGGTCCCAGTGAATGTCACTGATGTGCCAAAACTGACCTGCACGAGGGAAAAGCAGAACGAATTCTTAGGACTTGTGGAATCCCGTAGGGTAGTGGTTAGCATGCTCGCCTCTCAAGTGCGAGGACCCAGGTTTGACTCCCTGCTGGGGCAAAACCTCAGACAAGTTTCCTTATTCCACAAGCCTCTGCTTACCTAGCAGTAAGTAGGAACTCTTTTGTTAGTTGATTGGTGTGGATCGCTCTCAGAGGGGTAATAATCCGTCAAAAAAAAAAAATTGGGTCACTCAATCCATGACTGTTTGTGGGACACTGCCGTGCGCAATTGGCTGCCACGTCTCAACCACAAAATACACAGTCAATTCACTTTACAATCTATTCTATGGAGCATTTTGAGACGTCTCAACGAGGTGATAAGATGCTACATCAAATGCAAGGATTATTATTATTCTTGTTACTCTTCTACACCCTCACGCAATACATCAATAACAAGATGCTCCCTTAAAATAATACATCCTTGCATTTCTTACAGGGCCTTTCACATAGGGAGGACATCTCAAAGTGTTACGCAAGGTTTTACTGTGAAGTGCAATGACTCTGTGTGTGTAAGTGGACACGGCAGCCAGTTTGCACACAACAATATCCCCACAGACAGCAGAAAAATTGGCAGAAAACAGAAGACAAGTGTGGGAGCGGACATTTTCGAGGGATTCTTACCCACGGAGAGCAACCCGCCAATTGACTAACAACTGGGTTCCTACTTACTGCTAAGGAAACAGGTGTGTGGAGTAAGGAAACTTGCCTAAGGTTTTGCCCCGCTTGGGAATCTAACCCATTTTTTCTCACTTGTGAGTCGAGAACGCTGACGAGTACTCTACAGGACTCCACAAAGATTGCCTCCGTAATGAACCAAAGGGAATCTGCCTTACCTTCGTCACCGGAGAGGAACCCACAGTTAGCAATGAGCAGAAAATACTTCAAAACCTCCATCTTAGTGCAACAGTTGGCGAGTGCCAGCTCACAGCTGCTTCACTGGGATTAGTTCCACCGATATCGCTTATTGCATCTTAGCTTAAGGTTAAGAAAATGATCGATCGACTTTACTCTTAATGAACTTTAGGATGACTGTTCCATTTTACTGAGCAGATAAAGCAGAAATGAGTCAGAACTTTAGTCAAGCTATTTCCTCACTATCTCAGGGGTCAAATGAAAAGCGACTTCCCCTCCTTCAATCCCAAAGGAATATTTAATTAATAAAGATTGTTTCTCGTCCTTTGGCTAAGATCAAGAGTAGTATTCTATTCTTACCAGTTACTCCTTTGGCTAGCGCAAGAACAACGTTAACTTGAATAAACGCCTTTGTATTTCATCTTCTTCTTCCAAATAGAGCTCCCTCTCCGTGCCTGTCAAAGTAGCAGAGTTTCTCTTTCCTGGTCGGTGTGGGTGAAACGCGGCAGCACAATTTTCAGACGGGGATGTCCCACAAACAGCTATGGAGAGCGAGTGACCAATTCTATCTGGGGGGATTGTTGGCCAGGACCCTGGGAGGGAGAACCCTTCTCGTCTTTCCCAATAGTGCCATAGGACCTTATCGTCCGCCTGAACAGGCAGTCAGGATCTCGGTTTAAATGTCTAATCCGAAGCACAGCACCTCCGACAATGCAACAGCCCCCCCCCACCCCAGCACTGCATTGGAGCGTCGGCTCAAGACTATGTGATTCCAAGTCCCGACGTGGGGGCTTGAACCCACAACCTTCTGACTCAGAGGCAAGAGAGAGGGTTGTCACATCGCTGTCTCCGATTAAGCTCTTCGAGGCGCCTCGACGGGCGAATTGCGATCTCCGCTCTTCCAGTCGTCCCGATGGCGCGACTTGAGGACAACAACAACAACTTGGACTTGTATTGCGTCCTCCAGGCGGGGTAGCATCTCAGATAATGTCTTAATAGTGGCGTAAGCACTGTCGAAGAGGAACGTTTTCAGGCGGGACCTGAAAAGAGGGGAGGGGGTGGGGAAAGACGGAGGGATTGAGGGGTAGAGAGAGAGGGAGGGGGTCAAGGCGGAGGGATTGAGGGGTAGAGAGAGGGGGAGGGGGTCAAGGCGGAGGGATTGAGGGGTTCAGAGAGAGGGGGGGGGGATGGCAAGGCGGAGGGATTGAGGGGTAGAGAGGGAGGGGGGCAAGGCGGAGGGATTGAGGGGTTGAGAGAGAGGGGGGGATGGCAAGGCGGAGGGATTGAGGGGTAGAGAGGGAGGGGGGCAAGGCGGAGTGATTGAGGGGTAGAGAGAGAGGGAGGGGGGGTCAAGGCGGAGGGAATTGAGGGGTAGAGAGAGAGGGAGGGGGGGTCAAGGCGGAGTGATTGAGGGGTAGAGAGAGAGGGAGGGGGTCAAGGCGGAGGGATTGAGGGGTAGAGAGAGAGGGAGGGGGTCAAGGCGGAGGGATTGAGGGGTAGAGAGAGAGGGAGGGGGTCAAGGCGGAGGGATTGAGGGGTAGAGAGAGAGGGAGGGGGTCAAGGCGCAGGGATTGAGGGGTAGAGAGAGGGAGGGGGGTCAAGGCGGAGGGAATTGAGGGGTAGAGAGGAGGGGGGGTCAAGGCGGAGGGATTGAGGGAGAGAGAGAGGGAGGGGGTTAAGGCGGAGGGATTGAGGGAGAGAGAGGGAGAGGGTTCAAGGCGGAGGGATTGAGGGAGAGATGGAGTGAGAGGGTTCAAGGCGGAGGGATTGAGGGGTAGAGAGAGAGAGAGGGGGTCAAGGCGGAGGGATTGAGGGGTAGAGAGAGAAAGAGGGAGGGGGTCAAGGCGGAGGGATTGAGGGGTAGAGAGAGAGAGAGGGAGTCAAGGCGGAGGGATTGAGGGGTAGAGAGAGAGAGAGGGGGTCAAGGCGGAGGGATTGAGAGGGAGTGTTCCAGAGTTTGGGGCCTAGTGGCTGAAAGCCCTCCCCACCACCGCTGAGGTTCAGCAGCGAGCACCGAGTGGTAAGAAGGCACGTGCGCGGTCACAAGGGAAGGGGGGGGGGAGGGCAATGGCTCTGCCAGTAACCAAGATGGCGGCCGAGCCTCGGGGCTCAAGCTGGCGTTTGACGTCAGAGGCACTTCCGGGAAAACTTGCCGGGGGGGGGGGGGGGAGATGTTGGAGGAGGAAGAGGAAGAGAGAGAGAGAGAGCGCGCGGGAGTTTTGAAGGCGCTGATTGGTCCGTTCGTGGTCCGCTCGCGCGCGCGCGCTCGTAGGTGGCGGTTGGAGCGGTTCAAAGGCGCGAGCGGTGCCCACGAGACGCTTTGTCCGTTAAACGGGTCGCTCGGAGGCTCGAGATGTGGAGCAACGCGGGTGAGTGTCTCCCACCGACCCGGCCCTGCGCTGTCCTGGGGCGGCCGAGGGGAGGGGTGTGGGGGGGGGAGACTCCGGCTTCTGGCCCAGGCCCCTACCTACCTGCCTGCGTGTGTGGGTGGGTGGGTGAGGCGGCCTCAGACAGAACTCGACTCCCAGGCTCAAGTCGAGGCCTAATTTTTTTTAAAAAAAATACGCGGGAACACAAGACACGCGCACAGATTAAAAAGTTGCGAGGAAGAAAGGGGAGAGGGGGGAGAGGGAGAGGGAGGGAGAAGCTACAGAGTTAGTGTGGGAGGGGCAACATCAGTTGCGAGGCTTAATGGTGGTGATGACGATGATAAATAATCATCGTCGTCATAAAGAGTCTCCGCTCACGTAATACACACACACTCGCAAAGTCTCGAGGAAGAAAGGTCGAGTCGTTGTGAGGTTGGCGGAGGTTGGCGGGTGTTGGGGGGGGGGTCGCGGGGGTGGTGGGGAGAGGGGAAGGAGACGGGCAACGAAGCTACAGAGAGGGCTGTCGGGTTAATGTGGGGAGAGGGGCGACGTCGGCCGCGAAGGCGAAATCTTGTGCAACGCCGTTGAGCGTTGCAGAGGTGACCTCCCGATGCGGAAGGACCGTGTCAGGGTTTATCGGTTTGAGAGTGGAGTCCTGTAGCTCAGTGGTTAGAGCACTCGCTTTGCGAGCGAGAGACCTGAGTTCAATTCCAGGCAGAGGGCGAAACCTCGGGCAAGTTTCCTTACTCCACACAGAGCCTAATAATAATCCCTCCAAAACCAAAAACAATAATAAATTGGTCATTTTCAATCCACGACTGTTTGTGGGACATCGCTGTGCGCAATCGGCCGCCGCGTTCGCCCACAAATATACAGTCAGTTCACTTTACAGTATATTCTGAAGCGCTTTGGGACGTCCTCCCGACGTGAAAAGCGCTATATCAAATGCAAGGATTATTATTATTATTATTATTAGAGCGCGTCTCGCTATTATTGCCTGACGGTGTAGGGCGAAGGCGCAAGAAGAGCAACGGCAACGGCAGTGAGGTATATCCCGGCGTTTGATACGAGCTCCCCCCCCCCCCCCATCGCGGCGTTGAGACGTCTTGACGGGATTGTTGTCCCGCTGTCTTTTTATTCGCTGCTTTGCGAATCCGGCCACCGAGGCGGAAAAGTCTTCTCATCGGAATGATTAAAAACCGCTTCCTCCTGGTCTTTCACTCTCACTGTTTTTGCCCCTCACTTTCGCCCACAAACTGTACAGTCAGTTCACTTTACAGAATATTCTGGGAAGCGCTTTGAGACATCTCAACGACGTGATAAGGCGCTATATCAAATCCAAGGATTATTATTAACGCTCTCCCCCTCTCCACCACCCCCCCCCCCCCCCAGTGGCTTCTTTGTTCCTTCAGTGGCTTGCCGTTCTTCTAATAATAATAAACCCTTATCGTTGATACAACGACAACAACTTACACTTCTGCAATGCTCTCCCCGCAGGGTAGCATCGATGACCCTGCCGATGTGTGTCAGAGCACTTTGCAGATTTGTGTACTGTTATTGTATAACTGATCTTGTCTAATATTTGCCTGCCAGGAAGCTTTGATGGAGGGTTTGGTGACGGAGGAGGTGGTGGATACCTGCAGTCACCTGGAGGATTTGGGTCACCTGCGGGAGGCAGCCAGGCTGAGCGAAAAACAGTAAGTACAGTACCAAGCCAAACCTTTTTCAAGGAGGTGCTGACACAAGGACCTCCCCTCTTCTCCATGGGGACCCTTTCTGCAAGGGAAGTGCTTGCACCTACAAATATTTTGTGCAATTTTGGTGAATGACTGGACAATCAAACAAAGTGGAAGGACTTGGTGAAGAGGAGGAATTGAATTGGCATCTTTTGGTTGAGCAAGATTTGTAGCATCATATGACCCCAAACTCTTCCTGTAAACCTACAAAGCACACTTGGATATCAGAATGCAGCAGTTATTTGCTCTGCTTTATGGAAGTCAGTGTTTTGTTTTCAGTGACATTTCTGGATATGGTGCTGTCATGTAATAATGCTGTAATTAATGCTATGTAATCTAATTTGTTGTTGTAATTTCTGACCGTTTTATGCAATTCTATAAGGTGGCACTAAGATGAGTCTAACTTTTAATCTAAAATCTAGTCTAAAATCTAACTTATTTCCTGTGTGCAGAGGTCACGAGCCCAGCAAATTGTTCCTTGCACAGTATCGCAGCTATTGTCAACTTCTCAGGCAGAAGAAGTTTTCAGGATTGGAGAAGTGGAGCTATCCCAGGTGAGCGAAGCATGTTGACAGATTCTCTGTTGGTTTATTTATCGTTTGGTCAACAAAACTTTTTTTTCTAATTATTCTAGTTAAATGTATTATGAGTAGGCTTTTCATGTGGCTTTGATTTTTGTTAGGTGACTGTAGTTGGTGTGATCAGGGATGCAGAGAAAGCACCTACAAATATTTTGTATAAACTGGATGATATGACAGCAGCTCCGATGGATGTGAGACAGTGGGTAGACACCGATGTAAGCAAATATATTTTTACAGTTTCTTTCTCCAGCATCTAAGCATAATGTGGTTTCTATTCAAAAATAAGAAAACAATATACAGGGCTGTTTAATTTTTCAAACTCCTTCTTCTTCCATCTATTCATGGTTTATTTTGCACCACATTACTTATTCGTAAATGTCGTTTCATTGTTTTTAACCAATGCAGGAAGTTGGGAGTGAAAATATTGTGGTTCCTCCAGGAACGTATGTCAAAGTGGCTGGCCATCTCCGATCATTCCAGGTACAGACACTTATAGCTTTTTGAATTAGTTGTTTGAGAATATTATATTTGTTTGACTTTTCTGTACAGTTGCATTTATAGCATCTGATTAATTTGATATATTGGATTTATGACTAAGGAATCATATATTTTGTCCACTATGCATTCAATACTTGGAAGGAGTGGTAATAGTTTTGGGTAGAGGAATGGAATGTACTTGGGGCCGTTATTAAGTCTCAAATCCCATTGGCCACTTTCCCCTTATCTTTAACAGTGAAAACATAAATTCCTTATAACTTGGTAAGTTTATTTAAAAGGGGATGGTTCTTTAAATGCTGTAATTTTAAATTATATAGATCCTTATATAAATATCAGATTTACTGACTTAAGTGCATTGAATGATTTCGAGTGTTTGTCTTGATAGAACAAGAAGAGCTTGGTAGCTTTCAAGATAATGCCTTTGGAAGACATGAATGAGTTCACTTCACACATGCTGGAAGTCGTGCAGGCTCATCTTTTGCTAAACAAAGCACAGGTACAGTTCCAAAAGCAATTCTGATTATCACTAACTAGGTCAGCTATCAGCCAATATTTAGCTAAGTGCATGGTCAGAAGTGATGAGTGAACTACTAGATAATAATAATAATAATCCTTGCATTTGATATAGCGCTTTTCACGTCGGGAGGACGTCCCAAAGCGCTTCACAGAACACACTGTAAAGTGAATTGACTGTATATTTGTGGGCGAACGCGGCAGCCAATTGCGCACAGCAATGTCCCACAAACAGTCATGGATTGAAAATGACCAATTTATTATTGTTTTTGGTTTTGGAGGGATTATTATTAGGCTCTGTGTGGAGTAAGGAAACTTGCCCAAGGTTTGGCCCTCTGCCTGAAATTGAACTCAGGTCTCTCGCTTGCAAAGCGGGTGCTCTAACCACTGAGCTACAGGACTCTTATTTGCTGGGTAAACTTTTTTTTTAAAAAAACACACACACACACACACGCGCACACACGTGCACACACACGTGCACACGCACACACACACTTTTTTACCTTTGAACCATGTGTTTGTTGTGTTACACTTTGATGAAATTTATATCTTGATAAAGTTGGATTAGTAGATTGTATTCCCTGAAAAGGTGCAGGGAAAGAGAAAACTGGTATCAAATTTATTATTAAAAGGAATTTCCTATCCCACTTCTCAGATAAAAATAAATGCTGATAGGCAGCTTGATAAGCCTGATCAGTTGGGAGCTTATAGAATCCCAATGCCTCAAGTGTTATGAGCTTGAATTTCCATATTAACAGATGGTTTGGTTTGATCTGTCCTTATGCAACTCGTAAGACAAATGTTTTAATAGGAATCATAATGAATTATTTATTATATAAATACATAAAATGACAATTTATAAAAGGCAGATGACTGGCAATATAAAAGTTGTTTGTCATAGATTTGGTGGACTAACAGAGTCAGTTATCCAGCAATAACATTGTAAATCATTGAGTTTGAAAGCAAGCAAAATTAGAATTTTCTGCAGATAATGCTGCTGATTTGGTGAAGCATTGCCCTGGAATCTCACGGCTGTATTTTGTTCTTCACAGTCTGCACCTGGAGGATCTGCCGCTGCTTTCAATACTCCAGCTCAACGTGATGGGGGTGGCACAATGGGAATGTACTCAGGCAGTAATGATATGGTAATGAATGGACTAACGAGTCAACAAAGCCAGGTAAACATAAATTGAAAAGGGATAAGTAATGGCCTGTAGTGACGTTTAATAACCCTTTATATTACCCATCTACAGTCCGGAATTGTGTTGTGAAAGCGGTTACATGCTTGCTCTGAAGAGGTGGGTTAGCACACTGGCCTTTTACCTCTTGAACCAAGATTAGAATTCAGATCACATTGTTGGGATGAGATGGGATGTTGGGCTTGGATTTCTGGAGGCTTTAAGGATTCTTGTGAAATGTGTTTTGAAGTCATCCCAATTTAATTCCTAGTGGACATGATTCTATTGGGCAAAACATCTCTCAGTTCACCACTAAGTGGCAAACTGACTGAGTGGTGTGGAAAATGTAACTCACATTTACTTTATCTCCCCTGTGCTGTATCTGACCTTAGTCCTTTATGCTGTCACTGAGTGGAGAAAGTGGATCATGGTTTTATTCTCTTAACATGGATGTTGAGCTCATAAATTTTCTTAGAAATGGAGAAGCATTTTTTTTTGAAGTTGAAGTAAGTTGATATTTGTTGCAACTAAAGTATTGTTTTTTTTCCCCCCAGGTGTTAAATTTAATTCGAAACTGTCAAGAACAGGAGGGCATGAGCATTGACTTTATGAGGAGAACAGTGAAGAACATGAACATCGTTGCAATCAAGTTAGTGCTGCCTTTTGTCGCGTCTACACAAGAAAAGTTTTAAATGAGTGTAACAAGCATCTAGTGATTGCTGTTTGTTTTTTCTCCAGACAAGCTGTGGAATTCCTGAGCAACGAGGGGCATATCTATTCTACAGTGGATGAGGATCATTATAGATCAACAGATGCTGAATAAATGTGGAACGTCGCTTAATGATATGAAGCTTAAAATATTAACTGTTCAAAACCTTCAGAGTCCCATCATAGGACAGAAGGAGGAAGCAGACTTCTTTTCTGGAAGCCACTGCAGTGAAGTATAAATCAGATCAAATGCCAAACAATATTTGTTCGCTTGATGTTTGGAGTTGATACATTTTGTTTGCATTGTAAGTCATTGGATTCCCTTTGTTTGGTGGTAATTCTGCACTTAAATCAATGCAGAAACTAGATTAGAAAATATTTGAACGCTAGTTGTACAACTCCCAACAGAATAGAATCTGGCTCCAAAAATTTATCGGTGGGTCCAACTGCGCTGCTGGTGTCATCAGGGAATTAAAGTGGAGGTTCCAGCCAGATTTGATTGTCAATATTACAAAATATAGTGTCTGTAAATTGGTTGACTTATTACAATGTTCAATCTATTTTGAGTTTAATTAGCGATTGTCTACTTGGCTAATTGGAGCAGTGGAATTCCATCAAAAGTTGGACAGTGCATTCAAGTCGCTGGGAGGGTCCATTTCCAGGCTGGGTTCGGAGTAACCGTTACATAAACTGCTAAAAAGAAATGCTACCAAGTTTTGTAAACATCTAATTACTGCACATACAGTAACACTGAAATTGTTTCAAAATGATTTGAAACTCTTTACAGACTTATACAAGGAATGTAATTTGGTGGAATTCCCTGGAACGGGTCTTGTCATTTTACTTGTTTTTTTTGGGTGGCAGCAGATGCGTGGGAATTCAGGAATTCCTAAATGTTGTAAATGCTTGTGACTTTATTTTATACTGGATCAAACTTCATTTATGTTTGTAGCTCAATAAAAATGCTTGGAATATGATATAAGGATCTAAGAAACTTCTGTGATCATTGTGAATGATTGGAATATGTGTGATTTTTGCTTCTGTATGTAACTTAGATTTCTATTGCTAATAAAGTAAGAAAAAGGAAATTTGTTTTTATTGCAATGATTACAATTGGTTATTTGTTTCAATTTATAAATAAATAAATGGTAGTACTGTAATTTCAAGAGCACTTTGCTAAACAATTTTAGATAACAGCTGTTATGGGAAAATTCTATTTCTTTGTTTCCAGTTTATTTACAAAATAAATTGTTTAGGAATAAAACAATATGATCCCAGCACAGAACAGCATCAAATTGCAGTAATTCTCAGTAAGTACAGCATTCTCGCCACTGTCTGATTCAGTTCCATGTGCCACAGGTACGTGATCTGTACGGATTCATGAGCGCAAACACGCATACCATTTGTTATCTATACATTTGCCTACTAAATAGTCACTACACTTTACAGTAAATGATGCAAAATTCTTTGAGATGTCCTGCCTTGAAAAATATTATATAAAATGCAATGCTTATTATAATCTTAAATTTTCCTGATAGAAAATATCCCACTTGCATGTAACTCCACAGTTTCTTTTTCATATTACCATTCACAAATTACATTAGCATGTGATTAGATTTTTCTCCCCTCTTCTATAATCTGAACATTTCTGACCATTAAAGAAAAGATTGGTACATTATATTGACAGTGTATACAGGAGTGACTTTCATCATCTTTGATTTCTTTCAAAGTCGATGGCAAAATCAGACCAAAAAGCAAATCGTGTTTATAGTTTATGGGGGAAAAAAATGCTACAAAACTCCACAAAAATAATTGGAAAATGTGATTTAAAAAAAAATATCGCGCCGTGTCGCATTTTTCTGTGAGGTGACTTTGGAGGCACGAACATATAAACAGAAAGCCAACGCATAATCTTTATCCCAACGTGATTGATTTAAAGTGTTTCACTGAACAGCCAGGCAGGCCATTGCTGAAAACATTACATCCAAAGGTGAGGTGTGGGATTTCAATACGCACCAAGGTTGTGATCTGAGCTTTAAACATTTTCATTTTACTTGGACATAAATGTAATAAAAAAAAATAGAAAAGAAATATCGCTGGTGTGTGTGGTCCAATTTCACACTGGAGGCAGAAGCTTTATTACCCGAACCACCAAGGCAGCAGCCCACGATGCTGTATTTTTGCAGCCTCTCGAGCATTTTTAAGAGCCGTCTCTTGAACGCAGTTGCACAGAACACTGCAGGTTTTTCCTTGCACTGAAAATATTATTTGCAAAGCTACGCCAAACCAAATGGTTACTATGAATATAAAAACTGAATGAAATTGGCTAGATGTCGTATTTTCCACTAGAATGACTGATGACAGCAGGCAAGTCAGTGACTTAGAAATGATTCATAAACCCCACTGTAAAGCATTAATACACTCGTAATATACTTGGGAGATAACATGCCCTAGACACACATTAAAGACACAAGCAACTGGTTGTAAATAATGCTAAGCTCGGATAAGAATCATTGCATTGGTTTCGCCAGCTGAGTCTATTTTTCTCCGAAAATGTATTTTAATAGTTTGTCACTGTTTTTCTGCATCCGAGTTTCTGGAGATGAAAGTGGCCTATTTTATTTACCCCTCCTTACCCCCAACACCCTCTCCCCCCGCCACCTCTTCATCTGATTTACATGTTTCATTTCTTTTTGAAAGTTCCCCGTTTCTCCTGCAGCACATTGGGCATAATGCTTCCATATATCAACGCAGCTAAACTTAAGTCAGCTGCAAGCGATTGTTTGAACTGATCCATCATCCTCGGTTTGTAATGGAGCTGTAAAGCAACAAAAAAAAGATATATTTTTGTATGTAAAATAAACTGATTAAATATTAATTGTCCTAAAGGGGACAAAAGAACCGGAGCAACGATCCAGTGTGTAAAGATGCATTGAGAACGTTCTATCTGAAAGTTTCTTTATAAAAGCAAATTGTGCAAAGATATTCATCACACGACACCTTGCGACTTCTGTTGACTGGCAACAAACATCAGTGAAACTGTGGATTAACAAACTGCCTTTCGTCCTAAGGTTTCACTTTATAAAGACCAAGAACGGGATTACATTGCTCCCCAATTCACTCTGTTCCCAACCCGGTTGAGGTATTACGAACGAGTTATGGGGTAGCGAGGAACATCACAGTCTGGCTACAGTACTGACATAGTAGGTAGGCTCATTTATCAGGGACCATCTCCAGAGAAACTGAGGATCAATAAGATAATTAGAGACATTTGAGTCAAAAATTAGCTTACCCAGGCCTGAAAATCAACTATGTGTCACTAAGTTAAACTGATAAAAATGGACTAAGATATAAGAATGCATTGATTAAAAGAGGCTCTGCAAAAACATCGCCTGTAATGGGACTTCACCCAATGTGGAGTCCTGTAGCTCAGTGGTTAGAGCACTCGCTTTGCAAACGAGAGACCTGAGTTCAATTCCAGGCAGAGGGCGAAACCTTGGGCAAGTTTCCTTACTTCACACAGAGCCTAACAATAATCCCTCCAAAACCCAAAACAATAATAAATTGGTCATTTTCAATCTACGACTGTTTGTGGGACATTGCTGTGCGCAATTGGCTGCCGCGTTCGCCCAAAAATATACAGTCACTTCACTTTGCAGTGTGTTCTGTGAAGCGCTTTGGGACGTCCTCCCGACGTGAAAAGCGCTATATCAAATGCAAGGATTATTATTATTATTATTAATTTGTCCTTTCTCCTGCGGGAGAGGGAATATTGATTCCCATCAGTGCTGAGCTAGTCGGGAATGAGAGCAGAACTGGTGGAATTGGCCTCTTGGGAAAGGAAAAAGGTTGCTTAGATTTGTATAAAGCTCATTGCAAATTAGGGAAACATCTTAAAAAATATATTTGGAGAGGTGGATGGTGCCCACGCACTTGTTGCAGAATGCAAGCGAGAGGACTGAGGTTTGATTCCTGGGAAGGGTGAAACCTTAGGCAAGTTTCCTTACTCCACATGCCTCTGTTTACCTAGCAGTAAGTAGGAACCCGGTTATTAGTCAATTAGCGGATCGCTTTCCGGGGGTAATAATCCCTCCAAAAAACAATTTCAGACACTTAATCCATGACTGTTTGTGGGACTCTGCTGTACGCAATTGGCTGCTGGGTTTCGCCCACAAAAGACGCTATATCAAATGCAAGGATTATTATTTATATTATAATGTGAATCCAGTGGAATTATATATAATTTGGAACTACATCACATTTTTCTACAATGGCAAATGAATAAACAGTTGCCACTGACTCATTTCTAAGTAATATTTCAGTTACTTTACCAAGTTACTTTACTTTAGTTACCAAGGCTCCTTTATGTTGCAGTATTATAATTTATGTGTTTGTTACGCTCCTTATCTGTGAACATGGTGTTTGTGTTGGATTCTGTGGTTCAATAAGAAATGCATTATTTTGTTGTGAATCTCTTTCTCTGGGTTAATTTATAGCCGGAAACACCTCACGCAGTAAAACATCTTAAAATCTTAATGTAGATGTTTAACCATCTATGACCTTTTGGCGAATAGAATTAATGAATCTCCCATTATATTCTTGGTGTAATGAGACGTAAGCACTTTTCACATTTAAGTTAAATGCTACATAATCAACATGTATTTAATAGTGTTTCGGGTGAATATTAACTTTTTTGTTGTTGTTGAACGGAAAGGGTAAAAGTAAGCTTTTTAATCAGGCAATACCAAATGCTTTTTCATCACACTTGGTCAGTTTGAAACCATAAAGTACTTTAGTAATTTACCCTATCTAGCGTTCTACATGTTAATATCCATCTTACCTCAATGCAATTTAGCAGAATGCAAAAGACATCCTTTATATAACTACCTGCGCTAACTAAGCTTGCAAACATCTCTCACCTTCCTCTCTGATCAGGCGGTGGTTCTTAAATGAAACCTGTAAGAAAAACGGTGTCAAAATGCTGACTGTGATTCAAGGACTTGCCAAACGCTGTATGCTTTGAAATTGCTAAGAAAGTAGAGTAAATCTAGACCTGGTTGGAATTTCTCTCCCCCCCACTCCTAAGCCGTTCGCCCTCGTGTGGACTGTCGCGCTGTGATCGATCTGGCTCTCACCTGCTTGTTCACTGTTTGGACCTATTTCTGTCGTGCACAAGGTTTAATCTTTTGCAAAGACATCAGGTGAAATTGGTCTTCTATCTGTTCATAGTCATGATCGCTGTCATCATCGTCATCAATCTCCTTGACTGGCAGTGCTTTGGAGAGAAGAGTTTAAGAGAATATTAAAAGAAAAACACAGTTGAATGCTAACCATCTCGATAAACGTGCCCCGTGGGCACAGCTGTCCGGATAAGATATATCCTAAAGGATGCAAAGCCTCTGCAAAGCTGGGCCCAGTATCGTCCATCAAGTTCGCATTTTATAATTAATTAAGTTAAATTACTAAACAAAAAATATTCCAATCTTTATTTGTGAATGAGGCTTTTTTTTTAAAGGTCATATCCCTTGTTTTCATTCAAGTGAAAAGACACTTTCTCAACCCTACAGCCAATTGCAATTTAACCATTTGCTAAATTGTCTTTCCCATCAGAATGACAGTACTAAGCAATCTTTAATCATCCAACGGGGATCAGGATGTGCGTCAGGTTCAGTTGTAGCACTCTCATCTCACATCGGGACTTGGAATCACATAGTCTAAGCTGATGCTCCCAATGCAGCACTGGGGGGGTGTTGCATTGTCGGAGGTGCCGTCCTTTGGATGAAACGTTAAACCGAGGTCCCATCTGCCCGTTCAGACGGATGTTAAAGATCCCATGACATTATTCGAAAAGAGAAGGGAGATTCTCTCTTCGAATGTCCTGGCCAATAATTCCTCAAAATAAAAAAAAATTGGTCACTCGCCCCACGGCTGGGACGCCACTGTGCGCAATTGGCTGCTGCGTCTCTTCCACAAAATACAAAATACACTTTTCAGTGTAGCCTATGAAGTGCTTTGAGATGACTCAATGACATGATAAGCTGCTGTATGAAATGCGAGGGTTATTATTAGGATGCTTCATGCAGCTGAACCAAATCACGAAGAGTAGTATTATGAACATTAATCTTAAAGTGTTACAGACATATGTAAGCGTTCAACCGCTGACTGGATGCTGCCTCTCTCTCGCTCTCTCTCTTACTTACTCGCTGATCACCTGTACAGTGCCACAAAGCTGCTAATAGCAAAATAGTCTGACAATCACTGTGCAGTCACAAGATTATTACGCAGTAGTGTGTTAGAAACATAGAAACACAAGTAGGCTATTCAGCCCCTCGAGCCTGTTCGGCCGTTTTATAAGATCGTGGCTGATTTGTACCTCAAGTCCAGTTACCCGTAACTTGCTCCATATCCCTAACACTCCGACCGAACAATAGTGTTGGAATAGAGTCGCTTTGCAAAGGACTTTTGCCAAAGCAAGGGGTGGGAGGGGGGGGCTGTGTGTGCGTGTGTGTGTGTGTGGGGGTGGGTGGGAGGTAGAGGGATAATAACGTAGCCTTTATAAACCCACAGGAGCATTGGTGTGGCAGATGGCTAATGGACCTCTGTAGAGCACTAACTCTATAATTGATTGACGATAAGATTTAAAGCTATTTAATAAAGGATGCGGTGTAATGGACCATGGTCATTATGGTTACATAAAAGGTGATGTTAGTCGTGCCTTTTGTCATCTGTTGAAACAAGCTCATGAAATGTGATGGATCCACAAGCCATAGCATGTCAACTTACACAGGAGCGAGGTTCTAGGCTTTGGGTGCCCAGGTAAGGCCAGAAATTCTCAACAATAATAATATTTGCGTTTCGTGTTTGCAAATAATCTTGGAACACCTTATCGGGTTGCCGAGATGAGTCGAAGGACTTCACAGGGATTCACTGCCGAGTGTACTTTGTAGGCGAACGCGGCAGCCCATTTGCGGACAGCCAATATTTTGCGTTCGGAGAAACCTTTCTCCGTTGGCCTGGAAGAAACAGCACAAGGCATTTTCGGAAGCCTTTTCGAACCATTTGTCACATGTGCCATCCGCTCTCTGGCCTGTTCCACGTCCCAAGCCCTGCACGCCCCACCATCAGCCTCTCCGCCCTCACCCTTTGGATCTCCATGCACAGTCCTTTGGCCTCGCCCTCCCCCGCTCCTTTGCCTCCTTCGAGGCCCGTCTCAAGACCCTCCTCTTCGACCGTACCTTCGATCGCCTTCCTTACCTCTACCCTCCCTGCCCTCCACCTTTCCTGATCCCAACCATCAGCACAGGTGCAAAATCCTTTACTGTGTGTAGATGTAATTTGCTGTTGTTGTTGATATTGTTCACACTTACGCTGAGGAGGAGATTTCAAATACTTTGATGGGGTCTTCGTCTTCTTTCCCTTTTGGTTCTTTGTGTATTCATTGGGAGTGGCGCGCAAGGAAGATGGTTTGTCACCGCCGACAACCTTAGGCTTTTCTTTTACTGACAATCCCTGAGAAAAAGGACAAAGAAGTGGATTAGCTCCATGACCGTTGCTCTCGCTTGTCAAACCGAGAGCTGTCTGCGCAGCGGACGTGTTACTGCGGGCGTGGGAAGCCTTTTTTTTAATTAGCCGCGCAAACGGTTTGGACGCCTCGCCGAGTTTGCGGTGTGCAGAGATCGCGAAGAAATCTTTGGATTCAGGAAGCAGAGAAATTTCCGGCACAGAATTTACCGTCACTCTGGCCATCATGCCTGTGCTGGCTCTTTGAAAGAGAGCAATACATTCAGTCCCATGTTCTCTCTCTCTCTCTCTCTCTCTCTCTCTCCCCCTCTCCTCTCCCTGGAGGGATAAATCCTGCTCACCTCATCCAGGAAAGTACTAGGCACAGGTTGGCTGGAGCCAAGGCTTGGGGAGGGGATTCCAGAGTGGGCATTGGGTAGTAACTGCGGGTGTCCAACCAGCTAAAACCACATCATTTGCCATTGATAGCACTGTCTGGCCAGCTTTCCCCCTCGGACCACCCAACCCAACTTTTAGTTGCCGAAACTTTGCTTGAGCAAAGATAGTGGCAGCCACCAGGTGGTGTCGGAGCCAAACCGATCTGACTGGCACGGCAGTTGGTTCAATGCTTGTGGGATGATTGAATCAGCTCGGAGACACATTCCACACTAACTGTTGCTGTTCGCGAGATAACGATCGAGACAGTTTCGCTCACCGGTGCCTCGACCTTTACCGTATCAAATGCAAGGATTGTCATGTCGTTTGTGAGACCGTATAGAAGCGTTGGTCTATTATTATTATGGTTATTATTATAATTATTATTGCTATTGTGGAGGACAAATTTGCAGGGCTATGGGGATTGATTCGAGTAGCTCTTTTCAAAGCGCTGGCAGGGCAGAGACACAATAGGCCGAATGGCCTCCTTCTGTGCTGCATAATTCTATGATTCTATGATAATAATAATAATAATAACAATAATCCTTGCATATGATAAACACCTTGTAACCAGAGAGAGAGTTCTCAAAACGCTCAAAGAATATAATAATAATAATAATACTGTAAAGTGGTTTGACTAGGTGTTTTACAGGCGAACACGGGAGCCAATTTGCACCCACCCTGCGATGTACAGCCATGAAGTGAGCCACCAATTTTATTTGGGGGACGGTCGGCAAGGACACGGGGAGAGAGAATCTCCCTTCTCTTTTCGGGAAGCCCCGCGGGATCTTTAACATCCGCCTGGACAGCTGTGGGTATGTTGCATTGTTCCGACCCCATCAATTTTTTTGGCTGCGTTATTTCCAACCCAGGCCATGGCTCCAAATCGGTTCAACGCAATGAATTTGTTACTTAGTACTTGGCTTTCGCCAGCGCTGTGTTCACCCACAACAACATCAATCTGCAGACAGCGCATTTGCGTTCTGTCTAAGCCAGCTGCCAGCCAACAACTCAAGAGATCACAGGCTTTCCACAAGCTCGTAAATAAAGGCTTTTGCCTGGGGTAGGACAAATACGGGGCGGACATATTGCTGAATTCACTTTATCGCTGAAAATAGTCATTGCTGTGGCAACAGCAGCACTATGCGACGTGGGGCAAATGTAATCATACCAACATGGCTTCTCCCTGTCACGCTTGAGGCTAACCGAATCAGGCTGTGATTTTATAGCTTTTTCCCCCCTTGTTGACGGCCGGAAAGATGGTTAATTGATTGCAACTTCCTCACCCGGCACCTCCTCTGATAGTTCAGTAGGTAAACATAGGAACAGGAGTAATAATAATAATATAATAATCCTTGCATTTGATATAGCGCTTTTCACGTCGGGAGGACGTCCCAAAGCGCTTCACAGAACACACTGTAAAGTGAACTGACTGTATATTTGTGGGCGAACGCGGCAGCCGATTGCGCACAGCAATGTCCCACAAACAGTCATAGATTGAAAATGACCAATTTAATTATTGTTTTGGGTTTTGGAGGGATTATTATTAGGCTCTGTGTGGAGTAAGGAAACTTGCCCGAGGTTTGGCCCTCTGCCTGGAATTGAACTCAGGCCATTGAGCCTGTTACGCCATCGTATAAGATCATGGCTGATCTGTACCTCAACTCCAATCACCCGTCTTTGCCCCAGTACCCCTTTGATACCCTGACCTACCACAAAATCTATCCACCTCAGTCTCAATCTTACAAATTTGAATGGATCCAGGAACCATTTTGGGGGAGAGAGTTCCAGATTTCCACTACCCTGTGGGTGAAAAAAAAGTTTCCTGGTCTGACTCCTAAACGGCCGAACTCTAATTTGAAGACCTTTCCCACGTTGGACGGCTCGTTTCCGTGTGAGCCTTTCAGCAAGGTAGCTTCCACCAAGCGGAAACAATTTTTTTTGTGCGTGGCAAAGAATATAATCACTCTTCTCGTGCTCAACCCGGCTCCTGAACAGAAAAATCCCACGTAGAGAAAGACAAATGCCTACAGAGAACCGTAAGAGATATCAGTCGCTGGTGGAGATTAAGCTGTTGATTGGCTATTTTGGAGATGTGCTGATCACAAGCTTCTTCACAGTTACTGAGCAATTTGGTAATTAATCAAAGAGGGGGGGTGCTGGCTTCCCCATGGGGAGGCAGTGAGGCTTTAGCCTTTTGTATCGAGTATAAAGTTAGTTCAGGCAAAAAGCAGCGAGGCTGGATTCGAGCCGCCTTGTCACTTTCAGGAGAACTTGTGAACCTTGAGATTCCGGTGGAGTGGTTGGAGCGCTCACCTCGCAAGCGAGGGGACCCGAGTTCGATTCCTGGCTCCAGGGCGAAACCTTAGGCAAGTTCCCTCGCTCTGCACGTCTCTGTTTATCTAACCAGTAACTAGGAACCGGGTTGTTAGGCAATTGGCGGATCGCTTTCCTGGGGTGTAATAATCCCTCCAAAAATAAATTCAAAAATTGGTCGTTCAATCCATATAATTCAATCCAATATGGGGCTTGAACCCTCAACCGGCCGACTCGGAGACAAGAACGCTGACGACTGAGCCAGGCTGACGCTCAGGCAACTGTGTCGTGGGCATTACCAGGCCGGCTCCACACGCCCTGTCACTCCCCAAACGAAGGGGGCATTTTACTCAACATATCCACAGGTAGCGTTGCCTCCTCCCTCAACCCCTCCGCCCAGAGTTATCACACAGCATCGTTTAATCAACCGCAGCGCTCGTAACACCTGGCTCCGAGCCAATGTATAATGAAACCTTCGCTACAAGTGCTGCACACAGCCAGCTTGTCATTCTCGGGTTTAAAGGTTTATCAGCAGCGAAAGGTTTGGGAGTGATGATTGATGACTTTGACTGGGCAGGTTACCTGGTGTGTTGCTCAGTAACTATGGTAATGTTAGCCCCGAGCAATATTTTCCCACCAAAACAAAAACCAAAGATGGGTAATGAGCTCTTTGAACGGACTGTCTGTTCCAACAGCCGCAGTCGCATGATGTAGGGACCAGCGCCGTGTGGCATTCATATTGATGTGTGTAACAGCTCGGCTGCCAGTGATTCACACGTACACTTGCACCATTAGCAATGTTGCTGCTGCTTTTTACGGTGCTTCGGGTTTTGTTTGGCAATAATAGCAGCAGGCGATCGGACTCTGTATGTCTATGTGCGTGTGTTTGTGGGTACACGTGCGCGTACGTGTATGTGCGTGCATGTATGTGTGTGTATCTTGGTGTGGGTGAGCGTGTGTATAATAATTTGATACAGCACCTTAACGTGCCGTCGAGATGTCTCAAAACGCTTCACGGAATATACCGTAGAATGAATTGACTATATTTGTGTGTGTGTGTGTATGTGCGCGTACGTGTGTGCACGCGCGCTTGTGGTGTGTGTACACGGGTGTGTATGCGTGCATGTATGTGTGCGCGCGTATTTTGGTGGGTGTGAGTGTTTGCGTGTGTGTGTGCGTGCGTGTGAACATATGTGTGTGTGTGCATATGCACGAGTGTGTGTGTGTGGGTGGAGTCCTCACTAAAACCGTTCCTCTCCTGTGAAACCAAACTCCAACACAATTCACTGTCTTTAACTGTCAGTGGAGAAAAGACATCTATCTTATTGAACAGAGGATAAAACTAATCATTGTAGAGTGGATGTGTGAAAACCCTCTTGTCCAACAATTTATCTTTTACATCAATCAATTTATCAATCAAATTATCCATCGATCAGTCTTCAATAACAAACCTTGAATATACCACCCGCAATGTTGAAGCGATTCACAGGTATTGTCGCAACGTCTTGTGTGCATGTATGTGTATGTACTGGCGAGTGTAGTGACTGTGCACTTGCGCGGATTCACGCCCGCACGCTCTCCTTTCCGTGTCCTCAGAATAACCTCTGTATAGAAGGTTTTTACTCCGTTTAAAGTAGTGACTGTCCAGAAGTAATGCTCTAGTCTAGAAAGTTATACCTCACCTATTACAGAAATACGCAGTCACTACACTCGATAGCAAATCCTGTGAGGCGCTCTGAGATGTCCCGACCACGCGATAAGGCGCTATAATAACAACCGCGAGGACCGTTATCACTGCACTATCAGCGCGGAAAGCGTCGAAATACAATTTGTTTCTTTCAAAGATAATTCAAAACGTTCTTACTCTGGGGACCAAAGGAGGTTTGTCGTCCTGGGGCTTTGGGGAAGGGAGGGCTGGTGGCAGTGGAGGTCGCAGGGAGGATCTTGTTGGATGCTCTCTTTGGAGGGCGAGGCGGAGGGCAGGAGCTTAAGTTGGAGCACTTGCGCAGGTCGTAATACATTGATTCGGTCAGCTCCACCACCGAGGCCACATGGGTGGGAGCGATGTCCTCTGATGGCCTTTCCGCCAGGAGCTGGACAGACAGAGACATCCACTCGACCGGGATGAAGAAAGAGTCTGAAGGCTTCTCGGCCAGGCTGACGAGCAGGGTGGGCACCAGGATACTCTCCTCAAGCTTGATGGCCGGGAACGGCTTCAAGGGGTCGATCTTGAAAGCCGGGTCCTTCACCGTGACTTTGACTTCGAACGGGAAGTTGAATCCGTCGCAGATCTCCGAGATGGTATACTTCCTATTGTCCCGGATCTCCTCCACGAACCGTCCCTCCAGGTACCAGGGAAGCAGGACCTCCTCGACCATCCCCTCCTCGTCCTCGTCGTCCTCGACTTTGTTGCAAACCAGGACGTCGATGTCTTGAGGGACCCCGCAGGACACCACTCTAGCGGTGGTCTTGGCCAACGCGATCAGGCGCTCTCCCACGCAGAGGGACACCTGATCGTCCTCGTTGCTCATGCAGTCTCTGGTCACCACAACGTGAAGCGGAGCCTCGGAGCTGACGGCGTTGCAGAGATCGAAGGTGGTGTGGAACTCCCTGGGTCTCCTCCTGAACATGCCCTTGTACATGGAAGAGATCAGGAAATGCTGGCTCACCTTGTTGCTCATGGAGGTGGCCAGGATTTTCTTGGTCACCTGCTTGCTGTGCACGGTGAGGAGCGCCCCCTTTCTCAGGCAGTGGGTCCACTCGTCCTTGTAGGGGGCCAGGAGCCCCGGGGAGTCCAGGATCTCGACCGCGGCGGGAAATGTGTCCTGCGGCTCATTCATCAGGTCGAGCAGCGAGAGAGGCTTGATGAACGTGACTTCCTTCTGCTCCTCGGACACGTCGCTGACGTCCACCTCCAGGTTCGACGGGATCTTCACGATATTCTTCCGCACTGCGCGGAGAGAAAGAGAGGCAGGAGAAGGAGGGAAGAAAATTCAGATTTTTTTTTGGCGGCGTGGGGGAGGGGGGGGTATAATCGGATTTTAAGATCCATCGGACTCGGATTTTTTGAAATCGATTAAATTTGGGGGATTTAAAATTTTAAACAAAGACGTTGAATAGCGTTAAGAACGAACAAACTCTCTGTGCGTTCGATACTGCGCCTCATCACGTCGGGAGGACGTCTCAGAATCGCTTCGCCTTTCGAGACGCCGACGCTTGAGGGTGAAAATCCCGCGAAGCGCATCGAAAATGCGAGGTTTATTATCAAACAAAACAGAACCGGGCGACTTCTCTTTTTGTTTTCGGGTTGCTTTCCAGCATCTGCAGTGCTTTGGGTTTTTTTTTTTGTTTGTATTTAGTGCAACGCTGCTTTTCTTCTCGGAATAACCCGCCTCGAAGTTCTTCCCCTTTACCCTGTTTTTCTGCTTTGCTATCGGTTTCCCCTCTTGTGTTTGATATCCTGCCTGTTTTGTTGCAAGTTATTTCCAAACCCCAACACCCCACCGCACACACTTTTTGTTCTGCGGTATTAACACCTCTATTCCCCTGCTTTGTTGCACCCCGCACCCCCACCCCGCTTTGTTTTTACCTCATTAACACCTCTTTAACAACAACAACAACAGCCACAAAATGACATTTATAGAGCGCCTTTCACGTCGGGAGGACGTCCCAAGGCGCTGAAACTCATCATCCCTTTCCCTCTACCCCATTTTCTCCTTTGCCTCCCTTGCGCTGCCTCCCCCCTCTCTGAAAAGCCTCTCCCTCCCAACATGCCCTAATTCTGACGAAGTTGACTCACTTTCCTCTCTCCTTAGACGCTGCCTGACCTGCTGAGTGTTCCCAGCCGCTTCTCTTTTTGTTTGCAAGGTTTATTATTATAATCATTATTATTAATATTAAATTTTCGCCCACAAACCGCACAGTCAGTCGACTTGACAGCGCGTCCCGTGAAGCGCTTTGAGACGTCTCGACGAGGTGATGAGGCGCTGTATCAAATGCAAGGATTATTATCATCGTTGTGGTCATCATCAGTATAAGTGTTGCTCACTCACAGTGCATGATGGCTTGTATTTCATACACAGGTTCCAGCAGCAGATCCCCGCGCAGATACTTCTCAGTGACCCTGTGCTCCATCTCGACGTAGATCAGCCTCTTGCTCCTCAGAGGCTTGGAACTCAGGATCTCATCGATGCTGAACGACTGGTCCAGGTTCTCGGAAAACTCCCCGGGCAGTGAGAAGGGGAGGTTGATGTACAGCTGCTCCTCGAGACCGTCCACAATGCAGGTGGCGAACATCTGTCCCTTGACGCTCTTGACACCTGTGGCCGTGATGGGGTCACCCTTGCAGATGACACTGCCCTGTGTGTGGATATCCTTGGCGCTCTGAAATGACACCACCTCGAAGCCTTGCTCCCCGTGCCTTTGCATCATGTCTCCAATCGACCTGCAAGGGGCCAGCTTGAAAGTCCCTGGTATAGAATAAATAATAATAAAAGTAACGATAACAGAAAGCCTTGCATTTGACACAGCGCCTTATCGCGTCTTCGAGACGTCTCAAAGCGCTTCGCGGAATACACCGCGAAGCGAATTGGCTGCGTATTTCGCGGGCGAAACGCGGCAGCCGATTGTACGCACAGCAGCGTCCCCGCAAACAGTTGTGGACATGCAGAGGGAGAGAGAGACCACAGACGGAGACAGAGAGACAGCCTTTCACGTCGCGAGGACGTCTCAAAGCGTTTCGCAGGACTTTACTGTGAAGTCCAGTGACCGGGCCCAATGCGGTTGGCAGCCAATTTGCGCGCAGCAACGTCTCACGAACAGCTGTGAAGCGAGTGACCGATTTTATCTGGTGGAATCGGTGGCCAGAACACCGGGGGAGGGAGAGAGCGAGAGACAGAGAGACAGAGAGACAGACTCCCTTCTCTTTTCGATTGGAGCGATTTAATCTTTAACGAGCACAGACGGGAGCTCGGTTTAACGTCTCATCCGAAGTACAGGGCCTCTGACAATACAGCGCTCCCCAATAGCGGAGGTTGGGGGTCTTGGGATGTCCTCCCGACGTGAAAGACGCTATACAGATGTAATCTTTTATTGTACATAGTGCCGTCTTGGGAGCTGGTTATGTATTTTGTGGCCTCCAGCACTCGCATTGTTTGTCCCTGTTGCACCTCCTGTTTGTTTGCTCTCCGCTTTAAGCGTAGATTTCCACAGATGGTGCAGTCGCTAAAGAATATGCATTCATACCTAATGTGCTGCTGGCTCCGAAGATGTGTTTCACAAAGTAGAAAGGTTGAAAATTAACACCATTACTTCAGCGCATTTCTTGTTAATGTGGAATATAAACCCAGGAGATGAGATACAGATGGAAAAGAAATAGGAAATAAAGAGCAACTGGGAAATGGGACCACTCTTGTGTTCTCAGAGTTATTACCGGGAATAGAAATGAGAAGAAAGGAGAAATTGTAATGAAAGAAGCTGCGTGTTTATTGTCTTCTCTGTGTCGAAAAGCGTCTCTTTAAAGTGAAGTGTAGTGACTTTTTTGGAGGCAAACAGTTTTTAATGCACGCAGGGAAGATGAATGATGGAGATAACAAGGATAACAATACTCATAATATTATTCGCCGCGTTACAGCGGCTTGAAAACCGCGTCGAGACGTCTCAAAGCGCTTCGCAGGTTATGCTGTAAAGCGCAGTAGTGACTGCGTGCATTTTGTGGGTGAATTCATTAATGAATGGTCCATTACTCTGATGGGTTGTCGACCAGGGCAATGAGAGAGAGAGAAAGAGAGAGACAGAGACTCCCCTCTAAAGAACAAGCAGATGGAGAGTTAAGTAACGTCTCATTTGAGGGACAGACACCCCGAACACACCCTTCCCCCCCAATCTCCCCCACCACACACCACCCGCGCCCCACCCGCACCGCCTACAATGGTCCCGAGGATTCGTTAGCGCAGGGAGGACCCAGGAAAGGGCTGGCGTCTGATTATTGATCCGACGCTGAAACGATCCAGTCCGTGGGAAGCCGCGGTCAGTCGGTAAAAGCAGTGAAAGACTCGGTCTGATGCGGTGAGAGAGCGTTTGACTTCAAATCAAGACAAGTTGTTCCAACCTCATGCAGGTGGCTGCGACCACAACTTGTGGCTTGTTCTCTACGCCCGCGGCTGCTCTGCCTTCACCAGAATACTGAGACGTCAGAAACGATGTGTGGAACCACGTGGAAAAGGACTCCCTTTTGTGGGAGAGGTTTCCTGTATTGCCGATTGTTATGTGGTGATGTGCCCAGCAATGTCCCGCCAAACATATAGCAACAATAACCCTGGCGTTGTATTATATCTAAAGGATTGTTAACCAGGTGGATAGAGAGAGAGAGAGAGAGAGAGAGAGACAGAAGTACCCTTCTCCTTGAACATCATTATTTTTCGAACAAACACTTGAACGAGGCGGTTGGTGTGTGCAAATTGGCTGCCGGGGGAATGGGGTGCTGGGGGGAGGGCGGAGGGAGGGGCGTTGGGGGGGAAGGTGGGGGGTGCGGCGGCGGTGGTGGTGGTGGTGGTGGTGGGGGGGGAATTCAGTGAGATATTCACATAATGCACGAAGCGTTGGAAGAATTGTCCGAGCGGATTCCAGCGGAAGCAGACACGCGACACTTATGCACGCTACGGACACACGCTCGACACACATGGGTACACACGGACACACGCGCACACACACAACACACACACACACACACAAAACAGGTATACACACACACACACACACACACACACACACACAAGACAAACATATACAGCCCTGGGTGAAGAGCGCTATATAAAGCGAGTTGCTGTTGCTGCTGCTGAAGAGCCTCCTAAGAATGACTTTCACGACGGGTTAAAATGGGAGCGATTATAAAGTCACGGATCGTACCGGGTAGATCTGGCGGGAGGTCATAGGTCATGCCGATCTCCGCGTTTTCGCACGTCACCTTCTGCAACTCTACGTGGATTATTTTGACCAGGTCGCCAGTCGACAAACAGCACTCGTTTCCCGAAATTTCGTAGACGGATCCTGTGGGAGAAGAGAAGAGAACGGTTGAGAATTCGCTGTCAGCTCCGGCTTCAGGCGGATCAGTTTCCCCCCCACCTCCCCCCCCCCCAGTGGTCAGCCTAGTGGTCAGCTGTCTCTCGCCTCGTAAGCGAGAGGACCCGGGTTCGATTCCCGGCCGAGGGCGAAACCTTAGGCAAGTTTCCTTACTCCACACGCCTCTGGTTAGGTAAAGATCAAGATTAACTCCACCTGTCCTCTCATCTTAACCTGCGCTGACGTTGTGTGTACAGATGTGTCACGTTTCAAAGCGGTGACAATAATAATAGTAATATTAATAATACTACTATTAATGATAATGCCTGCATTTAATATAGCAACTTATAACCTCTCAAAGTGCTTCGCGGAATATATTATCGAGTGGATCGACTATGGGCGAAACACGGCAGCCAATTGCGTACAGCGATGTCCCACAAACAGTTGTGGATTGAGTGACCAAAATATTATTATTTTTTTTTACAAAGGGGATTGTTACCCCCGGGAAAGCGATCTGTCAATCGACTAACAACCGGGCTCCCACTTACTGCTCTGGGTAACCAGGAGGTGCGCGGATTAAGGAAACTTGGAATAAATAATAGCTGCCTTTAGCTGCACGGTGCTTTTAGTGCGGTGTCTTTATTGCTGTATCGCAGCAAGTAAGTAGTCACAATTCCACAAATATTGCTCTGGGAGCCCCACACGCTTAACAACATGATGTGCGTTACTGTTACTGCAAACAGGGGAACCATAAGAGATAACTTGTTGACAGGAGTTCCAGTTTCACTATCAGGTCCAACACTGAGGAGGGCAAGAGAGGGGTGACTGCGATGTCGGAGCTATTAATCTGGAGTGTTAAACTGAATTCCTGTGTGACGTTCATATGGGGACACATCTCGAAGCTCTAAAGTGCGGTGACCGTGTAGGTTACAGGCAAAAGCGGCAGCTAATTTGTACACAGTCACGTCCCCGCAAACAGTCGCAAAGATAATGAGTGATTTTATCGGTGGTGGGGGTGGGGGAGTGGGGGGGTAGAAACTCGTTCTCTTTTTGAACAGTGTCAACAAGCGAGCAAGACATGTTTAATGTCTCATCGAAGGACGGCACCTTTGACAATGCAGCGCTCCCTGCACCCTACGCCCCCCCCCCACCCCACCCCTCTCCCAGTTCTGCCCTAAGCCTGGCCTTCGTGACTTGACGGGAGTGGGGGGATTGTGGGGGTGGGGGGATGAGGGAGGGGTGTGAACCCACGAGCTTCTCACTCGCGGGAACATTTCTGCTGAAAGCAGGTTGAGGAGAGGGAAAGATAGAGAGGAATCCAGAGAGCCTGAGAGAGAGGAGAGGAGAAGGAGAGAGAGGAAGAGGGAGGTGAGGGGGGGCGGGGGGGGGGTTGGGTGGTGGGGGAGAGAGAAGGGGTTAGAGAGAAGAGAGAGTCAATCTGGTTCTGAGACACTGATTGTCCAGCGCCTTGGGACATCCTTGTGGAGTCCTGTAGCTCAGTGGTTAGAGCACTCGCTTTCCAAGTGAGAGACCTGAGTTCAATTCCAGGCAGAGGGCGAAACCTTGGGCAAGTTTCCTTACTCCACACAGAGCCTAATAATAATCCCTCCAAAACCAAAAACAATAATAAATTGGTCATTTTCAATCCACGACTGTTTGTGGGACATTGCTGTGCGCAATTGGCTGCCGCGTTCGCCCCAAATATACAGTCAATTCACTTTACAGTGTGTTCTGTGAAGCGTTTTGGGACGTCCTCCCGACGTGAAAAGCGCTCTATCAAATGCAAGGATTATTATATTATTATTATTATCCTCCCGATGTGAAAGGCGCTGTTACGCACATAGGTTTGCTGTTGTCGTGGTTGACAAGTTGTGAGTGATTGGACATGATCTCATTGCCAATGATCGCAATTCCTGAAATCACAGGAAGCGAAAGTGGGCGAATTTCTTTGAACATCTTGTTCCAGGCAACGCTGCTTTTGTGACTCATTTCAGTTTATTTGCACTGAAACCTGTGCGGAAACCGAAGGGTCGGAGACTCTGCCCTTCCCCTTATTACAAATTAGACCGAACACAATCTTTCCCGGGTGACAACTCTCCCCTATCCGTTATTTTTTGGTCGGCCGGGACTGAGAATTCCATGCATTCCACCTATCATCATAAATAATGATAATAATTGTCATAATAATAACCCTTGCATTTGATACAGCGCCTTATCAGGTCGTCGAGATGTCTGCAAGCGCTTCACAGAATATGTTGTAAAGTGAATTAACTGTATATTATGTGGGTGAAACCCGGCAGCCAATTGCACACAGCAGCGTCCCCACAAACAGCCGTGGATTGAGTGACCTACACATGGAAATCAAGGCGCTCTCTTTCTCTCTCCCTTCTACCCCTCTTCTCTCTCTCTCAGACTCTCTGCATTTCTCTCTCTCTTTCTACCTATCTTTGTAATGAATTTGGCGCAGGTTGGCAAGAGCGAGGGTGGCTTGGGGACTCCAGAGCGCGTGCATTGGGGTAACTACTGAAGTCTAACCAGCTAAAGTCACACAGCTTGCCATTGATATCGCTGTCTGGCAAGCTTTCCCGCTGGTTGCCGAGCTCCAACCACCTTACCCGTTAGGGCTTTGGCATGTAGGGTTAACAAGAGCTGAGTGGGAAGATTCCTTGCCCCCAGTATCTGGTCTGCTCTTCCAAGACCTGCCGATGAGCCAGGCTGGCTGTGTGGTCAATTAGCAATGTTCCTGGAGCACTACGTGCCCGTCTGGCTCAGTAACCGGACTAGAGACCACCACAGAGGACTGACTCAATTCCGAGGGAGCAGAGGGGGAGCCCAGTCTCGAGATAGCCTGACCGCCAGCGCTGTTCCCGCCAATGTCGCCCCGAAAAGCATCAGCAAACACAGTGCTCAGCTCGCACCAAGGTGAACCAAACAGTCACACGTTGTCCACAGAGCCTTTCATGGACACAAGCTACTTGAAGAGACAGAGATGAGGAGGGAGTTTAAGGGCACTGACTAAAGCTCTGGGGCAAAGAGAGACTTTTCGGAGAGGGTTTTGCAGAGCAGGGAACCCCCCCCCGCCCCCACCCCCAGAGGCGATTATTTTGAAAGTCGGGTCGTGAAGTTAAAGGTAATTAAGAGAAAATTGTGCAAACATTTGCCGACCGACAAAAGGCATCAAGATGTTTGCAGCGCGGTTCCTCCTGGCTTTCTCTCTCTCGTTTGTTTCTTAATGACGACAATAGCGACAACAACTTGCAGTTACACAACAGCTCAATGTACATAATAGTAGTAATAATAATAATAATGATCCTTGCATTTGATACAGCCCCTTATCGCGTTGTTGAGACGACTCAAAGCGCTTCACAGGTTACACTGTAAAGCGAGTTGACAGTCGTTTTGTGGACGAAATTTGCTTCCCCCCACCCCACCCAACCACTGCCACCCAACCCACCCCCCACCCAACTCCAACCCGCCGCCCCAACACAGCTCCCACCGGGACGTACCTTGGAAGTAAACTCCAGAGTGGATCTCCAGGATCCGCGGGAGCGTGGAGAGATCCAAGTCGCAGACGTAGTCCTGCAGGGAGATGATTTGCGAGTCTGCCATCGAGTCGCACGGCTCGCGATTCACGTCCTCGTTGGTGGCTCGGCAGCTTAGCAGCCCGAGGCGCTCATAACCCTGAAGTGTCACCTCTCTAACCACCACCCTCCGAGCAGCGTCTCTGGTGACAAGGTCTTCTGTTTTTTTAAGCTATGCAAATATATGTACAGCTGCATGTGAGCGCTCAATCATCAACCAGGATGACACAGCACCAGAGACGAGGGCGGGGGGAATGAAACGAGAGCGAGAACGACAGAGAGAGAATGACACGGAGACAGAGAGAGAAAGAGAGAGAGAGAGCGAGAGTAAAAATGTGATTCATTTGACAAGGAAGTGACACCCCTTGTGAGGAAGTCTATATTTTTTAAAACTTTGCCAAAAATGACTGGTAACCCACAAACCACGCATCTGTCCGTTGCCTTATCCTGTCCACAACTCGGCTCAAAAGATGTCTACTAATTTTCTTTTATACCCTCTAAGCCACATGCGAGCAAATGGGGGAAGTTAGGCGGGGGGGGGGGGGAAGTGGGGGGAAAGTTAGGGGGTGTAGGGGAAGGATGGTGGGGTGGTTTGGAAACTGGGGGAATGGGGTTATGGCTCCTCCCTACCTCTGCGACCTAATAAAACTTCACCAACCTGTCCACTCCCTCCGCTCTGCAGACACTCGACTGCTCCATGTCCCCCGCCCTGCCCGCTCCACTATCGGCAGTAGGACCTTCAGCCTTTCTGCCCCCATCCTCTGGACATCCTGGAGCCCCTCCGCCTCGCCCCCTCCCTTGCCTCCTTCAAGGCCTGTCTCAAGACCTTCATTTTCGAACGCGCCTTCAGTCATCTTCCCCCCTCTCCCCCTCTTGCCCTCCACCCCTCTCTGATCCCAACCCCCAGCTCGAGTGCAAACCTCTCACTGTCCAGAACCTTGACCTCCCGACGTGAAAGGCGCTGCATAAATGCAATTTGTTGCCGTTCTCGTTGGAAACTAATTCCTGTGGACATCAATACATCTCCAAACATTAATTATTAATCAGTGATTGATTGTTTATTTTCTAGCAAATACCTCATACACTAGAGTATTTTATACAAAAAAATCATAGAGTCAATGATTAACTGGTGTGTTTTGGGCCAGGTAACCAGGATATAATTATTTTTGGTCAGCCGGGTGTCGAATCCCCGCGGAAAGCTATCACCAAGCTTAAGCGTATCCAAACCTAACTGAGCATCTCACCTACACATGGAGATCCCAGAAATAATGACGATATTCTTTGCAATTTGATAGAGGGCCTTATCACGGCCCCACAAATACACGGTCACTACACTGGGCAGGAAAAAAATCACCCGCAGGTGAGCTTACAAATGCTTTGTTGCCCTGTTGTCTTGGAGCTCAACCCTTAAATCCCTCTGCCCATCATGTCTTTGAAAGAGCCACCCATTCACTTCCCCCTCCCCCACTCTTACCCCATAGCCGTGCAATTTTTTCCTTCTTAAATAACATATCCATTTCCCTTTTGAAAGCTGTTATTGAATCTGCTTCCGCCAACTTTTCAGGCGGTGCGCCAGACCGTAACAACTCGGCACCCCTCCCTCTCGGTTTTGCTTGCACCTTTGACCACCTCCTACCTATCCCACTGATTTCCCTCCCCCCAATCCCACTGGTTTCCCACAGAAAAAACAGTCAATTCACGTTACAGCATATTCCGCCGAGCGCTTTGAGAGGTCTTGAAGACGTGATAAGGCGCTGTATCAAATGCAAAGGGTTATTATTATGATGAAGCGTTTTGAGACGTATTGAGAGCTGCTGGTTACGTGCTAGTTGTTGTTGCTGTTCATCTGAGATCCAGTAACTCTCCCCCTAATGAAAAGTGCTGATGAATTAGACCCAAGTTGTTTTCACTTCTGCTTTTATCACTGCGTAATGGGAACAGGTTGCTACCAACTCGAACCAATTATTTCCCATTTTTCTTGTTTATCCTCACTGTACGTCCTTCCGACGAGCTCGTTGCTTTTGCAAGTCAGCTGTTTGCAGGCTGTGGAGCTGGTGCAGGGCCACCGAGAGAGCTCGAGAGAAGCACAGACAGGCCCTTCTCCATCCACCCGCCCCCTCCGGCCAGTCCGCGCCTGGGTTTATTCCCCACATGAAATGCCACCCATCCTAGTCCCTCTGGCTTTTACCCCCGTCTCTCCCCTCCTTCCTCAAATGCACTGCGGGGGAAATAATAATAATACTAATCCGTGCATTTGATACAGCGCCTTATCACGTCTTCGAGACGCCTCAAAGCGCTTCACGGGATGCACTGTCGTGTGAATTGACTGGATATTTTGTGGGTGTAAAGTAGATTCGGTAGCAGGTTTCAAAAGGGAATTGGATATGAACTTGAAAAGGAAAGCAATTGCAGGGCTAATGGGGTAAGAGCAGGGGAGTGGGGCTAATGGGATAGCCTCCTTCTGTGCTGTAAGACTCTATGATTCCAACAAGTTGCACTTATACAGCGCATTTCATGTCGGGAGGAAGTCCCGAGGTGCTGAATGGCCTCAGGTCCTCTCCCCTAATGTGAGAGCTGCGGTTCTGAATAATCTGCAGCTTGTGGAGGGAAGAGTTAATAATAATAAAAATCCTTACCTTTGATACAGCGCCTTACTCTCGTGGTCGAGACGTCTCAAAGCGCTTCAGAGGATATACTGTAAAGTGAAATGACTGTATATTTTGTGGGGGAGATGGGTTACCCATAAGCCCTTTTAATATCCAGAAACTTGTCCAGAAACTTGCCTCGATCCATTTTTAAAACTCTTTTTCGGTTCCCCTTTCCATCAGTTCTGTAGGTTGTCTGTTCCCTCCCGGCTTTGTCCTTTTGCGCTATAACAAGGTCAAGCCGTGAGCTTGGCTGCGCCTTTATTATAACTTCCCGAAAGTCAGCCTGACTCGCTCGTTCGCTCGCTCACTCAAACTCTTTGCCCTGATTCAGGGTTTGTGGTGTAAGGGGAACTGTACTGTCAAGTTGTGCTGCCGTTCATTGAGACATTAAACCTCACTTCCTGCCTGTGCTCTCAACCGTATGGTAAGGCGCTGTATCAAATGCAAGGACTATTATTATTGTTGTTGTTATAGATCGAAAGGGTGCGAGGTGATGGAGTAAACCCATTCACCCCCTCGAGCCTGCTCCGCCTTTCTATAAGATCATGGCTGATCTGTACCTCGTATCCAATTACCCGCCTTTGCTCCGTAACCCTCGTTACCCTGACCTAACGGACATCCGTCCACCTCAGCCTTGAACGTTTCAATCGAGCAGATGGGAACAGATAAACAAGAGAATTGGTAGGAGAAAGAAGCGGAAAATAACTCGTTTTCCAACTCATCCACAGCCTTGGCTGGAATTGGAAGGTCTTGCAGGACAGCCTGCGAGTTGATGCGAGTCCCTGCGGAGGTAACGGAAGGGCAAGTGAAAGGGTATCTGTCGGGATGACGGAGCTTCCTGTCAAGGGAGTGAGCAATCTCATTTTTCCTTCCATTTTAATCGAATTCCATCCTCCTTCCTCCGTCCCCCCCCCCCACCCACCCCTTTATCCATCTTTAAATCCAACCTTAATACTTACCGTGCTTTAAGGTCCTCCCCTCCGCGCTTAGTTGAGATGCTCTTTCGCTGGACTCACGGTCCAAAACCCACAATTTATTTTGAAAGCCAGGAACACGTCGAGAAACATGCAGCGGTAATTTTTACTCTTTTTCGGTTCCTCTTTCCACCAGTTCTGTCGTTTGCCTGTTCCCCTCAGATTCGCCCTTTCGCTCTATGACAAGGTCAAGCTGTGAGCTTGTTTGCGTCTTTATTATAACTTCTTGTAAGTCAGCTTGACTCGCCCGCTCGCTCGCTCGCTCACACTCTTTGCCGTGACTCAGGGCTTGTGGGTTCCACACCAGGGCAGTGATGGAGGGAAGCACTACACTGTCAAGAGGCGCTACCATTCACTGAGACGTTAAACCTCACTCCCCGTCTGCTCCCTGTTCAGGCGGACGTTAAATAATCCAACAGCGCTGTTGGAAAAGAGAGTCTCTCTCTCCCAGCGTCCTGGCCGACAATCCCCTCACCTCCAAGTAAAGTCACTCTCTCGCTTCATGGCTGTTTGTGGCATTTTGCTGTGCGTAAAATGGTTGCAACGTCACCCACAAAATCCAGTCGCTACACTTCACAGTCACCACATTTTTCGGTAGAACCCCGCGAAGCGCTTTTGAGACGGTCACCTCCCCAAGGAAATGGAGGTGACTTCATTCCCCCACCACGTTTCCCCCGGTAGGTCATCTGGTTGGAAGATCCTTACAATCACTCGAAAATTGGGGCAAAGAAGGGGTCAGGGGGGAAGAAATCTTCAGGGATTGAAAATCCGTGAAAATTTCGCACCGGGTAATAAGAATCCGAAGTACAGGTCCTCAGAGGCACAGAGAAGAAATGGTGGGATCTCGGGAGTCACTGAGGCATTATTAAGGGATGTGCTGGGGAGGAAAGGCACAAACAACAACAACAAATTGCATTAAATAGCACCTTCCATGTTGGAAGATGCCCCAAGACGCTGGACAGGCTCATGGATTGACCTTATAACAATAATAATCCTTGCATTTGATACAGCGCCTTATCACGTCTTCTCGACGTCTTGAAACATTTCGCAGAATATACTGTAAAGTGAATTAACTGCATATTTTGTGTGCAAAACGTGGCAGCCAATCGCGCACAGCAGCAATGTCTCGCTGCGTGGAATATACATCAAAAGGGCGGAAAGAAATGGGAACGGATAAACTAGAATACCTCCGCCAATACCTCTCCCCAAAAGCCGCTGAAACCCTGGTCCGTGCCTTTGTACCTCTCGGCTGGACTACTCCAACGCCCTCCTCGCCGGCCTCCCCTCCACTGCCATCCATAAAATCCAACTCATTCAGAACTCTGCCGCCCGCAATCTCACCCGTTCCCCGATCCCCCCCAGTCCTGGCCAGACTGCACCGGCTGCCTGTCCCAGAGAGGATCGACTTCAAGACCCTCACCCTCGTATTCAAGTCCCTGTACTCCTCTGCACCCCCCGACCTCTCTGACCTCCTCTCTCCTCAGCACAGTACCCGTTGCCTCCGTTCCTCCGGGTCTGGCCTCCTCCTCGTCCCCTGAGTCCTCCGCTCCACCCTCGGCGGCAGCGCCTTCAGCCACTACGCCCCGAGGCTCTGGAACTGTCTCGCTCCCTCCTTTCCCATTTTCAGGTCTCTGCTGAAGACTTTCTTTTCGACCGCACCTTTGGTCACCTTCGCCCCCCCCCCCCCCCCCCCCTCCCTCCCCTTCCCCCCCTGGGCTCGGCCCCGGGATCCGTCACTGTAAAGCGCTCTGAGACGCCGTCCGACGTGGAGGGGGCGATATACATCCAAGTTGTTGTTGTTGTAGTTGTAATGAATGGGTGAAAAGAGGAACAGTAAAAAAAGTTTTAAAAAGTTTGCAGTGTCTTAAGCTGTCGGTCCACCCCTCCCACCTCGGGCTGAGTCAAGCGAGGAATCCTATCTGCTTTACCAGTAAATTCCTGTGAAGCAACTCGAGATATCTCGACGACGCGCAAAGGTGCCGTATCAAACGCGAGGATCATTAGGATATATTTCCAAGCCGTTAGAAAAAAAAGTAATCCTGCGTTTTAAAAGTTTTTTTATTTCTTTTTTTTAAAATGTGCACTTTCGAGAGCGAAAAAAAAAAACACAGTAATTTTTGGGGGTTTCTTTTCTTGCCGCGTCTCGCTTTTTAAACGCCACGGTTTCGCGAGGCGGAAGCAACGCACCGCGGTGAACAGCTCGCGCTCGATAGGAAAAGAGAAATTCGCGATTTCTTAATCATTTTCTTTCCTGAACCTCGTGTTAAAGCGACCGATTAAAATTTGCATTTTTTTTTTACAGTTTATTTCAAAACGACAGCACGGTTTTTATTCAGTCGCTCGTTTTTTGGGCGAGGTTTCTTCTTCCCCCACTCCCCCGAATCAAAAAATAAACGAAAAGGAGAGAGAGAGAGAGCGTGTGTAAAGAAAGAAAAACATGAGTTTTTTTTTATCTCCGTCAATGCTTTACAAGTATAATTAACAGATGACAATTTTCACTTCAGCGTGTGAGAAAGTCCTATTATTTTGTAGTATAATTCACCTGTGATGTAAAAAATCGAGATTTTTGCTTTTTTAAAAAAAAAACAACATTGGCCGGTATTAGTGTACAGCGATTAAATGCATAGGGTTTAAAGAGTTTCAACGGTGAAAAAAACACACATCCTCGGTCGGTATATTACACTGAAAGGGCATGTTGTATATTTATATTCAACTGCCAAGCCCTTAATGGAAACTCATCAAAAATATAGTGTTTGATAAACCCTTTTGCCGGTCGGTCTTTAATAAAGTTCTGCTCGTCTCTTTCCTCCGTTCCGGTCCGTTTGCCTCTGTGTGCCATCCAAACCGTGCCCGTCCAGTTCGCTGAAGCTCACTGATGCGGGCGAACTGGACCCGTTTGCCCAGCCGTAAATCGCAGCGTGCCCAGGCTGGGTGTGTGTGCGCGCGCGTGCGTGTGTGGTTGGGTGGGATGGGGGGGTAGGAGGGTGGGGGGGGGGCTCAGTCTGTGCACCTCAGGCCATTCATTTAATCCCTGACTGCCTCCCTGGTCATTTTCCAAGTGCCCCCTCCGCCTCGTTTCCTTTTATGGGGGGGGGAATCAGTCTCACTCTCGCGCTTGAGCGCTTATGGCGTCCCGTTGGTTGGCATCCCAAGGGTCAAACAGACTATTTCTTTGAGTCTGTTCATTTTTTTTTTGCATCTGCTGTCCCCATTAGTAGAGCTTGAGCTTGCGGACTGGCACGCACACGCCTGTGCGTTTGTGTGTGTGTGAGCGCGCGCGTGTGCGTGGGTGGTCAGGAGGGTCGGTGTCACCGCTGGCCATTCCTTCCCCCCACCCCACCCCTCCTCCTCTACCCCCAACCCCCCCCCCCCCCGTATTGACTCCGTTCAGCCCCAGACCACACGGCGCTATCTCGCTTCCAGGCTCTCCAGGTAGTCGAGGGCCGTGTCGTAACAAAAGCGGTATTGTTCCTGTAATAACACAAAGCGGAGGGATTATAAGTAGTGATAGTAATAATAATAATACTTGCATTTCATACAGCGCCTTATCACGTCTTCGACACGTCTCCAAGCGCTTCACACAATATACTGTAAAGTGTTTTGTGGGCGAAACACAACAGCCAATTGCGCACAGCAGTGTCCCGCAAACAGTTGCGGATTGAAGTGACCAATTTTATTATTATTATTTGTTCGAACAAATTATTATTCCCGGCAAAGCGATCCGCCAATCGACTAACGACCAGGTTCCTACTTACTGCTAGGCAAACAAGGTTTTGCCCCCTGCCCGGGAATCAAACCCGGGTCTCTTGCTTGCGAGGCAATTGCTCTAACCCCTGAGCTACACGACTCGGACATTGCTGAGACGTCGCAAAGCCGCTGTTAAAGCGGGTGCGTTCTTAGGTTAAAACTGCAGTCAATTATATCGGCGGAATGGGGGTGGACTCCGCAGTGAGTGTAGAAGCTTACACTCCTTCCGTGCTTCTCAATCAGCTGGTGTCGAGGGGGTTAAAAGGACCCGCGTGATGGCAGAGAGCTCCAGCAATATCCAGAGCACCGCAGTAGTGTGTCAACTTCACACCTTTAACAAGCTTTCTCGCACATGTTGCATTTTAGCAGATTGAATTTCCGCCAAAAGAACAGTCAGGTTTTAAAATAAATGGGCTCAGAAGTCACAGCTTCTAAGAAGAAGAGACACTCGGTTTGATGAGCTCAGAAGCTGCTGTGTGAAATATTTCTTTATTAAAAACTCTTTCTCTCTCTCACACACACACACACACACACTCACTCACTCTCTCTCACACACTCTCTTTCACACTCGTCTTCATCTTTCACTCTTTCTTTCACTCTCTCCTTTTCTCTCACTCCTTTCATTCCCTCCCTCTCTCTTTCTCCTCCTCTCTCTCCCGAAACATTCCCGACACAGGTACTGCCACCACCTCGTGTCCTCTGACGTCCGAGCCCCCACTCCGCTTTGCATCAAGAGCACAAAGGCGTTTTCTGCCGCGTCGAGCGTGAAATGGTTAAACCGTCAGGAGATTCCCCCCCCCACTCCCAAACACACACACACACACAAAAAAACCTTGATTAAAATAATCATGTTCCAGTCAAGGCCGTTGGAACATCAGCGAGGCTGAATGTCAGCATTCAGGCTCCAGTGGGTTTGTGTGGAGTTGGGGAGGACACTGATGGATGCCGCGGTAAAGGCTGCCAGACTCGTTTCAAACTCAATTGCCGTTCAAAATGTCATTAAACAGCGGGGAGAGAGGTCGCTGAGTGTGGGCGGGCTTCGCAGGCCCTCGAATTCTACCTGGCCGAAGCCTGCGTTTCATCCTGACGCTGGAGCTGGTGTTCCCGGCTTGACCAAAGCAAGCCCACCTCCCCCCACCACCACCCCCCACCCCCACCCCTCCACCCACTCACCGGGGACTCCACCATGTTTGGCTTGTTGTTGCGCAATGTCTTGACGGCGTGGAAAACGTCCACCATCTTCTGGTATCTGATCATCTCCTGGATAATGGTACAGGCACAGAGAGTCCCACTGCGGCCCCCTCCGTTCCTGAAACCAGACACGTCACGGGGGTCATCGTCACATCCCGCCTTTCATTTAGTGACGCACAGTTTCACAGACGCTTAGATTTACACAGTCATAGTCACATAGATTCTATTCCATCTACCTCCGGAGTTACTTTCGGTTTATCCCGCAGATAAACCCTTACAATAGATCCTTTTCGAGCTTCGGAGCGCCCAGTTACTCAGGAGGTGAGTTCGGATGAAGAAAGCCATTTGACCCCCATCTGATCTCATCCTTTCACTAACTACCCACCCCTGCCATTCCCCAGCTCGGGTGCCAAGCCACGAGAGAAGCGCTCTGAGACGCTACCCTGTGTGGAGGGCGCTCTGTAAGTGCAAGTCGTCGTTGTATGATCGGTATGCGCTTTGGGACGTCCTCCCGACGTGAAAGGCCGTGTAGACGTCACCGTGTGAATGTCGCCGGTGCTTCGTATTGGGCTGAGGCTGTTAGTTCACTCTCACACTCGGCCACTCACAAGCAGTGAACTATTGTCCTTCCGTCTCCGGATTCCGTCTGCCATTTCTCAACTTGCTTGAGCAGGTGCAGGAACGACTTCCTGGATTCGGGGATGTCCCTGTAGGCCGACCATCGCAGGTACTGGAAGTGCCGGACAATCAGCTGACCCTCCTGTAACTAACCAGGAAGAGACCGGGATTAGAGATTTGCAGCAGTGAGACCCGGCACATTTCCCAATGGCATTGGATTCCTCCCACTCCCCCACCCTTCGCATTGGACGTTCCACCAATTAAATCATTACTTTTCCTGCAAAATACGCAATTCACAGTAAATTTCCACAAAGCCCTTCCACAAAGACTGATGCGGAGCTGAGGATGGTTGGGGGTGGTGGTGGGGAGGTGGTTTGTCGGTCAGGAATCGGACCTTTAACGTTCAGCTGACCGGGCGGCCGGGGAGCCAAGGTTAATGCCAGGTTGGCTGGCTTCTAGCCTCTTTGGTTAGAAACAGGTGGTGGTGGTGGTCTGTGCTTTCGGATTTGTCAGGCGTGCTATAAGTAGCTGTGGCACACAAGCACTTCCTTCCCAGAAACTCCAGGTTCCCAGTCCCTCAGTGAGCGTTACAGTCAGCCAGTCACCCCGCACGTCTCACAGACACATGGCTTTGCTTGTGCCAAGTCGCCAGCCACCCACAGCTTGTGTTTATATAGCGCCCGTCATGCCAGGCGGCATCTCAGAGGGCTTGAATTTCCTTCCACCGGACAGGGCTCTCAATGTCAAGCCAAGTGGTTCTAGCTGGTTCAACTCCAGCAGTTACCCCAACGCACAGACGGGGGTCCCCGAGCCTTGGGGATGAGGTAAACAGGATGCGTCATTCCAGGAACAGGGAGCGCATTCCATTCCAACGATCTATCTCTGGAAATTCCACGTGTAGATGGGAATGCGCAGAATTCTCAGTTTGGTTTCGATACAGTGACGGGTTTCTGCGTGTGTCAGACACCCGGATGACCAAAATTTCCCAATGCAAGTATTATTATTACTTGTGACGATAAACACAGCTCAGTATTAATCTCCTGCCATGGATGTGAAATCACAATGAACTGGAAACCTGAGCTGTGCAAGATCCTCTGTTGCAACATTTGTTAATAAAGAAGGTTACGAAAAGCAACACAGGAAATTTATTTAACACCGCAGGACAGGTGTCAGGCTCGTTTGGTAATACTTTTTGGGCCAGTGGGTTGTCGCCATTAAGCCCCTGGAGTCAAGAAACTTTGAGCTGACAGTCCAGGGAGGTGTTCCGGCACAGTGCTGGGGTGTGGGGAGGAAGCTGTTAGGCGCTGTCCTTTGCACGAGTCGTTAGCCCGAGTTCCTGTTTGCGCCTGAATTATGCGGAGCTCTTGGGTCAAGAGAGTTTCTCTCTCCCGGTGTCCTGGCCAACGATCCCATCGGATAAAAATCAGTCGATTGACTTCATGGCCGTTTGCAGGAGAGGTTGCTGTGTGCAAACTGGCTGGATATTTGTTAGGTCAGGGTATTAAGGGATCCGGGGCAAGGGCGGGTCATTGGACTTGAGGTACAGATCAGCCATGATCTAAAAGATATGGTGGAACAGGCTCGAGGGGCTGAATGGCTTCCCCTTGTTTCCACATTTGTACTGCGTTCACTTCGGGACGTCCTCCTGGGCGTTGTAGAAAATACATGGATTTTTATCAACATTATTACGGTTATTCGCCAAGTCGATCCTCACCCGGGATAAATTCTGAACCCGCAGCAACCGGGTGACAATCTCCTCGTCGGCCGTGCGGGAAATCAACTCCACCTGGATGGGCCCGTGCTGCTGCAGTCCTTGTTCGGGCCAGTATTCCAAGCACGGCTGGCGAGAGGGCAGAGAGAGAGAGGGAGAGAGACACACACACACACACACACAAACGGGTTAATGTAAATAAAGCCATATATTGGCTGCAGGTCGGAACTCTATCTTGTCTCAAATTCCCACCCGGGATCTGGATGTTACTCTGTTTACATTTCGGACGGTCTCAACAGTCTCTCAACTTGGAGGTCCGCTTTTTTTTTTCTCTCTGAGGGGTACTTGGGTGAGAGACAAAGAGAGGAAACCGCTTCACATTAAGCCTGCGGTTTGGCAATTTTCTCCGAAATGAAAGAGGAAGATCGATACTGTTCTGCGAGTGTGTGTGTGCGCACGTGTGTGTGTTTGTCCGGTGAGGGGTGGAGGGCTGCGTGTGTGTAGGACGGCGCGTGTGTGTTTGTCTGGTGTGTGCGTGTGTGCGTGTGTGCGTGTGTGTGTGAGAGGTGGTGGTGGGGGGCGGCTGCGTGTTTGTGCGTGTGGTGTGTGTGTGTGTGTGTGTGTGTGTGTGTGTGTGGGCTGATGTGTGTATGAGGGAGGGGCGGTTGGGTGGGGGTGTTTGGGGGCTGTGTTATGATGTGTGTGAGGGTGTGTGTGTGTGTGTATGCGCGCGGGTGTGGTGGGGGATAACGTACCCAGGCTGAGTTCAGCTGATTGAGCTGGTTAAGCATGATTATTGATGTGCAATTATAATCATACACGAGTCTCCAGAAGTCTGTGGTTGTGTTCTGTAAAGGATGTGGGGTGACAATAAAGGTTGCTGCTCCCCTGTAGCTCTGAGGAGATTCAGAGAGAGAGAGAAAAAAAACACTTCAGTCAACAGACCTTGTTTTTTGGTACCGTAACGCGCTTCTCTCTCATAAAGTGTAGTGACTGCGTGTGTTTTGTAGGCGAACGCGGCAGCCAATTGCGCACAGCAATACCCCACAAACAGCCATGTTAAGAGTGACCAATTTTAGCTGTGGGAGGGGGAGGGGGGAAAAGGGGAGATTGTCGGCCAGGACACCAGGAGAGAGACACCTTTCTCTTTTCTGATAGCACCCTGGGATCTTTGACGTCCAGTTGAGTAGGGTACGACAGGGGAGTTTGGTTTAATGTCTCCTCCGAAGGACGGCGCCTTGGGCGATGCGGAGCTCCCCCCAGCACTCTACCGACGCTTCAGGCTTGACTGTAAGCTCAAAGTCCCCAACGTAGGGCCTGGATCCATGACCTTCTCACTCAAGAGGTGAGAAAGCTACTAAACCGAGCCAAGTTCACACCTCTTTGTAGCACAGAGACACGAAGAACCACAAAGAAGTGGATTGCGATCGTGTGAGGGGGAGAAGTAGGGGGGGTGTTGGGGAGGGGGTGGGGGTGGGAGACGTAGTGTTGATGGGCGTGGGAAGGTTGGGGAGTGCCAGTTTCCTTCCCCATTGTGTGTTTGGCGTCACTAATTGCTCCACTCAGTGGTCAGAGGAAGAACTAACCAAAACCACGTATGTCACTGCACTTTATAATAATAATCCTTGCATAATAATAATCCTTACATACAGCGCCTTGTCACGTAGTTGAGATGTCTCAAAGCGCTTCACAGGATACACTGTAAAGTGAATTGACTGTATATTTTGTGGGCGAAAGTCGGAGCCAATTGCGCACCGCAGCGTCCCCACGAACAGTCGTGGATTGAGTGACCGATTTTATCTGTGTGTGTGTGGGTGTGTGTGTGGGTGTGTGTGTGGAGAGGGTGTGTGTGTGGGTGTGTGTGGTTTGTGTGATTGTATGTTGTGGATTGTCGGTCAGGACAATCGTTAAACGTCCCGATGTCGAAGCGACGAGAACTCACGTCCATCAAGGCAGCGTTGATGTAGTTGTTGCTCTCTCCGTCCACGGTGATGAGGAAGGGGAGGCAGCGGTCGGGAGGCAACACGTCCATGCTGCGGTTCTTCTCCCGGTTGCGAGGGAGCAGAGCGATGCTGCACTCCTCGATGTCCAGGTGCGGCGTCACTGAGTTCAACGTCTGGAACGCACAACGTGGGACGAGGAGGTGAGCTAAGCGGGCGCTTTGGGGCAGCGAGGGCTGGGGAGCGTGACTGAAGGCGCGCTCGGAGAGGAGAGATTTGAGACGGCCCTTGAAGGAGGCAAGGGAGAGGGCAGGGGTGAAGGGACTGTGGGTTGGGAGTTCCATAAGGCGGGGGCAGAAAGACTGAAGGTCCGACCGCCAGTGGTGGGGTGGGCCAGGCGGGGCGGGGGTGGAGGGACATGGAGCAGAGGGAGGTCGGTACAGAACCTGTCTGTGAGAGAAAGAATAACAAATGGTGGAGTGGGGGGGGGTGGGGTGGGAAGTCTTGAACAAGTTTTTCCAGAAACTCACCTGGAATTCTTCCTTCAGTTGCGAGGAGTTGCTTTGCGGGTCTATTTTGACCATTTCCTTGTAGGTGGGCTTGAGCTCACAAGCCGGGATGGAGGTGTCCCCACACAGGCAAGCTTCCAGGATAGCGTCGTGGATGAATATGTACTGTTCCTTCAAGCCAAGAGAGAGAGAGAGAGACACTCATCAGGTTATTACCCAGCAGATGCTCCCCACACCGCCTCGCCGCCCCCCCACTTCGCTCCCTCATCCTTTCCCGCGGTGGGGAAACTACCCCCTCTCGTTCCACACCCGCCAATACCTTCCTTCTTCAATACATTTAATTCCCTCCTCACCCCCATCTTCCTCTCTCTCTCTCTCTCTCTCTCTCACTACTCTCTCTTCCTGCCTCGATTAGCCGGGACAAGCAGGCGGCTGGAGTAAGTGGAGCGGACGTGGAGGTAGTGGATCGGTGGGCGAGTAAGCAGGTCGGAGAGGTAGGGCGTAGGGAGGTGCCAGGGCGTGAAGGGTACGAAGACGAGTGCGAGTTGTTGTGTAAAATGCAAGGATTATTGTCTTCCGTCTGTGTTCCTGTCGTCACGGACGCTCAGTTTGCTTTGACATCCGCTGGGAATAAATAAGCAAGTTCCCCGAGTCTGTCGCCTTCGCCTACCTCAGTCTGAATCATGTTAATCCTCCTCGCGTACAGGGTCTTCACGCAGTTGTAAATGTCCACGACTCCCTCGCACTCCGCCATGTCCAACATCACGTCCAGCACGATGTAGCAGCCCGTCCTCCCGGCACCGGCACTAAGCGATCAAATGCAGGCTCCGAGTCAGAGAGAGCGGAACAGGCGTACACACACACCCCACCCACCACCATCACCGCCGCGCACACCGCACGCACGTCACGACGCATCCCAGTAACAACTGAGTCTCGTAGCGTAGTGGTTAGAGCGCTCGCTTTGTAAGCGAGAGAACCTGGTTATTCGGTTCCCGGACAGGGCCAAATGTTAGGCAAGTTCCCTTACTCCGCGCGTCTCTGTTTACCCAGCGGTAAGTAAGAACTTGGTTGTTAGTCGATTGGCGGATCGCTTTCCTGGGGGTAATAACCCCTCCAAGAGAGAGAAAAAAAAATTGTTCATTAAACCCAAGTGTTTGTGGGGACGCTGCTGTGCCCAATTGGCTATTGCGTTTCGCCCACAAAATACACAGTCAATCCACTTTACAGTATATTCTGTGAAGCGCTTTGAGACTTCACGAAGACGTGATAAGGCGCTGGATCAAACCAAGGATGGTTATCGTTATAAATTGTTGACAGCGGTGGTGGGGGTGGGGGAGGTGGTTGGGGGGGGGGTTCTAGTCACAAAAAGGGATCATGAACACCTTTGGGGCAGCGATTGTGAAAAAGCATTTAGTCGTCTCTTAATATGTTAATACCCCACACATTTAATTCCCGTTAAATGAACAATTCACTCTCCCACGACACTTCATTCTGTTACTGACAAACGCCTGGAGTTCTAATGCCTATAAATAAATAAAAACCTTGACTTCGGTACGTTTCAAAATATGCGGCATCTCTGGCACGTAACAGGAGCTCTGAGCTCGCAAAATGGTCTTAGCGCTGTTCACTCGCTGGCGGTGTGACAGCCTTACTGCAACGTTGGCAAGCTATGCTGTTTTACCCCCGACGCGTTCACACACCCCCCCCCCCCCCAACGCACACTCCGGGGTCACCGAAACCTGCGCCTAATACTTTCCGGAATTAGGTAAGCGCGATGTGACCCTCTCAAGGGAGAGAGGGAGAGAGAGAGAGAGAGGGAGAGAGGAGAGGAGAACGTGGGGAAGGAGATAGGGAGGGAGTGAGAGGGAAGTTTAATGATGGAAGGAGGGAGGGAGGGAGGGAGGGAGAGAGAGGGAAGGAGTCAATACTGACCTGCAGTGGACAACGACAGGGCCCGAGTCGGGGGGGTTCGAGACCTTGACGCATCGTATGAAGGCCAGGAGGCCGGTGGCGTGGTACGGCACTCCGTGTTCCGGCCAGGCCGTGAAGTGGAACTGCTGCACCTCGTGCCGGGCCGAGTAGCCTCTCTGAGCGAAGAAAAGACAACGATAAATGGGCGGTGTGGTGGGGGGTGGGGGTGGGGGTAGGCTTAAAACATGGGAGGAAAAACAGCTCTTAATAGGTTGGATTGCGGTCCGCACCTTGTGTGGGGGGTGGGTCGGGGGGGGGGGGGAGTGTGGGGGTGGGAGGTCTTACCCTTTCCAGTGAGAAGGTCCTGACGGTGTACTCCGCCAACGGCTCTGTTTTGATGAGGGTGACCTTCAGATCGCCGTAAAGCTCGGTGTCGTCGGGCCAGTATTTGCTGCATTTGACCTGTGGGCGAAGAGGTTCGGGTCATCTCACGTCAACTCCCCAACCCCCTCCCTCTCCCCCACCCCCCACTTAGTAACCCCCTTTCTCCCCTCTCTCGCCCGCCCTTACTCTCCCCCACACACCCCCCCCCACCACCACCCCGCGCACACCCACATCACCCCACCATCCCCCGCCACCACTTACCCGCCCGACCTCCACCAGCTTGGTGATCATCACGATGCTGGCGCAATGCTCCTGCCACACCATCCGCCAGAAATCATAGACCATCTCCTGCTTGGGTCCTGGGACGAGCAGAGCGAGAGAGAGAGAGAGAGAGAGAGAGGGGGGCGGGGGGGAACATTATTTTAGGAACATATGAAATCAGGGCCATCCAGCTCGTTGAGACTGCTCCATCACTGTCCATTCCGTGCCCTACATACCTCAACCTTCCCTACTCTAGCCTCCGAGCCATATACCCCACCCCACCACCCCCCAACACCCTCAGCTATCTGGCTGTCTTGCTTTTGTTGTTTCTCCTCCCCCAGATGTGTGCAGTGGAAGATGGTGAGATATTTTGGCAGGTATTGGGATTCAGGTTCGCTTTTCCTCATCCGATAAGCCGGTAGAACAGGCTGGATGGGCTGAATGGCCTCCCCCTCTTGATCCTGGCTATCTCTATCCTTCCTCGAGCCGGGTAGCAAGTGACCCAAAAAAAAACACAACAGAATAATCTTGTACCTTGAGTTGCGATGAAGTGATTGGCTTTGTGGTAACCCTGTCAGGAGAGAGAAGAAAGATAGCATTAATCAACAGGACTGTGCGTGTGTGTATGTGTGTGTGTGTGTGTGTGTGCGCGCGCGCGCAGGCTGTAAAACATGGCTCAGAGCGTGCTGAGGGATGTGAGGCATGCAGACTTAATCCACTTTAGCCTTTGGGATGGAGCTAAATTGGGGGGAGTGGGAGGAAAGTGGGGAGAACGGGGTGGGGGGGAAAGGAAAGGGGTCATTACACCACACGCAGTGGGTTGCATGTGAACTCACAGCTCCAATCGTCGGGTGGCTACATTTTAGGTTTCGATAGATAACCTTTTTTTCCCCCCCGAGGTAAGTCTCCTGTCTAACCCGGTTTTCTACTCTGCATCGTGTGAAAACAGGAGCCAGGCCAATCGTCTTGTCTCGGGCTAATTAGGAAGGGATTTGCAACACAGCTTAACTCACAGCGGTTCCAGCCTTGGACTAGGTGCGTGGGGAAAGTGGGGTGGGGAGTTGAAGAGGGAGGGTTTCACTGAACTCTATCCATTTGAGCTAATGAAAGACTTGAATCAGTGAAACGTTTGAAACGTCAATGTAATTTGTCCTGAGTGAGTTTCTGTCACGATGGAGTAGAGGAGATACTCCGCATGCACACTCCAGCCAGGCAACAGTAAGGTACAGAAATGCAGACGGCAAAACAACACCCAGATGCGGAACAGTGCTCAAGGGACTCACACGCAGGCTGCTCCCAATCGCTTCGGAATGAGTGGCAGCTCTCGCCAGCTCTCGGTGATCAATACGAGAGATTTTGGTTTGGTGCGGGAAATGTTTCACGGGATCGGAAATATTTAAACGAATGGGTGGGGAGAGGGTGAGGTGGAGGGAAGAGGGAGAGGGGGGGGGGGGTGTCCCGTTTTGGGGTTCTGTAGAACTTGGATCGCCTGCTCACGACGGGCTGACTGGTGACCAGAGGCTAGAGGCCCTGAGGTGACTTGAGATGGCTTCCCCGAATCACTGACACAAGTCCACCTTCTCGAAAGGATGGCTCAGAAGTTAGCCAATGTTCGACAGTGACATTCAGAATGATTGGCAGCAGCCTTACCATTCCCGTTACAGCCCCCGCACCACCCCAAACTCCCACCCCACCTCCACCCCCCCCCCCCCACCACGAGACCCCACGATGGAATGATATTAAACATGTGCCAATTTCCCAATTCGACATGCAACATCGATCCCAAATGCTCCCATTTGTTTCCCGAATGTGATGCTCCTGGGCAGGAGAAGAACAACGCAAACACCAAAGAACGGGCACGAGAGGGATCTTTAAGCCACGGAGACGAGGTCAGGCCAGCAGAGATGTACTTACTTCTCTGTTAATCTGTATCTACACTCCACATGAGGAAGAGTTTGTGAAAACCAACAGAGATACAAGCATGTAAGTGATAAGCAAGAGGCAGACACGAATACAGCTTACAGTAAGAAAGGTTCTTAGAAGCAACATGCCTCGAGCTGGGTGCCGAAGCTTAAGTGTCTCTCAAAGTCTTATCCCGAGAAATCTTTACGAAAAAGGGAAGCACGGACAGCGAGGCAAGGCTTAAGACCTTCCTTAAGAAGGTCTTAAGGCTTAAGAAATTCAGGCTCTGTTAGGATCGCTCGAAGCCCCAAATCAGTGTGGTTCTCTGGGCTTCCTTGCTGGTGTCTGGAATTTCTCATGGTCCAGGCTGACATTCTAGCACAGTACTGGTGGGAGGGGTGTGGGGGGAGCGCTGCATTGTTGGGGGTTCTATCTTTCAAACGTTAAACCGAGGTCCTGTCTGTGCCCCGTTCAGCGGATGTTGAGGCTCTCAAGACACTTTTCGAAAAGAGGTGGGAGTTTCTCTCTCTCGGTGTCCTGGCCGACAAACCCCAAGATAAAATTAGTCACCGACTCCGTGGCCGTTTGTGGGATGTCGCTGAGCGCAAATTAGCTCCCGCTTATAAAATACCGAGTCAACGCACTTTACAATACATCCAGTGAAGCGCTCTGAGACATTTTGACCACGACAACAACTTGCATTCGCACAGGCCCCTTCACGCGGGACAGCCCTCCCCGGAGCGCTTGATAAGGTGCTGCGTGAAATGCCAGGATCGTGACGTGTGACTATCCAGGTTTGCCGAAGGGTTATGGCGGGCATCGGGCGGGAACCTGCCACTTACATCGATGTAGCTGGCATTGACGTAATCTGAACCGGGATCTCCCAACAGCGGATGCAACTTGACCCGATGACGATCGTCTGTGGAGAGAGCATTACACGTGTGGGTTTCTGGTGTCACACAGAGTTTAAGCAGCGCTGAGACAGGCTCGTCTACCGTTAAGGCAAGGGTTGATGACGTGGGAGTGTTTGGGGTTGGAAGTTCCTAACAGGAAATGAGACTGTCCAAATTTAGAACTTCTAAATAATAAAAAAATACTCCCCTCCCTCCCTNCCACCGCACGGCCAACTTCCAGGGCGTTGGGCCACTGCTGACTTCACTTCCTTTTCGAAGTGACTTTTTGAATTTGTTGATCCCCTACCTCTCCCGCCCCTCCTCCCCCGCCCCCACGCTCTCCTCACTCACTTACAGGCGATAATGTTTTCATGCCGAGTTTTGGTCCTGTTCTCTTTTTTCTTCGACGTCTCGCGGCACGAGGTCTGGCCTTCAAAGAAACTCTGGAGGAACAGCAAAGGACGAGAGGTCAGGGCAGGACGCGAGGTGCGAGCTCCCAGCCACCGCAGTGACAAGACAGCGTGCGTTCAACTCAGACACTGCGACTATTGGGGTCTCGCGAGCTGCTTGATATCCCGCAAGGCACGCTGAGATTCCCCAGTGAGAGAGGCCGAGTGAGACGTCTCACGCGTCTCACACATCCGCCACGGCAACAGGACAAGATGGCGCAGGTTATACAGAGTTGCAGCGTGCGATGACCTGCAGCAGGACAGAAACAGGCCATTCGGCCCAACTCGTCCGTGCCAGTGTCTATGCTATACTCCACACAAAGTCCTTCCACCGATAACAAGGGGTCAAAGCTGTGGAGGGCAATTTCAGGCACGATACCCAATAAGTATGCGTTATTGCAGAGGGGAATTAATTGGCTGGAAACAGGGTTAAGAGGAGGAGTGGTCGAATCGTCAAGGGACAAGTGGGCAGGAAATGGTGTCTGAGGTGACCCGATGCCTAGGAAGTTGGCCATTTTTAGAACGCGAGACCTCCGGTCCAGTGAACGTCATCCAGGCCCTGTTTGCGTTAGGAACAAACCCACGCGGTGACGGCGACAACTGAATGGTAACAACTGGGGGGGAGGGAGAAAATTGTTTTTTTTCTCGCCATTTTCCTGTTAATCGCACCTCGTACTCCTGCTTGAAGCCGTAACCTTCCGCCGTCTTCATCTGGTTGATGTGCTGGAGGAGATCGGCCACTCGTACGGCGGGGTGCAGCTGGCCTGTCTGGTACGGAGACCCTGCTCGTCCTCGGGGGCTTCGCGAGAAACTGCCCAACAAACTGCTCGACTCGTTCATCACACTGCGCTGGTCATCTGCGGGGGATGGATGGGGAGGTGGTGGGGTGGGGGGGGTTACAAGAAAACAACAACAACAAGCAGGAAGGTCAGAGAGCAGGACAAGCAACCTTAGTGTAGTGGTTAGCGTGCTCGCCTCGCAAGCGAGGGAACCCGAGTTCGATTCCCGGATTAATTAGCAGGAAATAGGAACCTGGTTGTTAGTCGATTGGGGGATCGCTTTCCAGGGATAACAAACCCCCCGAAAAAAATTTGGTCACTCAATCCACGACTGTGCGCAATTGGCCGCCGTGTTTCGCTTACAAAATACGCAGTCAATTCGCTGTACAGTATATTCTGTAAAGCACTTTGAGACGTCGCGACCACGTGATTAGATGCTGTAACCGATCGCACGGATTATATCTCATTACGAGCGCGAACCGGAACCTCAATTGGCCCGAAATCCCAGGCCGGAGCAGCTTGGTGGAGGCGAGAAGGACGTTACCTTTGTGGGATGACTTGCACCTGGTGCTGCAGTTGTGAGGGTCTGTGAAGGTCAGGCCGTGACGCTCGTCCTCCTGCAGTGTGCTCTGGTCAGTGAAGCTCCTGTCCATCGCGTTCATTATCTGAGCTTTCTCGTGACGGGAGCTGATCACCGTCTTCTTCATCTGCGTCGGTTTCCTGAAAGCGGACATTGTAAGTCTCGTGGCTTCTCACGTGATTTTTAGCTCTATATACGCGACATGTTTTTCTGCACGTGAGGTATAGCACTGTGCGGTACTGTATGCAGGAAGGGATGGGCTGCCACTGCTTTGATATGCGTGGGTTAAACATGGTACAGCAACCTTGCCTCAATATCACCAGCCAGTACAGCACTTGTGTATTTATGTGTTATTCATATGAAATCTGACTTATACATAACTCTACATAAGTCATACATGATATGACTTGTGCATGTCTGCCGTAACTCATACTTTGCATAAGTCATATTAAATATCAACTGATACCACGTGTGCGAGTTTTACTGCATATAGGAATTGCTAGATGAAAAAACACAGACCGAGATCCATCTTGTTGGCCTTCTACCATCCTGGTAGTCGCATGCTACGGCAACGGAGATGTTGATAGCAATCAATTAATTCTGTATGGATCAGTCCGCGACAGAGTGAAAAGCTTTGGGAACCTCGGATCCAAAATTGCCTGGTTCTTTCAAGCCATATTATTACCCTTACTATAATGTCATCTTAAATTACTCATACACTGAATCCCCACAATATTATTTTCTAAAAGAAATCGATGTCATTTGCATTTGAATGAAACAACACTTTCTACTTCCACCGTCTCCCCGGGGAGCCTGTTTCATAGATTTACATAGATTTCCATATTGTAACGATTACATAAACACCCACAACGGGGATCTAACTTGCGACATTTCTTAAGAAGAAATCAGGGACTTATGCGCAGTTAGGAAATCCTTACGCCGCAGGGATTAAGACAGTAAAAGCGTCGTCACTGACCACTTACGGGTAATATGAATAGGCATAGTAGCTCCTCCTGATAAAGGAGAGAGATCCGGGACAGCGGAGGGAAGAGCAGAGATAATATCAGTGCAAAGATTCAAACACTTTGGAAAAGTTCCATTAGTCTGAAAATTCATCAAGTCAAACACAGGTGGCATTTGCTATTTTTTTTTAACCATAATCCACACTTGATCCCAGTGCTTATTTGAAAATGAAATATTCTTTTGTATTTGATACAGCGTCTTATCACGTCGCGAGGACATAATGAGTTCATGAAGTGAATGATGAATTTTATCGGCGGTGGGGGATTGTCGGTTGAGACACAATGTCCCTTTTTTTTTCCCTAATAGCATTGAACAAGGACACAGCCCGGACGAGCTCGGTCACCTCCAAAACGCAGTCACTGCACTTTACAATAAAACCACGTGCCTTGCTTTGAGATGTACCCCTTTCCTTCCACACACCCACCCCCCCCCCCACCACCACCACCACGCGAGCCCCTGTATCAAGATACATGTCCATTTTCCCCTCTGCAACGACTGACTACTCTGAATCACGGAATCTCTGCCCCTTATCAGGATCGAATCAGGAAAGGATTGCGCTAGTACGACTGTGTCTCCAAGAGTGATTGCCACTCAGCTCTCGGGTGCTGCCTCCCCTTCTGATACAGTTTGATTTCTGCTGCAAATTGCCGACAGCCGATGAAATGCCTCGACACGGTGACCTTTTCCCCTGCCAGAACAACAAATGCAAAGCTAGCAATCGAGAGAAATGTAATGGACCAGCGGGGAAAAAGAAAAGCATTTAGATTTGCAAAACACACACACGTTATGCTGTGTGCCCGTCCAGTGGGTAATGAAGCTCATTCATCAAATCTTGAATGACGTGTGATAACTGGGAAAGAGGAAAACAAAACTTCAAAGTGCATATTTCTCTCTCTCTCTCTCTCTCTCTCTCTTTCTCTGTCTCTCTTTCTTTCTCTCTGAGTGAACGAACCCATTGGGCGTTCTCCCAATCATCTGTAACTCACGGCTATGAAATAGCGAGGCACAAAATTCCTCTCCCCCCCCCACCCGATGGAAACCAATTAGTCTTAGAATTTAATTTGTGCGGAATCATGGAAAAATCCTAAATTTGGAGTGTTTGTGGTTGAACACGATAGACCCCCCCCCCCCCACCCCCAACCCTTACATTTGATACATCGCCATTCACGTCACAATAACGTCGCAAAGCGCTTCGCAGGATACGCTGTTAAGATGGACGTTAAAGATCCCACGGCACTAATGGGAAAGAGAAGGGAGTTTCTTACTCTCTCGCGGTGTCCTGGCCTGGCCAACAATCCCCCAAATAAAATTGGTCACTCACTCCACGGCTGTTTGTGGGACATTGCTGGCTCCAGCATTTCGCCCACAAAATACAGTCAATCCACTTTATAGTAAATCCTGCGAAGCGCTTTGAGATGACTCGACGATGTGAAAAGGCGCTGTATCAAGTGCAAGGATTATTATTATTATTATTAATAAAAATAACGGCATCCGGATACTAAATCGGGTCAGAGCGGCAATCTGAAGTGCCGCCATTCTGCTTTTTCACTCCTTCAGGAAGCACTTTGGAAATGGTCGCAGGTCAGATAGTGAAGCGCCAGTGTGTGAATGAGTGAGTGAGTGAGTGAGTGAGTGTGTGAAGGAGAAATTGAGTGAGTGTTGGAGCGAGCGAGTGAGTGTGTGAAGGAGAGATTGAGTGAGTGTGGGAGCGAGCGATTGAGTGAGTGTGGGAGTGAATGAGCGATTGAGTAAGTGAATGATTGAGTGATTGAGTGAGTGAGTGAGTGTACAGCGAGGCTTCTTGTTTTCTCATTTCGCGCTTTACATTTTATTGACCTGTCGTTCACGGGTTCCAAAGGAATCCTGCTCTGTGGGCTGGAGTGAAAAGGCAGGTGCTAGTTTCAATTTTCTGCTTGGAATCCCCTGAAGATTGAAGGGCGAGTGAGCGGGGGTGTGGGAACAGGGAATCTCAACGGCATTTTATATCACATAAAGATATAGGGACTTAAAAAAAAACCATATTAATAGGGTTTTATGTCAAGGTGATCAGGTGCTCAATCCCCCAGTGTGCTGAGCTGACAATCTCGGTTCCCTGCTGTGCTGAGGGGCTGAGGACCGAGTTCAAAGCGTGGTCTCTCCCCATTCTTCTCTCTGTTTAGTCGTGTCGACATAACCGAGAACATGGCAGCTCACCCGAGCCTCTGACCTCGCAGAATTGGGAGGAATTAGGAAAAGGAGGAGAACGACCAGGGGCGTGCTGCCGTGGCTCAATTTGAGCTGCCCCAACCGATGTGACGAGACGCTGTATCAAATGCAATAATAATCATTAATATTAATAATTACTAATAGTAATAATTATTATCACAAATAATATTTGATCCCCATTACAGAATGCGTGCGTTCCAGAAGCGAAAACGCAGGCGGGTGAGAGAGAATTCATACTCCCAGCAAACGGTCGTATGGATCAAACTCCACAAGCCTTGGTTTACTTGTTAGTTGATTGACGCATTGCGGAGTGACGATGTGTCAGTCTCACACACTTGGCTGCATCACATACACACAACAGTGAGTGACTCAGTTAATGCTGGAAACGCAATGGTATATCGGATCAAACCGATATAAAGTCAGTACAGTTGATACAGACAGGAGGACAAGAGCTCATCAACCCACAGTTTAGATCTAAATGAGCAAAGACATGTTTTCTAAACACTTTGTGTGTGTGTGAGGGGGGGGTGTGGGTGGTGGGGGAGAATGAGGAGTGATGGATATCTTTGCTGAGCGAGCACCCCTGGCCTTCCTGAACCTGCTCGATGCCTCGTGGTCTCAGCAACTTCTTAAACCTCAGCCAGACTTTTTTTTGTTGCTATTGGCCTCTCGAGGCTTCCGTTGGTGTGTAAGACTCTCACTGCTGGTTTGACTCTGAGCGCGTAATCGTTCGCAAGGTGCCCTGGTGCGGTTGTTGCTTGACAAGCCAGTGATCATCCTCGGGGGTGTTTGAAATGACGTCCTGTGGACGTTGACCGCAAGACGAGGTCTCGGGAGTGGCTGTCGGGCTCTTACCCTTTCTTGACGAAGACGAAGATGGCCCCGAGGATGAGGATGAGCACGGCCAAGCCTCCCGCACAGATTCCCAGGATCAGCCCCATCTCCTCGGAGCGCTGGGCTGCTTCCTGGCTCCTCTTACTCTCCTTGCAAGCAGCTGCTGGTGAGACATGGAAAAGGTGGGGAAGGGAACAGAAGGAGGAAAGGAGAGGGAGGGAGGGAAAAGCCAGGGAGAGAAAGGCGAACGAGAGAGAGAGAGAGGAAGGGAAAGAGAGAGGAGCGAAGGAGAGACAGAGTGAGGGAGGGAGAGAAAGGGGAAAGGAGAGAGGAGCGAGGGAGGGAAGGAGAGAGGGGAAAGGAAAAGGCAAAAAAAAAAAAATTAACTGTTGAAGGATTCAACCTCCAGCATCAAGGTCTGCCAACACTGAGCTGTCAGCTCAGACTGTGAGCTCAAAGTCCTTGTTGTGGGGGCTTGAACCCGCAACCCCCTGACTCAGAGGTGAGAGCGCGAACGACTGAGCCAGGCAGACACCTAATGGGGTAATTGGGGGGGTTGGGGGAGAGTTGAGGGGGAAGGGTGAGAATGGAAGGGAGGGGCGGAGAGGGTGGAAAAAGGTAGGTAAATGGGACTGAGTGGAAGGGGCTCTTCCATAGAGCCGGCATGTGGGCACGATGGGCCGAATCGGCATTTTATTGTGCTGTTAAGTTTGTCAGTTGTAAGATATAATGATAAATAATAATCCTCGCATTTGACACAGCGCCTCATCACGTCGTTGAGACGTCTCGAAGCGCTTCACAGGATAGACGCTAAAGTCGGTTGACTGTGTATTTTGTGGGGGAAACGCGGCAGACAATTTGCGCACGGCGGTGTGGGGGGGGGGTGTGTGTGGAGGGGGGGCGGTGGGATTTGTCATCCGGGACACCGGGAAAGAAAAAAAACTCCCTTCTCTTTCAAAGAACGTCGCAGGATCTTTAACGCGACCTGAACAGGGAGACGGAACCCCAGTTTAACGTTTCACCCGAAGGACACGTGGAACAGAGAGGTGGTGTGTGTGTGTGTATGTGTGTGTGTGTGTGTGTGGTGAGGGGGGTGTGTGGGGTGTGGGGGGGAACACGGAAAGGATCTCACCTTTTTTGGCAATCAGGACGCAGTTTATCTTGGTTTCCTGCGAAAACAGCCAAAATAAAGGCAGAAATAAGAACGAAACAAAGCGCTGGATGAGAAGCCGCAGTTCTTTCCCGCAGATCGTTGCAAATCTTCAAGTGAAAAATGCCGAACGGCCGTGCAATAATTCTGCGGGATTCACGCTGAGAAACAGCCACGTATTTATTGCTGAGGGGCTGCAATTCGGAGCGTGGAATGCATAATAAAATCCCCCCCCCCCCGCCATCGTTGCATAATATTAATATTCAAATTAGTGTGGAACAACCAGGCAGATATTTTTCAGGAAAGCGGTAATTTCTTTTCCTGTGGCTCGACGATGTCATTTCACAGTCTCACAATCACATGTATTTATCTTTCTTTCTTTTTTTTTATTGAACGAAATAAACACTTGTTGTTAATTACTTCATTACCTTTCTTTCGCTGAAGGGTGTGCCGCCATGAGCTCAACGCCGTCTCCGTCTCCTCCGCTGCGCGCGCACTCTAACTCGCTCTCGCGCTCGCTCGCTCACTCGCTTGAACTCACACTGTCGGTCACTCGCTCACTCACACGCACACTTGCCCATTCTAATTCACACTCACTCACTCACTCACTCACTCTCTCACACACACACACTGACACACACTCATTCACACACTAACACACTCACTCACTCACTCACACACTCATTCACACACTAACACACACACTCACTCACACACTCACTCACACACTAACTCACACACACGCTCGCAAACACTAACACACTCACTCTCTTCCCTGCGATCATGCCTCATCGACCTTGTGTAGTTTTTCCCGACGAGCGATCGGACTCCAATCCACCAGAGACCAATATATCCCTCCCGGCCAATAACATGTGCACAGCGGACAACCAGCCCAGTGATTTACAGGGCGGGGAGAGCTTACTGATTTGTGTGCGTGTGCGATCGGCGGGGCGACACAAACACATTAACTTCACAATTTACACACTCTGCTCAGTCCCCGTCTCCTCCGGGAGGAGTTTTATTTTTTGTTTTTCTATCCCCCTCTTTAGAAAATATTGTTCGTCTCCTTTTAATGACTTTATGCTCCTCTCTCGCTCGCTCGCTCACGTTTAAGCCTCTAAATCTAAACAATTTAGTGAGTATCTCCGCATACCGGCTCATCCAAGCCCCCCCCCCCATAACTCTGAGCCTCCCCTGACAGTGGCCCTCGCCACCTACTTTCTTTTCCATCCAAAACAGCTCTGGTTTCCCTAACCTCCTCCATAAGAAATCCCGTTAAGAATGATCACAAATTAGAACCCCCCCATCGACTCAAAGTCTTTTCATTGCACGTCGATGTGGATTGCATTGAGGAGTACCTGGTAAGAGATTAATTGAATTAAACTAAACTGGAGCTGTTCTGGTGGATGTTAAATATCCCGTACCACTATTTGAAAAGAAAAGAAAAGAAAAGGGAATTTCTCTTTCCCGCTCTCCCGGCCAATATTGCCCCAAATAAACTTTTACAGTGTATCCTGCGAAGTGCTTTCGGACGTCTCAACGACGTGATAAGGCACTATATCAAGTGCAAGGATTATTATTATTATTAATATTATTATGATAGTTAAGCCTGCTGCACATGACATATAGTAAGTGTAAAATGGCTTGGAAGAACCGGGCAACTTTGGATCTAAGGTTCCCAAAGCTTTCCAGTCTGTTGTAGACTAATCCACATAGAATGAATTGGTGTTAACATCTCCATTAGTGCAGAGTGCAACTGCATCGATGGTAGAAGGCGATCGAGATGGACCTTGGTCTTTTCATCATAGCAATTCCTATACTCCCCCACCCCACCCCCAACCCCCGTGGTGCCCTTTAATGATCTCCCCCCCACCTACCCCACCGCACTCCCTACCACTCACCCCTTTGAAGAAGCTCACAGCCTGAAGGTATATGTGGTAGTCTTTCTTGGGCTCCAGCGGAGCGTTCCAGTAGCCATTGTAGGTGTTGTTGTTGCCCACGGTGAAGGGCGTGGGATCGGGGAGGTCGCTCGGCTGCAGTTCGGCGCTGTAATAGTGCTGGGAGCCCTCGTCCGCCGCGCTGTCCCGGGTGAAGGCGAGAGGGAAGCACTCGTTGGTCTTCGCCGCTCGCCGGGCTCGTTGCAGCCCAGCCTCCTCCACCACCACCTGGTAAACGCTGCAACACAGGAGGGAAATCAAGACGCTTTGCTCTGCCCCAAGTTCCATCCGCCACCCACGTCTCGTTGGCCACCCTTTCCTCTCATTGTCGCTGCTTCACTGACGCTACACACTCTTCGTTCAGAGCCCAACTGGTTTGTGGGATAATTCCGGAGGGGGGCGGGGGGAGGTGTAGGGGGGAGGGGGGGCGCGGAAAGGAGAGGATAATAATAATAATGATCCCTGCATTTTGATATAGCACCTTATCACGGCGTTGAGATGTCTCAAAGCGCTTGTAAAAGTCTCAAGTGTAAAGTAAACCGACTGTGTATTTTGTGGGCGAAACGCGGCAGCCAATCACACACAGAAGCGTCCCACGAACTGCCGACCAAATTTGTGTCGTTATGTTTTTTACGGAGTGGATTATTACCCCCCGGAATGCGATCCGCCAATCGACTAACAACCGGGTTCCTGCTTACTGCTGGGTAGACCCGGCCCGGGAATCGAACCCAGGTCCTCTCGCTTGCCAGGCTCGGGCGCTAACCACCGCTCTACAGGACTCCACATATCCTGCCAGGTGTGAGTCTGAGTTCAGGGCAGGTTCATACACTGAGAAGTCTCCGACAGCTAAATTAGCTTAGCAGGAGCATTGCACTGAGCTGTCATTAGTGTTGTCTCTCAACAGCTTTTTATTGCGAATCTAAGTTAGAGCAAAGTGTCAGATCCCCTAACCTGCCACCATGTCTCACATTAATCCTCTGGTCTTGCCGTACATTTCATTTACATGTTAACTTGCTCCAACGGAATGCATCGCTCTCTTCTGCGAGCTTAATCATCTAGTCGTTGCATCAAAATTGACTCAACCTTTGCGAGTAATTGAATACATCATTTTCCCCCACTGCCTCTCTCTCTCTCTCTCTCTCTCTGTGTCTTTCTATCTCTCTCCGTCTCTCCCTTCCAGGTAACAGCTGCTAAATAAGTCTGCCATCACCATTTTTTGGACCGAGTCTTTTCAGAGCTGCGTTAGAGAATTACCCGGGGTTGGGGGGCGGGGGTGGGCAGACAGGTGATTCTCATTCCACGTTCAACTTCTAAACGCTGAGTCCTTGAGGGAGATTTCCATGCGTCGTAGGCCTGGAACTCTGGAACGTGGAACTCTGGTTTGGCTGTTCTCCCAATGACAGACGCGGAAGCCCATCATTATTGGCGGGACGATCTTTGCCCTTTGATCCTCCCTCTCCTCTCCCCTCTGCCCCCCCCCCACCCCTTCCCCCGCTGCCCTCTGTCCATCTCACCTGACTGGAGCTCCTCGGCCCTTTGCTGGCTTCAGCTGGACGGTGATGGTGGTCTCTGTTTCGTCCAGGGGAGGGAGAATCTCCCCATAATCGAAGGCGGGAGCTGTGTGGGTGGAAGAGAACATACAAGAGTATTTCACACCGAGCGTATTCATTTACAAACTCTCCTCCTAATCCATCCCCAACTCCCAACCGCAACCCAAGCCAGACTCCGGTCACTGACATACTCAATACCGCGGCTACCGTTAATTACACGTGAGGCCACTACAATGTCTGTCAGGCCCGCACAGGAACCGCACCATTGGTTCAGAAGCTTGTGGATCCAACCACCGCCCCCCCGCCCCGTTTCCCCCCCGCGCCCCCCCCCCCCCCCACACACGCACACATTGGGGTGGGTGAGGGGCAAACACCTCAGTTGCATCGCTGCCTTTGTGTCTAAGGCGGGGGATCAGTCAGTCATAACTCAGAACAAAATCTTAAGAGTGATGGAATGGATCGTGGATCGGAATATCCACCCCCTTTCACGCCCCACTGCTCCCGCCTCTCTGTCTCCCTCTTCTCCGATGTTCTCTGTGATTCCTCTCATCAGCACCGAAGATTAATTACCAATCTATCTTATTCCCTTTCCCCCCCACATCCTCTCCCTGAAACCTATCAGGCACTGACACTACAACAAGGCTCTGTCAACACTTTCTTCCCCTCTGTCTGTCTGTGCGGAGGATATTAATAAACAGATGGTGCAGATTAAAAGCAATTAGCATAAAATACTGTCGTTAAACCCCTCAGCGCTCTGCTAGCTTGGCCGCATCTGGAGAGCCAGTTGTCTCGTTCCGCAAAGATCGGGGACGGACGTGTTGGCGTTCTGAGCCATGTTTAACGGTGAATTCCTGCCCAATTCCCCCCCTGTCCATCCCTCCGACGATCAAGAGGAATGAGCAGATAGCTCTGCAGTTCTGCAGCCTCTGAGACGAGAGGCTGAGGATGAGTCAATGACATCTTCTCCAGAGGGTCGCAGGGCCAGATAAAACCTGCGGTTATTATTATAATAATAATAATCCTTGCATTTGATATAGCTCCTTATCACGTTGTTCAGACATCGCAAAGAGCGTCACAGAATATATTCTAATGTGGATTGACTGTGTATTTTGTGGCCGAAACACAGCAACCAATTGCGCACAAACAGTCGTGGATTGAGTGACCGCATTTATTTTTGGAGGTGTTATTGGGAAACCATTCACCGACTGACTAACGACTGGGTTCCTACTTACCGCTAGGTAAACAGAGGCGCGTGGCACAAAGAAACTTGCCTAACTGTTCGCCCCGCCCGGGAATCGAATACGGGTCCTCTCGCTTGCGAAGTGAGTGCTCTAATCCCTACGCAATAGGACTCCACCTTCTGACCCAGATCCGAGCCGTGCTAACCACTGAGCCAGGCTGACACCCGGCTCTGCTGTTCCGGGATTGGATACTTACCCGAGATGTTGGTAGTGATTTCCGTCTGTGCGGTCTGCCCGAATCCTTTGCCCGTGGAGGCTCTCACTGAGAAGAGGTAGGTGGTGCCGGGGTCCAGGTTAGAGAAGACATGGTAGGTCTCGTTCCTGGGTTTAGACAGCGTTCTCCGTGGGCCAGGGATCCTCAACGTGGGGTCGGACGACTCTATGCTTTGGTAGCTTATCTGTCGATGAAGAGAACATCATTAGAATGGAGTAGCGGAGAAGCCCATAGTGTGTATGTGGTGTGTGTATATGTGTGTTGCGTGTGTGTGTTGGTGTGAGTATTGGTGGGTGTGTGTTTAGGTGTGTGTGTGGGTGTGTGTGTGTGCGTCCGTAAGTGTGTGTGTGTGTGTGTGTGTGCGTGAGGGTGATGAATGTGCTGTTGGTGGTGAGGTTATTGTTATATAACTTTCAGAAAAGCGATGAAATCAATCATTGAAGAGTAAAGCGTTAATTCGGACGCAAATAACACGTTCAATAATACGAGCAAACAGATGACATCCTCGGGACTATACAACATGCATTTACACAGAGTCTCTCTCACCTCGTACTGAGTGATGACCCCGTTGGGCTCCAACGGCTCTTCCCATTTCAGAAAGATCATGTCTTCGAGGGGGGTCCCGCTAATGGACTCGGCTGGTATCCCACCGGGCACTGAAGGCGAACAGGGACAAGCCCATTAGCTCCCGAGACGAATATTAAAACAAACTCCTGTTGTCACGCACTCAATCTCAAGATACAAGTCTCAAGACTCTCGGTCTTGCTGTGCTGGCACTCCGAGCGTTCCCACACTGCTCTCTGGCTCATACAGCGGCTTTTATAACCGATCGACTGCTGGTTTCTACTGCTTGAGAGAACTTGGGACCTGGCCATTTTTAACACTAACTGGAGCTGTGTTAATAGGAGCTCGCTAGGGACGGGGATGGATTTTTGCTCGTTAGTTAGACAGATGATGTTATTGGTAAGATGGACTACCTGTGCAGCCCCGAGGGCCAGCACCACTCTGTTAGTAGTGTCATAGCTCCTCTTTGTGTTAATGCTAAGCTTCTCTACAGAAAGGATTTATTGTTGGATTTCTGTCTGTTACCTGATGCAGCTTCAAGGCTTAGTAAGTTGAGATCCGGACCTGACCGGACTTCAACTTCGATTTAAGAAGGAACTTGGTGCGGATGCAAAGGAGAAGGGAATAGAGAGAAGGGTCTAAGGTGAGGGGGTTAGGAGGGTTGGAGGCTCGTGTAGAGTACAAACTACCAGCAAGGACCGGTTTCTGTGCTGTTTCGCTCTGCGTGACTCGATCTAACTTCACCGTGGATCTGTGGTTGGCTTGACCACGTCCACTGGCTGGTTTCCCACACGCAGGAAGTGAAATCAGAGGCTACCCGATGGCCTAGAAGTTGGTCTTCGGGCTTCTCCGCGAAAGGTCGACTTCCAGGTCACCAGGTTGGTGCTGACATCACGTCCAGAGCGCCGCGCGCGCAGTGTAAATGTTTATCATAAAGTGGATAGATATTTGTTAGGTCAGGGTATTAAGGGATACGGGGCAAGGCAGGATAATTGGACTTGAGGTACTGTTACAGGACCTGCTGGGAAACATCACCTTGGCGAGTTATATCAAGGAGAACAGCTTGATAATGAACTGTCTCCATTGGCACGAGGAGTAAATTAAATCAACAGCAGTATTACCCCAGAAGACAGTGAGAGATGTACACATTGCGGGGGGGGAGTCACTCGCTCACACGACATTCAATGACCACTGTAAACCCCACAAGTCTCTGCTTATCCACAATCACACACACGGCCACGAAAACCAGCCTCAACTCCTAACATTGTACGATAATCACAGTCTTTAGCGATGTTCAAATCGTTTTGATAACAGCTCTCGTAAAAGCAAGGAAGGTCTAATTTGCGCTGTTTCTTGACGAGGTGAGTGGGAGGTGGTGGAGAAAGCGAGTGGGGGGTGGGGGTAGATGGGTGGGGGGGGCGGGGAGGGTCGCGATTTCGGGTGGGGAATAGGTAAAACGTACAAATTGTTGAAACAATCTTCAATTCTGTCTTATTTGGAAGCTGCCCTCCCCGGCCCTCGGTCAATCAACCGATCGATCCATCGACCCATCAATCAAGACGTGGTCGAAGCAGAAAGCCTGAAAGTATTTAAGAGGAAGCTTGAGGTACTCGTGAGGGAGAAGGCTGATAGAGAGTGGGGGGTGTAGGAGAGGGGAATAATCAGGGCAGAGGCTCGTGTGGAGTATAAACCCTAGCACGTCTCAAAGCGCTTCACAATATTTTACCGTGAGGTGCGGTGACTGGGTGTTCTGTCGGCAAACGCGGCCACTGGTTTGGCACACAGCAACGTCCCCGAAAACAGAAAGCTCAGGGTTACCGAGGGGCGCGGAGCTTAACACAACGGGAGCGTTTCTGTCCACCATTGGACGTGGTGGCAGAGGACTCCTCACCGAAAGAGCAGCGAGCGCAAGTGACAGCAGGAGACAGAGAGGTCTGATCTCAGCCAGGCTCTGGCCTCGGGGCGCACAGAGCCACACTGAAGTCATCAGGCAGTAGACCAGCAGGGATTACCGCATTAAACCACACAAGTCAGAGCGCAGACTGGCCAACATTAGGAGGAGAGGATAAAACTTTTAACGTTTTAAGTGTTCAGAGGTTTTCACTCGTTTAAAGAAGCTAACAAAAGAGAATTCTGTCAAGTTGAACAGTGTTGTTGCCAGTGGCTCTACACTGGCTCATGAGGTACTTCATCACTTAATGAGATACTCTATCACCTAATGTCCTGTAACAGGAGTTTAAAGGCAGAGAAAAAAATTGATGCGGGGCATTTTACTGAAGGTCACTGCCTCCAGGGGTAATGGGATCAATTCTCGGAAACCCGGAACTTTCGGTTGGAGATTTGTTTTCCGATAAGAGCTTCAGGTTTGGAAGCGAGCTTTCGTGCAACGGTGATAACTCGCGGTTCGCCTCAGAAAGAAACGCCTTGAAGCGCTTCGCAGACTATAGAAAAAACAACAACTTGTCTCAGAGCGCTCAGCAGAAGATACTGTAAAGTGGAGTGACCATGTATGTTGTGGGCCAAACGCGGCAGCCAGTGGCGCACAGCAGCGTCCCACAAACAGTCGTGGGTTGAAGTGACCAAATTACTATTGGAAACGGTCTCGGTCTCAGAGCTTCCCTCAGTCGTCCATGACCTCTAGTGTCTGCATTGATGTCTGTGGGTGGAATAAGAGCCACCTCCATAGGCAGGAAGTCCTCTTTCCTCGCTTGCTCGCTGCCCGGCCCTTTTGGTTGCTCCAAGGAGTGCTTGTCAATGAAGGCATCGTCCGGCTAAAGAGATAAAGAGGTGGTCTTGGGACTCTCTAAATCTCACGCTTTTCTCTGCCTGGAGGAGAACATGTCCTATTTGCACACTGTGACCTCGACTGAGATTGGTGTCTATGCCTGGGTGGGGGAGCAGTCATCAACACCTGAGATGGAGGACGTGAAGAGGATTTGGATTCATCGGAAACAGCAGCTTTGTTCTTCACGCTGAGTTGCTCTCTGCCTGACTCTCATATGTAATGATGCCTCTTTATTTACCGCAGACAGCTCCAGCTTGTCCTTCTGCCCCGCAGGAACCTTTTATTTCCGCTTGGGAAACACTTGCAATGGCCGGTGGCTTGAAACCGGTGCTCGGTGCCGGAGATCTCACGACTATATTAATTTACACTCTGTGACCCCTTGGACCATAATAAGTCGCAGACAGCGACGTTACCCCAGGTGTTCTGTCCGGAAAATGGGGCCGTCGCGAGTGACATACCAACTGAATGGACTGCGCTGGTACTTGGGAGGCTGACGCTGGTGAGAATGCGCTGGGGGTTTCTATCTCCCCCCAACGCCCCTAAGCCAACAACCTTTTGGGAGCCTGGAAGGGTGGTGTGAGGCGGTGGGGGTGGGGGTTGGGGGGGTGGCTGAACTACTAACAGACTGTGATTCTTTTCCCTCGCATTTCGCCCACAAAACACAGAGTCACTCCACGTTACAGTATATTCTGTGAAGCGCTTTGAGATGTCTCAACAACGTGATAGGGCACTGTATTAAATGCAAAGATTCTTCTTCTTCTTCTTCTTCTTATTATTATTATCATTGTTCCTGTTCGACTGCCTCCCTTTAGCCCTGTAAACCAAAGTCCCAACAAGTAGTGTGATCTGAGCAGCGGGACGCTTGCAAGACAGTGCTCGGAATGGGCAACCTATACATTTTTCTTTTTGGCTGGTCGAACCTCAGCAGTTTACCTAACCCCAACTAACGAACGCACATCTCTGGGACTCGTCCCCCACCCCCACACTCCGCACCAAGCCTTGGCAGGTGCCAACCTGTGCCGCATACTCTCCAGAATTAGGTGAGAAGGGTGGGTCCCCAGTCACTCTTTGCTCATCCTTTGCTTCAACCTTAAACCCGAGGAAGTCTTAACCTCCCTCTATCCTCTTGTGATGGGCGACTGGGTCACCTCCCAATGTCCATCCTCCATTGAGAAAGGGTTCGGGTTAGGGTTTCACAGCTGAAACCCAGGAAGAACAGTGCCCTCGAGGGGTGGACGCTGGTAATAATAATATAATAATAATAATGGTAATGGTTACAACTGAGCATCACTTGCCTCGGAGACTCTGCCGAATCGACTGAGTAAATTAAAGAAATTAGATATTTATATATTAAAAAAAAACAAAGCAAGGCTTTGCTCCCCGTAAGGTTAGAGAGTGATTTCTTTCAATTGAAAATTACACAGCGCAAGCAATTTTCTTTAATAAACGTAAACCTGAATAATTTTGATTTATAAGCTCATTCCACGCACTGCTTGCAGCGAGTGTTTGAAGATCAGTGGGATTTAGATCACATTGAAATAAGATAAAATTGGCGGTGAAAGAAAAGCCTGGAATGTATAATCACGACGCACCCTGTAAAGTAATTACTGCAATTTGTTTTCCAAATGCATTGTATATCGTTCGCCTGTAAAACACACGGTCACTACACTTTACAGGGAATCGTGGGAATTGCTTTGAGATGCTCGCCATAACCTTAACCTTATGAAAGGAGCTGTATCAAATGCAAAGGCTATTATCACCCTTATTAATGTGTTTTTAATTATTAATAGTAATAATTGCATTTGGTGCAGCATCTTATCAGACATCAAAATGTCTTAAAGCGCTTCACAGGGTTTAATGTAAAGTGTGGTGACTGCGGGCACTTTCCAGGTGAACGCAGCAGCCAATTTGGACAAGGCAACAAACAGTCATGAAGTGCGGGAATGATTTTATCTTGTGGCTTAGGGTTAGGACACGAGGAGAGAAACTCTCTTCTCTTTTTTAGTATTGTGCTGCTGGATCTTTAACGTCCACCTGAACGGGCAGATGGGACCCAAGTTTTAATGTCTCATCCGAAGAACGGCATCTCCGACAACATTGTGCTCCCCCCACACTGCACAGGAATGCTGTCCCTCCTTCCCCACCCTCCGGTCGTGCCTGAAGACCTTCCTCTTCGTCTGTGCATACGGTCACCTCCCCCCAACCCCCCCACCCGCCACGTACGCAGGCTCCTTCACCCTGCCTGAGGGGCTCTGAATAAATGCAAGTTGTTGTTGTTGCTATTGATATATGTGAGTCTACGTTCTTCAATAACTCTATCGCGTCACCAAACACCCAACTGACCTCAGAAATGGCTATCTGTTGTTTGCCACCACCCCACCCCCAGCCCCCAACCCCCAACACCCCTCGTTGTTTTACTCTCGACAGGAAAGGCGCTGTACAACTGTGACTTGTTGTCGTATTTGTTGTTTACGCTCGGAAAGAAATGTCTTTGGAGAAGACGGCATCGGCTCGAGCGGAGTTAAAGTGTGGGCGTGAGGGCTGTGATTGAACCGAAGCGAGAGCTGCGAGCCGCAAGCCAGCTCCCTCTTCCCCGGTTGTGACAGCAGAAAACATTTAAATTACAGTTGTGGAGTCAGTGCGCGCACAAGAAAATTGCAGCCCCCATTGTCTGGCACAAACGGGAAGGGAAGAGGCACTGAAGAGAAAACAGAGCGGAGATACAGGTGTATTTTATTTTAAAAAAAAGCTATCCGTGTTCTTAGCTGGTTGAACTCCAGCTCCAGGGGTCGAGACTTGAATTGAGGTAGACCCCCTTTATAAGTTGTCCCCATCCCCACCCCACCCCCCCTCCATCACCCCCATAACACTGGGCCCCAGCGTGTTAAGGAACGACACGGCGATATCACGTCCTGCATGGCCATTTTTTTTTTAGCTGATAAACGTGACCCCTTATAAGCCCTTTGCGAAGCCAACCTATCTCAAGAGCCCTCTGTGTGGGTGGGGGGGGAGAGGGGGCGGAGGGAGGGGCGAGCGCAAAAGCAGGTGGGAAGACAGGAGAGAAAACAAAATAGCTTCGAAAGCCAACAATGCCCTTACCGTCCTCGTCGGTTTGAAAGATGGTTTCCTTATTCTCTTTCTTTCCTTCGGGGTTGGAGAGGATGATCTTGACGTAGATGTTTTTGTACGGCAGAAGGTTCTTGATGGTGAGCTCGGAGCTCCCGACGCCTGCTTGCAGGCAATCTCTGAATGTCCCGTTGTGCCCGGGGCCAAACAGGTAACGGTAACAGACAGAGACCAAGTATGAGTGGCAACGGGTGATGTTATATCCCAGCGGCTCCCACTGCAGTGTTATCTGCCGCGGCTTGATCTCCGCAAACGTCAGCTCCTTCGGTGCTCGCATGGGCTCTGTGGATAATAATAATAATAAGAAGAAGAATTAATAACCCTTGCACTTGATACAGCGCTTTATCAAATCTTCGAGTCGTCTCAAAGCTCTTCACAGAATATACCGTCAAGTGAATTGACTGTATATTTTGTGGGCGAATCAGGGCAGACGAAGCTCGGGTCCAAACCCTCGACTGTCCGGAGCCCTTGGGACATCCTCCCAACACGAAAAGGCTCGATATCAACGAAACTTGCTATCGTTGCATTTAAACTCCCTCCACCCCCTCCACACCCGCCAACCCCACCCGCCCAGCCCCTCGCTCGATGATCCACCCCTCACCCGCTCGCGCTGCCCCATCCATCCCACAGGGAGACCCGCTCACGAGAAGGCAATTCATCCGCCATTTGAAGAGCGTCGACGAAAATAACGGGGAGGAAGAAAAAAAGGCCAAAAGAAAAAAAAAAAGCAAAAAAACATCAACAGATCTATCTGCTCGTTTCCCCGAAATGGAAACATCTGCAGAAGAGTCTCTCTGTGAACTGCGGGCAGATAATTAAAATGGCTACAAAGCCTACTGGAGCGGAACTGAAGATAGGAGCCATATTCAACAGAGAAATTCAAAACAGATTCCTGTTTTCCCTTCTCGTTTTAATTTGAAATTGCATCTGCTATCGGCGACACAAAGGGGTGGGGGTGGGGGAAACGGAGGGGAGAGACTGCGGAGCTTCCGAAAAGGCGTAGATTGCGAGGCAGAGATGAAGAGCGTCCGCTGTGGTGGCACTGTAAACTGGCAATGGGCTGTGTCTGACGAAGAGTGACTTGTCCTTGAGTACCGATACTGTTAACTTGTCGCTCTCGACGATTAAAAAGCAAAAGTGCCCGCCAAAGCGCTTCGCGTAGTTTTCCCGTCGAGTGTGGTGACTGTGCATTTTGCACGCAGCGACACCTCGCAAATATTCCTGACAGCCTGGAGCGGGGGGGGGGTAGGGCTCAGGCCTCTGACTCAGAAGGTTGTGGGGGTTCAAGCTCCCGTGTCGGGACTTGGAATCACACGGTCTAAGCTGACGCTCCAATGCAGCGCTGGGCGCGTGTCGGAGGTGCTGTCCTTCGAATGAGACGTTGAACCGAGCTCCCGTCCGCCTGTTCCGGTGGATGTTAAACACGCCATCACGCCAACTGTCCGACAATTCAGCCCCCGCTCCACACACCCCGCCCCCCACCCCCAGTATTGCACTGGAGTGTCAGTCTAGCCCAGGACCTCCATGTGAGGTTTCAAAACCCCCCAATCCTCTGACCCAACAGTTGTACTATCAAAGCCAACCACAAGAGCCAGAGGAAAGCTGGAGCGTGCAATGGTGTCTTGCGAAATTACTGGCGAACGAGAGAGGGGGAGAGAGGGAGAGCTCATTAAATCAGACACCAGCTATCGATGAGAATTACGGTAATTAATTGAACATTCACTGCTCAGCCATGCTGCGAGCAGGTTTTCCATGCCTCTGATCAAAGGCTCCGGAAGCTTCTGTCACGACGGCGATCGGGCATGTATCAGATATCCATCCATCCACGCGAGGCCCCAGATTCCACTTAGTCTTAGCCACTTGGTCTCAGAATTTGAAGTCAGGCAGAATGGTCGGAACTTCTCAAATCCGCCCTTAATTTGGAAGCTGTTTTTTTTCGCCCTCCAAACAGAATTTTCCGCCATTTTTTAAGTCTGAAGGCAAAACGGCCCCTCCCGTTAACCAATTCGCTACAGGACTCCGCACAGGACCATAATATAATAGTAATAATCCCTGCATTTGATGTAGCGCCTTATCACGTCTTTGAGACGTCTCAAAGCGCTTCACAGGATAGACTGAAAAGTGTAGTGGCTGTGTGTTTTGTGGGCGAAACTACGTAGGTGGAAAGTGCCTTGACGTGGGTGGGTGGGAGTTGAGGGGGCTTGAACCCACAACCTTCTGACTCACAGGTGGGCGTGCTAGTGACTGAGCCAAGCTGACATTCCTTGTCCTTTTGCCTTGGCTTACACAGTGAGGAGAAACTCCATTTTGAATCCAAAACACTGACGCAAATCATCGCCCAGGTGAGTTCGGTTGAGAGTACATTCTACCTCAAAGCAGCGTGTCTTTCAAGAAATAAATCAGATGTGGAGGGGGGTAAGGAGGGATAGGGCGGGGTGGTGGGAGGAACTGAGAGTGAAATTTATTCCCTGAAAGATCAACGCAAAGCGAAAAGTAGTTATTTTGTGATCAGAGGAGAAGTTGCTCTTCTTTTTCCACCAGAGAAGTAAGATGTGCGTTTTGAAAGGGCTTTGAGGCTGACAAGCCTCTGTAAGAGAGTCGTCAAGACGTGTGCAGCTGATAAAATCATCAAAGCAACTGCGAAGGTCTTTGAAACTGTCAGACGTGACTTGCGAATACGCCACAGGACTTTCAAATTGGGCTTTTAACGCTGCTTTCTTCGCAGAAAAGCTCTGGCAAATACCGAGTCGGACGTAAGGCTCCAAACCAGACACCGATATAAACGTTATGCTCCGTAATCCGTGGAGGACATAAATCCAAACCCATTCTGATGGCTGGCAACTGTGTTGGTGACCAGGGGATGAGTACACCACAAGCAATACCACAAATTACTTTTCAGTGAATTCTGCGAAACGCTTTCAGAGAAACTGGGAGAGAGAATCTCCCTTCACTTTTCCAATAGGGCCAATTGTCTTTAACGTCCAACTGAACAGGACTCAGACAGGGGAGCTCATTATAATAATAATAATAATAATAATAATAATAATAATAATAATAGTGGAAATAATCATTGCATTTGATATCCCGCTTTATCACGTCGATGAGACGTCTCAGAGCGCTTCACGGAACATATTGCAATGTGGATTTAACTGTGTATTTTGTGGGTGAAACTCGGCAGGGAATTGCACACAGCAGTGCCCCGGAAACAGTCGTGGATTCAGTGAGTGACCACATTTTTTTTTGAGGGGATTATTATCCGCCAATCGACTAACAACCGGGTTCCTACTTACCGCTCGGTAATCAGAGGCGTGTGGAGTAAGGGAACTTGACTAAGGTTTCACCCTATCCGGGAATTGAACCCGGGTCCTCTCGCTTGCGAGGCGAGTGCTCTGAACACTATTCTACGGGACTCCACGATGCTCCCTCAGACTGCGAGCCGAAGTGAATCGAGTCTGACTCATTTTTAGAAACTGGCTAATTTTTTTTAATATGTCAGATTAGCATAAAAAAATTAATTGAGTAGTAATTTTGATCGTCGGAGGTAAAGAGGGAGCCATACTGTGATATTCAAGCTCTATTGATTACGCCGACAAGACAATTAACTCTCCAGTCGTAAACCCACCTCGTAACCTAACAACACGAATGCAAACAGAGAGGGGTTAAAGACAACATCTGTACTTATCTTTATTGTGTTCACGTTTACGATGGGTTTAGGTTTGGATGAGCTATTTTAAAAGTCTTTTGTAAAAAAATCTCTCTCTCTCTCTCTCTCGTCGGTAACCTGGCCGATAAAAAGCGGTCAGAGCTGTTGGCGGGACGTTGCTGTGCGCAAACCGGCTGACCCGTTCGCCTACAAAAATACACAGTCACTACACTTGGGAGTAATGAAGCCTGCGAAGCCCCTTGAAACATCTCGTTCATGATGAATACGGTGCAAGGATTGTTATCGTTCTAGGTAATTTCATGTCATCGTTGCCCCTGCTGCCCAAGTACCAGCATCAGCGCAGACCTTGAGCTCAAAGTCCCACCCCAAAGTGGGGGGAGGAGGTGGGGAGGGTGGGGGTCAAACCCTCAACCTTCTGACATGGAGCGGGAAGTGTGGCCTAACCCTAATGCAATGGAGTAAATCTAGACCCAGATGGAAATTCTACCCGTGCATCTTAAAGTATTACCGCAGTGATCTTAACTTACTTAAGTAAATTCACGTCGCAGTATATCCTGTGAAGCGCTTCGAGGAACTGGGTCCTCCACACAGTCTCGTTCGACACCGCGGCAGTTCCAAACGGCATGGAAGGATTGCAATTCTTTCGGGTGCACCGAGACAGCAGAGCAAGAGGAACGCTGGCTTTTAGAACTGGGGTGATTTCGGAACAGGCACCAGGAGATAAGTTGCACTTCCTTCCTACCATCGGTGGCCGTGCTTTCAGCCACTGCGCCCCAGAACTCTGGAACACTCTCCCCCCCAAAATCCTCCCTCCCGATTTTTAGGTCAAGCCTCTTGAGGACCTTCCCTTGAGATCGTGCCTACCCCCACCTCGACTGTCAGTGCGGGAGGGGGTGCAGTACAATTCCAAAGTGTTTTGTTGCGATGGGTCTATACACTTGTTTGAAGCAGAGGAATTGGAAGAGTGACAGCGGATGTGGCTTGCAGCCTGGCAGGCGACGCTGCCATCACACAGGTCCTGTCATTAATGTGCCACACGCTCGGCGGGCAGATTAAAATATGCAAATTGGGTCTTCCGTTCCCACCCAAAGTTGCAATTTTTATTCAGATCCGCGTAATTAACTAATGAGGCTCACCCCTGGGAACGCAGGCAGTCACGTTTTAATAACATCTAATTGGATTACAGTCATACCAAAGGGACCCCATGTTGGCTCTGGGGTCAAATAAAAAAATATAGAGTTCCCTCCTCAAGCTCGTTCCTCACGCTCTGCACCCCCCGCCACCCACACCCTCCCCCCACCCCCAATCTCTTCACTTCGCTATTCTCCCCCACCCCCTTCAAAACCCTCTTAAAAACCTCTCCCGTCTATAAATTCCCTTAAATTTCCCCTCCTCCCTATCGTCTCTGTTAAGCACTTTGACGTGTCTATCCTACATGATCCGAGCTGTTTCAGCGAATCAGTAGTTATCGATTTAGACTCTCAGCACTGAGGGAGGCCGTTCAGCCCATCGTGCCTGTGCAAGCCGTCTATAAGAGCTCTCCATTTAGGCCCTGGGGCGAGATAAGAGTGGGGTGAGACGATGGAGAAGAGGGAGAGACTTCCAGAGTTTAGCTGATGACAAGGGAGTTATTATCTAATTAACAAACCAATATTTTTCATTGTTTGATAATTGCATGATTAAGGGACTTATTTTTGGCAGTCGCAGTGCCAAAAGGGCAGTGATTGGCACTCGATGGGGGATCTTGAAGAGAGAGCTGCCAAACCCTGGAACAGACCCAAACTGGAACGGTTCGAGACAGCCAACGATCTACGCAGATGTGTTAAAAGTGGAGAGAGGGCCATCCCTGCGATCCTAAACTGGGAACGTAAAACATGGATAAGGGGAAGCGAGGAATGAGCTGTGAGACTGTGAGACTCGCTCGCCGTACGTACACCCTCTTAACTCAAGAACCCCATCACGTCGTTGAGACGCCTCGAAGCACTTCACAGAACAATCGACTAACAAAACTGGTTCCGACTCACTGACACGTAGACAGAGATGCGTGGAGTCAGCAAACACGCCTGAGGTTTTTGTTGCTCCTCCTGGGATTCAAACCGGGGTCCTCTCGCTTGCGAGGCGAGGGCGCTAACCACTACGCTACGGGACACCGAGTAGAGTCAATGTGGTTCGCCGAGGGACTCCATTTTTTTAACCGCGTTCTATAACTGCGCGCAACTCTTGCGTGCAGTGTTAACTAAGGCACGAGCAGTTCAGGGGGAAAAAAAAAGGTCAGGCAGTCTCGCAATTAGATTGCTCAGCGGTTAGGAATTTCTTGATTCGAATCCAAGGCAGCCACATCAGCGTTCATCAGGCTTTAGCCGGGAGATTAAGATGAAGTACTGAGCTCACTACCTTATAAACCACAGGCGAGACAGGCCTCAGTGTAATAAAGGGCATTAGGAGATCATTAAACAGAGGCAAATGACTGGTGCCCCACGACCCCTGTGTTAACCTGATTGATTCTGCAGGATTGATGGGAGGCAGTTCTAATAATAATAATAATAATCCTTGCGTTTGATACAGGGCCCGCGTCAGGTCTTCGAGGCGTCGCAAAGTGCTTCACGGGATACACTGTAAAGTGCGGTGACTGCGTATTGTGTGGGCGAAAGGCGGCAGCGCAAGTCAAGCACCGATCACTTGGGACATAAAGCAGAGAAAGGGAGAGAGGGAGATCGAAAGAGAGAGAGAGAGAGAGAGAGAGAAAGAAGGAAAGAAAGAGAGAAAGAGAGAGAGAGAGAGAGAGAGAATGAGGGTGTCTGGCTGAGACAGAACACTCTTTGCGCTCAGGCTGATGCTCCTCTGACAGAACTCCTAACAGATGCAATTTAGGCTGATTTCCAGTGAGGGCAAATCACACGTTGTTGACTCACACTCGGGGGGTCACTGTTTTTGACGCTGACGCCAATCACTTTACTCATGATTGAGAGCGACGTGTCGGCGCCTTAACCTCGTCTCGCAGACAGTCACAACGCTGAGGGGAGACCCTTGCGGAGGAAAGGCATATCAGATCAACTGATCAGCTCGTAGGTGTGCGGCGGATTCTCTTAGGCTGCAGTTCGCCAGCCTGTGGCTCTCGCCTCCCAGTCAGAAGGTTGTGAGGTTCTCTGAGCTCACAGTCCAGCCTGATCCTCCAATGTAGGGTTGTGGGGGTGGGGGGTGGGGGGGAGAACCACATTGGATCTACTCAGTGTCCCGTGGTGTAGTGCTTAGCGCGCTCGCCTGGCAAGCGAGAGGACCTGGGTTCGATTCCCGGGCCGGCCGAAATCTTAGGCAAGCTTCCTTACTCCACACGCCTCCGTTTACCCAGCGGTAAATAGGCGCCCGGCTGTTAGTCGATTAGCGGATTGCTTTCCAGCCGGTAATAATCCATCCCCCCCCCCCCCACCCTCACACCCAAAAAGTAATAAATAATAAATAATAATAAAAGAGGAAACGGCAGCTGAGAATTCTGAAAGTCAATTCGGAACTGAATTGAAAGGGACATTGTGATTCTGAGAACAAAGCAATTCTTTCTTTTCTTTAATTGTTGGGAAATGTATTGGCAGCGCCCGGTAAGTGCTTTTTAATGATATCATATTTTTTTTCGTTTCCGGAGAGCGGCTGTAAATAGCCAGAATATTTGCAGCGATGCAGTATGTTGCGCTCGGCTTCACATCACAGTCGTACGGAAATAGTAGTAATAATATCATATAATAATAATCCTTGCCTTTGATATCGCGCCTTATCACGTCTTCGAGACGTCTCAAAGCGCTTCGCAGAATATACTGTAAAGTGAATTGACTGCATACTTTGTGGGCGAAACGCAGCAGCCCTTTGCGCACAGCAGCGTCCTGTAAACAGATGGATTGAGTGACCAAATTACAGTATTATTTTTTTGTTATTATTTATTTTGAAGGGATTATTACCCCCGGAAAAGCGATCTGCCAATCGATTGACAACTGGGTTCTTACTTATCGCTGGGTAAACAGGCGTGTGGAGTAAGGGAACTTGCCTAAGGTTCTGCCCTGTCCGGGAATTGAACCCGGGTCCTCTCGCCTGCGAGATGAGTGTTCTAACCACTTCATTACAGATCTCCACATAACTCACGGAAAAGAACCCCAAACTACTGCTCGGTGTTTACGTGCCGACCGGTCACAGGCCGCGAATGATCATCTCGTGAGCTGGTGAATTGTGTGTTGCTTTGCAGCTATAAAGAGGGCGATTAGTCCATTGTATCTGCGCTGGCTCGTTGAAAGAGGGATCCATTTGGTTCCATTTACTTGTCACTTTGCCCCCATTCCCCCTCCTCCCCTTGCAGGCGACTCCTTTTTCAATGCCCAACTACTCCAATCTAATCTGGTCCTACTCAGATCGTCGCACGGAGGTTGGGAACTGAAGGCTATGTGAGTGACACAGTACTCAGAAACACACGAAACCACTTACCACTTGGGTTCAACATCCGTGTACTTTAGAGCCGAATGCGGCAGCCAATTCGCGCACAGCGACATCCTGCAAACAGCCGTGAAGTGAACGGAGGTAAAAGGGGCGAGGGAGGGGGAAGGATGGAGGATGGGGCTGGGGGCGGAGGAGAGGGGAGGGGGAAAGGGGGTGGGGGTGAGGAGAGAGGAAACATTTGCTCGAATCCAAACGTTGCTGTCGTCAAGATTAATAAGCAGGTCCTAAACTAATTGAACAGTTCTGCAGATATATACCTGTCTGAGTGCTAACTGCGATACAGTCTTGTAATCCGTCATGAAAGAGAGTCTCCAAGACCGTCTTAAATTGATTAAACTTTAAAAACAAAGTGCGTGCCGTAATGAGAAGAAAGGAATAATTTCTCCCTCTCGGAGGTGATAAAAAAAAAGTGAGACTTCTTCGTACAGCGAATGCAATTAGAGTGAAAGGTGTGGTGGACAGACCGCCAAGATTAAATTACTTTACACAAATAAGTTCCCTTGGCTGATGATTTATGATTTCGGTATTAACACTTACAGCGTTATAAAGTGCTTGTAAGTAACGCTTCACTTTTGTAGATTGAGGTAGAATTATCGCAGCACCTAACTGCATTTTGCAGTGCATTGGAAACCCCAATCACATGTTTCTCTGCATGTCTAAATGTTTATGGGTGGAGATGATTAACTTTCTCCTGTCCAGTCACTTGTTTCAAGGTAGGATTCCTTTCATCCACACGCTGAATAGAACGGGCTCTCACCGTAGTATTGTTATAAGAATAAGAATAATATTAATAATAATCCTTGCATTTGGTATCAAGTCGGAAGGACGTCTCAAAGCGCTTCACGGGGTGTACTGCAAAATGGGAGTGACCGAGGGAGGAAAAGCGAGAGAGACAGAGAGAGTAGGAGAGAGAAAGAGAGAGCGAGAGAGAGAGAGAGAGTACAGATATCATTTCCAGGTACAAGAAGCTCAGTTCACGGTTAGCTGAATGGAACATACAGTGAGGACATTGGGGGGAATGCGTACTGACTGCCAGATAGATTGCACACTAATGCCCTGTGCACATTCCTTCCAATTCTCATTTAATGCTGCCTCCAGTGGCCATAAAACCAATTCCGTTTGCAACACAGTACATCCGACGCAGCCTCGCTGATCAGCGGCGTGCTGAGGGGAGGCCGTTCGGGGAGCACGAAGCTCGGCAACATCACATCTGTTTTTGCGGCTTGTGCTTTGCCTCTTCGCCAGCGAGTCTCACTGCGTGGAACACAGGAGGAATCCAACAGGATCCCAAATTAGAAAACCTCTCACATCTCACTGCAGGTCTCACAGCTGAAGACCGGATTTTTCTCTGGATTCTTAACAGGGGCTCTCAAGCAGAACTGCTGACTTGTAGGTCTCACCACACAGCTCCTTACTGTCCACTTAAAAGTCGCTCTCTGAGGAGTATGAGGGGCGCTACCTAAATGCAAGTTGTTAACTGCGGTTGTTGTTCCCCTGGGTTGGGCCGCTAACAGAGGGGATGGCTGTTAATCGCGCGTTGAGCGTGCAGAAAAAAGACTAAGCGCCAGCCACCAGCCGGCTGGTGCGTTCAGACACACAGTCACTACACCCGGCAGGAGCATTGCTGCTCTCAGGCGCCTCGAACGGCCCCGGCGAGGTGGCACGAGACACATTCCCCTGACAAAGCAGTGCTTCGAGCCAGCTCAGGTTGTCACGGCATCAAAAAAAAACCTTGGCGTGTGTGCAGTTTGCTTTCACACCGTCAGCAGATTCCCCCCTATTTCCGCCCCCCCACAACCATCCCCCCATCACCACCACCATCCCCCCCCCCCCTCTCCCCACTCCAAATTGAGCCACTGGGGGAATTTCTTAAGACCTAATATCACCATTGCTCACATCAATTGCTCGGAGACAAGAGAATTTGGGAGAAAAACACAAACACACACAGCGTTTCAGGTTTACAGAGTCACCTCAGAGGGTCTTAACTCTTGAACTTTCTTTTCCTTGAAGGAAAAAGGAAAATAATCGCACCCTGGAAAATAAAAGCCAAGGGTGGGTGTTTTGTCGCCGGCAATGTGTGTATCATGAGGTTGAACATTGATGTATGCAGGTGCCAATGCTCATTATGTTGATAGTGAGATGTATTTATTATTCCCATCGCAACGGTTTTCGAGTGTGTCTGATAGAGGTAAGTGCTGATAACAGCATCTTTTACACTTCACAGAGCTCAGAGACATTCGGTGTAAAACCGTCACTGTAAATATCATTACAGAGAAAGGTGGTGGGGGGGGGCGGTGGGGGGAAATAAGCAAGATTAATATTTGAAGGCTGCCTCTGACAGTAACCTGTCATTTACCTTGGCTCCGTTACAGCCCGGTTCCACTCTCAGTAATAAATATTAATTATTGGATATTGTGCTAACTTTATGCTTGGTTAAGCTTAAGTGAGATTGTAGATGCAGAAAATACATTTTTTATGCCAATCTATCAATTTCAGAGGAACTCAATTTAATATATATATATACATTTAGTTTCTCCAATTATAATTCCGATTTTCTCCCCCGCTGGTGTCTGCCTCTCTATTCCTGGTCTGGCCTAATCTCATTGGTGTGTGGATTCGAGTCGGCGCCTGACCTCAAAATGTTGCCTCACACACACACACTCGCACACATAATAATAATCCTTTCATTTGGTGTAGCGCCTTATCACGTCGAAAGGACGTCTCAAAGTGCTTCACAGGGTTTTACTGTGAAAGGGAGCGACTGTGTATCTGTAGGCGATTGCGCACAGCAATGTCCCACAAACAGCCATGAAGAGAATGTCCAGTTTTATTGGGGAGATTGTGTGGCCCAGGACACCGGGAGAGAGAGAGAGAGAGAAACCCCCTTCTTTTTTCGAATAGGGATCTTTAACGTCCACCTGAACAGACACAGACGGGACCTCGGTTTAGGAGGTCATTTCGGAGGAACAGGCATGCAGAGAGCGAGATAGAGACTTACGCCTAATTTCACTATGATTAAGCTGGTGGGGAGTCTGACAGCAACTGCAGTCAAATGATCAAACCAGGAGAAATCATTGTCCAAAAGATCTTTGAGGAGCCACACTCTCCAATTAGGCAGAGAGACGGAGAACGCACCCTCAAATTAGACTAATCACCCCACTCACGCATTGCCCCACACACAGGAAGCCGGGCTCTTTAATCTTTACATTCATGGCTCATTTGGATGGGACCTGCCCATCCTGAAATCCTCCCCATCCCAGTCCCACAGAAGGGTGGAAATGTATCAACAAACAATTTACTGGGATGAACTTGGCGCGGTATGAGATTTCACATCAAGTGGTTAAGCAGATAACTCACTAAACTAAACAGACCCGGCCCAGTCAAACACAGGCTTTCAGTATTCGACAACTTGCGTTTATACAGCGTCCGTCACGTAGGATAATGTCTTAAGTCGCTTTGCAGCGGTGAGGTCAGACTCCAAGCAAAGGGGGGATGGGGGAGAGGGACTGGGGGGGGGGCTTTTCAGCCTGGCTCAGTCGGTAGCATCTTGCTTCTGGGTTCGACGGTTGTGTGTTGAATAATAATAATAATCTTTGCATTTGATACAGCGGCTTATCACGTCATTGAGACGTCTCAAAGTGCGTCACAGGAGAGAGAGTAAAGTGAATTGACCGTATATTTTGTGGGGGAGAACGCCAAGCTGCCACGAAGGTACTTTGAGCTAACACACAACTGACAAAGAGAAACAAAGGCCACCGTGAAATCAATGAATGCTCATTTGCACAATCCTTTCTGCGCTGGATATTAACATTGAATGTTTCTCTTCACTCACTGGGTCGTAACAGGATCTTTTCCCAACACCGGCCAGGCTGGGGAGGCATGGATTATTTTTTTGGGGGCCATCACGTTCCCTGCTCTCTGGAAATCCCTTCACCTCGCTCATTTCCCCACCCCCATTATCTTCAAAGCCCTGTCCCTGACCTTTCTCTCTTCCCCCTCAGGGCTTTGCCCGCCTTGCTCAGTGTCTCCTGTGAGGAGCTTTGTGAGACATCGTCGATCTGAAGGGCTCCGTGTAACTACAGGTTGTTATCGTTGCTGTTATCTTCGACCTCGTTTGTGGCTTCCTGCGCTGGGATCAGCCTTGATCTGTCTGCTGAGAGGGACAAAAAACCCTCTGGGGCGGGTGGGGGGGAAAGAGTCCCTCCTTCCCATTTGAGATATCTCCTTCCCTGAAGGGACGTTCCCAGCCTCTGTCAACCATCTCTTTCTGAAGGTTTGGCTGGAATTTGGGCATTGAGTAAGTGCCAGCATCTCACTGCGTGGGAGAGGCCGGGGATACTGACCGATGCTAAACAGAGGTACTCCCTCCCCTCCCTCCCCCCCTCTCTCCATGCTATCACACACCATTAACATCTTCCTTTTCAATCTGACCTCCACCAACGTGCCTTGTCTTCTGCTTTAAGACGTCCTGAAGTTGGCCTTAACTCTCTGAGCCCCAAGGTTGATTGGAGTGGCGCGAGCGTGAGGAACGAGAATAAATGGAGGAGGACAGCAAGGTGGACACGTCTCTCTCTCTTTCTCTCTGTTTTTTTTCTGACTTCGCTGTGTCGCAGATTTTCGACCAGGATATTGGGAGAACTTCTTTCCCTTCTCCTCACGGACTGGGCTTGCGGGAGATTTTTTTTCACATCTGGCCAGCGGAGCAGGGCACAGACAGCCGGGAGCTCGGTTTAAGGTCTCATCTGAAGGACTGTGCCTCCAAATGCAATTACCCCAACACACATTTTGGCCGCCACCCCCCTTCCCCCCCCCCACCACCCAAGCCTTGTTTTTTGCCAACCTGCGCCTAATACTTTCTGGAATTCGATGAGCAGGATGCATCCCTCCAGGGAGAGAGAGAGCGTAGTCCATCCAACAATCTATCTCTGGAGTTTCCATGTGAAGGTGGGATGAATTCTCAGTTTGGTTTCGATACTGTTAAGCACGGTGATGGATTTCCACATCTATCAGATACCCAGTTGACCACCTCCACCGCCCCCCTCCGCCCCCCCGCACCCCCTCACCACCACCACAAAAAGACCCTGTTATCTATCCTTTGTCCTGTGATAAGAGGAGAGTTTCTCATCCCTGTAATCTGCTAGGATTTCTGAAATGTCTCCTAAACTGTATCCGATTGATGAAACCATAATCCCCACTTCACCCTCAGATTTACAACTGCTCACCATTACTTTGCATCATATAAATAATAATTATCAATCAATCATGCAAGGCTAAATGAGGATTTGTAGCACGCATCAAGCCTTTGTATTTAAGGAGATTGTAATTAATTTAGCTCCGGGCAAATTGGTGAAATAAACACTCTTATTGGCACTCGGCGATCTATCATCATGGTGACACGTCAATCAAAATCTTCAGCTGAGGCTTGAGGACACAATAAGATTTTGCTCGCACTCAAGAATTAATTGCTAGGAGTGGGAGTTGGAGCAGAGTCAATGAGGTGAGCGGCGGTGGGGGTTGGGGGGGTGGATATGGGTTCGGAGGGACCTAGATAAGCACAGGAAAGAGAACATTTACCAGCATTGAGCCCAACAGTCTTGGGGCATCCTCCTGATGTGAAAGGCACTGTGCAAATGTAATTTGTTGTTGTTGCTGTTGTTGGTTCTTCCCAGTAAACCACTCAGAAATACTTCCCGGTGCCCGCACTCCACCCCACCCAGTCTTAGCCTGAGATATGAATAATAATAATCTTTGCACTTGATGCAGCGCCTTATCAAGTCGTTGAGACATGTCAAAAGTGTTTCACAAAATATACTGTAAAGTGTATTTTGTGCATTTTGTGGGCGAAACGCAGCAGCCAATTGCGCACGGCAGTGTCCCACAAACATTTGTGGATTGAGTGATTGAATTAATTTTTTGGGGAGGGGAGGGAGGGACTATTACACCTGGAAAGTGATCTGCCAATTGACTACTAAATTATTATTAATGATAACTAATTATTATTTATCCAACTAAACTACACAGAGTCTTGTCACAAGCCTTTTGCAGCCAGGCGGGTAAGTGGTTAGCGCAATTGTTGTTGCAGTAAATTAGAGCCAACTCATATTGACCAGATCGCTTTCGGTCAATCCGCAATCCGATTTGTAATTAAAATGCTGGATAGTTTACAGAAGTTTACATGAGCCAGTGGCTGGGTTATTGAGACAGATAAGGCAAATATACGTTGGGAGTTTTGTAGGAAACAGACTTGAAGCACTTGAAGAGAATGAGAATACATTTACAATGTGCCGTTCACATCGTTCCCAAGTGCTCGATTGCTCGGAGTCAGGAGGCTGTGGGTTCAAGCCCCAGGTTGAGTTTTTGGACTCCTAGTCGAGGCCGATGCTCCAGTGCAGAGCTGAGGGGTGGAGTGTGGCACTGATGGATGTACCATCCTTCGGATGAGATGCTAAACTGCGCCTGTGCCTTTTCAGGTGGACCTTAGAAGATCCTGTGGCGCTATTAGAAAAGAGAAGGGAGTTTTTCTCTCCTGGTGTCCTGGGCTGACAATGCCCCAGATTAAAAAAAACCAGTCGTTCGCTTCACGGCTGTTGTGGGACATCGCTGGGTGCAAATTAGCGTTCCTACAAAATACACAGCCGCTGCACATTACAGTAAATAATAATAATCCTTGCATTTGATATAGCGCCGTATGACGTCTCAAAGCCCTTCACAAGATGTACTGTAAAGTGAATTGATTGCAGATTTTGTGAGCAAAACACGGCAGCCAATTGCGCACAGCAGCATCCCACAAACACTCGGGAGTTGAGTGACCAAATTCTTATTTATTTACCTTCAGAGGGATTATTAGTATCCCCGGCAAAACAATCTGCCAATTGACTAATCCAGCAAAATGCTTGGAGACATCCTCCTATCACGAAAGGCTGTTTGTATCAGATGTAAGGATTATTAACATAGAATTATTATACTCCGCTGTGTATTATTTTTCCAGCCGCCCTGAATATTAAACCCTCCTTAGAAAAACAGCGGTTTTGCCAACAGCCTCAAGTCTCCTCATTCCCTCTATGGTCTCATGTCGAGCTCACAAGGCGATCGATCAGACTCTGTACAAGTGGCACAATTGTTGCTCGATCAACGTAACGGTTGCAAACAAAGATGGTCTTTTTTTTCCCCCCTTATCGAAATCTGCATTTAAGAGCATGAAAAGCACGCAGCAGTTTGATTCACGCTATTATTTGCTGTGTGCTTTCCCAAAACGTCTGCTGATAGGTATTGTAATGTGCCGGAGTCCTAATTAAAGCAGGAAATGGCAAGCTACGGGGAGGTATTATGTGTATTCAGAGATTTAAATGGGCTTCCATTGCCTGGAATTGATAAAAATGCTCTCGGTGTGTGTTGAACATACAGAGCACTCTCTCGCCTCCCCTCACTCCCGTAAATTGCACCTCACAGCGCTGGTCTTCGCAGCATGTAATTGGAAGAAAACCATGGGCGTTCATTAAAGAACTCGCTAAGAAAACAGCACAAGTTAAGAGTCCAACGTTGCATTCATACTAAGTGCTTCTCTCTCTTTTCGAAAAAAACACACACACACACACAGTACTAATCCGTCCCTTATTCCTACAAATGAATCCTAATCGTTTGATCCATCCAGTTATCATCTCGGCAACAGTTTGCTAAGTATCGCCAGACTCGAACCCTTAATATTTAACCAGCCTGTCTGTGACAAATAGCTGTTTAACTCTTCAACGGCATCGGCATGAATAATGAAAACGGGTTTAATGCACAAAAAAAGGCTGGAATAAAGCTTTAATAAACTAGGAAACATTTCAGCGTGTCTGTGCGGGCTCTCTGAAAGATCTCTCTGTTTAGGCCCCCACCCCCCCTCTCCCCCACCATAATAATAACCCTTGCATTTTTGATACAGCGCCTTATCACATCTTCGAGACGTCTCAAAGCGCTTCACAGAATATACTGTAAAGTGCATCGAGTGTTTTATTTTGTGGGCGAAACATATGAATTGCTCGACAAAAGAAGACCAAGGTCCATCAGGTGCGCTAATGACCACTGAGCCTCCGACTGAACGCTCCACAGGATGTTTTGCTTTATTACAAGGTTCCCCCCTGAAAGCTGCTCAGATCTCATTGCGTTGTCTTTTGATCCCTCCCGCCGCGCTGCTTCTGTGACGAGCTGTGCGATTTGCAACGTGTCACTCCTAATTCCCCTTCCAACGGAAACGACCTTGTTACTCCGCGTTTGAACCGGACTAAAGCACGACTCTCGGCCTGCAAGCATTCCGCACAGCACCTTTCCCGTTGGGAGAGCGTCCCAAGGCGCTGGACGGGCAAGGGTGTGCACCCGAGCTGGGGGGCGGGTGTTGGGGATCAGGAGGGATGGAGGTCAGGGAGGGTGGAGGTGTAAGCTCTGCAACCAAGCAAAATATAACTGCGTTGTGACTGTATCTCTCTGTGACTGTGACTGTGTCTGTCAGTGAGTGCGAGTAGTACCTGCACATTTAGTCCTGCTGATGAGTGGAGGCCCCGCTCCGCCTGTCCCACCATCCCCGGGTCTGGTTAGCAGAACGCTGATCTGGTACTCGGTGTCGGGGTCCAGGTGCCACAGCTTGTAGGTGGGGTTGTTGACGGCGTGAACCTCCGACCACAGCCCCGATGTCATCTGGTATTCGATCTCCTTGCGAATGACAGGCCCGTCCCCGTTGATGGCGTTGGTGTTCAGCTGCACGATCAGGTAGGTGGAGCCGGCACGGACCAGGTGCGGAGGAGACCGAGGCGATGGAGGCTCTGAGGTTTGGTGGGGTGGGGAGGTGGGGGGGGGGAAAGGAAAGGGAATAAAATGATCAGGTGTCACAGCAGAGCCATTTCCTTTGGTCGACTGGGTGTCCGTCCAACACACGCGGAAACTCAACCCATCAGGAGTCTCCGAACCAAAACTGAGGGCTTCACACACAACAACAAATTACCACAACAAATCACATTTGTGCAGCGCCTTTCATGTCGGGAGGACGTCCCAAGGCGTTGGAAATTCCTGCGTTTGGGGTGGAATGTGCGATTTCTCTCTCTGTAGTTTCCCCCCCCCCCATCCACCCACCCCTTTATTTATCTGATCCTCACAGCACGAGCCAATCTAATCCCATTCCCCCAAGGTCCTAAATTCCAACTAGTCTTAGCACTGATGTTTTTTCTCTCTCTCTCTCTGTGCAGTTCTTAAAAGAAACTTACGCAGAAAACAAACACACTTCAATAATGAAGGTGTTTAAGAATTTGACAAACGGATGCTCCAGGCGATACATAAATAGAGTAGAATTTAATCCTGGGGAGAGAATTACTCCCCCATTAGTACTTCAAACGGTAAACAGCACCTCTCTCCTTGAAATGTGGGCGGATCATTCCGCTCATTCCGCTCGCATTTTACGGTGAATCTGCGGGATTTGTGTTGTGCGTGTTTGTGTGTGTGAGCGGGTGTGTGCGCGCGTGTGCGTACGTGTCCATGTGCGTGTGTGTGCGTGCGTGCGTGAGAGAGAGTGTGTGTGGGTGTGGGTGTGTGTTGTTGCGTTCGTTCGTGGACTGTTAATAGAATTTCCCAAACGTAATAATTGACTGCGAGTCGAGCTGTACTGTCTGCAGGCAATCAATTTCGCGAACCTGATAAGACTTAACGTTGCCAGGCAGAGGTGGGGGTGGGAGGGGGTGGTGGGGGGGGGGGGGGGTTGGTTGCACGGGAACCGCTCCCGTCAACCGAGGCACGGTCTGCGCCGTTTCACACGGAGACGTCCAAGTCGGGGGAAAAAAAGCAAGGAATAAGTTTTTCCGCCGCAAAACAAAATACGCAAAGATAAGCTCCCGAACTGGTGCGGGGAAGGGAGCCGTCGTTCACGTGCGTCAAGGTTGCTTAAAAATACACACCTTTGTTTTTTTTTTGCGGCGGGGGTGGGGTGGGTGTGCGGGGAGGGGGGGGGTGGGCTTGGCAATCCGTCGAAAGAGTGTGTTAAAAAAAAAAGGCAGTAGAGCACACACAGGCTCCGGCACGATATCTGAGGATGGAGTCCAACTCCTCTTCCTCTCACTTGCCTGCAGTTATGTGGGTGGACTCCCCCTCTGCCCGATCCCCCTGCCCTCGCCACTATCTCTCTTCCACCCGCCCCCCCCCCAACCCCCTCCGCTTACTCCCCATTTAAAATCTTATTCTGCCGCTGCGGCGTTTTGCCCGTGAAGTCAGTCCACTCTGCGGTTTATTCTGCGAAGCGTTTTGAGACGTCTCGAAGACGTGATGAGATTGTCTCCACACACACATCCCCCCCCCCCCCCGCCCCACTCCCCCCCCACCGGCCAGTGATCTGCTCAGCGAGATGCGATCTCGGTCGGCATGTTTACAGTCAGACCCCAAGGAAAACACACGCACACTGTAAGAGAGACAGAGACACCGGGAGAGAGAGAGAGAGGGGGGGGGAGGGAGAGAGACAGACAGAAAGGAGATAAACCGCACGTTACTTCAATGCGAAGCAAATGAAAGGCACCACAATAGACGCTTTAAGCTGTCAGCGTGTTGAGAACAACAAGGCCCTGATCCGAGGGGGTTGAAGGCTCATAACTACAGATTCCCGTCGCAAAAGCTGCCGGCAATTAGGGACGGCGATTCGACGGGAGGATTAAACGCGAGGGCGCCGGGCTGACACACGGACCCGTTCCTCCGTCTCAGGGTTTTGAGTCACACTTAGCGGCGGTGGCGCTGGGGGATTAAAACGCCGGGCTCGCCAGGGGCTGGTTCCCGCGGAGGAGAACGCGGGCGTTGGCGCGGGAACGTGGGAATGCTGGACGACAAACGACCCAGGTCCAACGAGTCGGAACCCCCCCCCCCCCGTCGTGCGGCGGTTAGCCCGCGCGCCTCGCCAGCGGGAGGGAAAACGCAGTAAAGTTTGCTTACTCCGCACGGCTCTGTTTACCGAGCAGTCAGTAGGAACCCGGTTGTCTGCGTATCGGTAGAGAAACGCGATGATGATGATAATTATAATAATAATAATGATGATGATGATGATGATGGTTTCGCCCCCCCCCACCAAAAAAAACCCCAGTCTATCCACTTTATAATATATTTACAACAAATTCTGCGAAGGGCTTTGGGTCTCAACGACTCGATAAAGTGGCTATAGCTGACCGACCACAAGGATCATTATTATTATTATGATTAATAACAGTAATAATTCTTACGTTTGATCCCTCGCCTTTCACATCGGGGAGGGGGCAAGCGCTCAACACGGCAGCCCCTGGGTCCGAGCTGAGGTGGTGGAGGGGGGAGAGCGAGAGAGTGGGGGGGGGGTGTTGTAGCGTGTCGGAGCGTTCAAGCCTGAAGGGGCGAGCGTTACCTTTGACGATCAGCTCAGCGAAGTTGGAGACACCGGCCCCTCGTCCCGACTGCGTGACGCAGCGATAAAGATCCTGATCTGGCAGCGTGACTCCGTGGAGCTGAAAGGTAGCGAGGACCCGCCGGGGGCTGGTACGCGTGACCTGTGTGGCCGGGATGCTCGCTCCCCCGCTCTGCCTCTGTGGAAACCAGACCGGGGAAACGGACGTGAGAGCGGCTTTGAGTGCTTGTGTGCGCGCGCGCGTGTATGTGTGAGCATGTGTGTGTGCGTGCATGTGTGCGTGCGTGTGTGAGTGTGTGCTCCGTGAGGGGAAGAGTGAACAGGGCGGGCGAGAGACATCACAGAACTTTACAGCACAGAAGTCGGCAACTCTCTTGGAAAGATCAATCCAATCAGTCCCACTTCTAGGTCTCCCTCCCTCTCTCTCGTGCCGAGTGAGAGCGTTGGGTCTCCTCTGTTGGGTTGGGTTGGGTGGACGGACCCACGTGGATTTGGCGGTCCAGTGCCAACACCCCCCCCACCCTCCCCCACCCGCGGCCCCCACCCCGCTCGCTCACCTGCAGAATGAGCGTCTCGGCCTCCGTGGCCCGTCCAGCCGCCACGCACTGGAAGGTGGCGTTCTGCCCCCTGTTGGTCTCCACGTCCCCCAGGCGCAGGAAGTGCGGAGCTTTGACTGCAGACAGCACGACACGGTTCACGTCAATCGCCGGCAATAACCCGAATAACCCTCGCCTTCTGACACAGCGCCTTATCGCGGGGTTGAGACGGCCCAAAACGCTTCGGGGCACACGGATGCTGTGGGCGAAACGCGGCAGCCAATTGCACAAACAGGCGCGGATTGAGTGACCAATTTTTGGTAGGGATTATTACCCCCCACCCACCGCCCCCGTTCCTACTTATCGGTCACTCACTGTGTGGCTGTTGGCGCGGACGTCACTGTGGCCAAAATTTAGCTGCCGTGTTCACCTACTGAACCCGCGGTCGCTACACTTCACGGGCGACGCCGCGAAGCCCCTTTGAGACGGTTTCCCGACGTGAAATCAGAACCCGGGGATTATCGTTGCTGTTAAGATCGAAAGCCACGTCTGCACGGTTATCCCGAATAAACCACGAGTTGGGCTGGCGAGCGGGGAGAGAGAGAGAGAGAGAGAGAGAGAGAGAGAGAGACGGCAGCTTACAGCAGGGGTAGTTGAGGATCAGCAGGTCATCGATCCCGATGTAGCCTTTTCGTTCCGCGGAGACCACGGCCTCGAAAATAACCTGTCGATTAACGGAGAGCAGGGCAAAGAGGGGGTTAAATACCATGATAATAGTCCTCGTGGGTCGGCAGACACACAGGTACACACACAGATACGTAGACAGATACGCAGAGAGATACGCAAACGTACACAACCAGATACGCAGGATACGCAGACAGTTACACAAACAGATACGGAGACAGATATGCAGACGGATACGCAAACGGATACGCAAACAAGATACACAGACAGATACGCAGACAGATACTCGGAAACACACACAGATTGCCGAACGAACCGCACAAGTCCCAGGAACGTGTGACACAAACGCAAGCCCACTTGGCCCATTTTCCTGCCTCGACGTTTGCTCCTTCATCCCAATTCCCCGCTCCCTCCCGGCCCCCCCTCTAATCCCCTTCCTCTGCACGTGCAACTCCAACTCCCCCTCAAATCCTCTCGGCCTGATCTGGAGGACCCATCTGCACGGTGATGGGTCAGACGCCCGGCTGACCAAAACCAAAAAGTTTTTCTCCGGCTGGAAAAATGGTGACTGAGCGCGGCATTAAAGGTGATTTGCTTCGTGTTCAACAGACTCCTCTTATGGAGGACTCCTTCAACAACTAAAGATGTGTGTGTGTGTGTGTGTGTGTGTTTCTGACATTTCTGAATAGATTGGTTTTGTTCATTCAAACCCTCTTTCCTTTTCATCCCCAGAATCTGCGAGGCAGCTTCTCCAGCCCTGATAACAGGGTCTTTAATTACAGCAATTATTGTATGAAATTAGATTTCAGCTTCGCACACTTGACATTTAATTATGCTTTTGTAAAAAAAAATCTTTTTTTTTTAAAAAAAAACTCTGCAATACGTCTCCTTTTATGAGCGGCTTCACTCTGCACTCATCAGACACGGTGATGGATGGTGAGAGAGAAAGAGGGAGATAGAGAAGGAAAGGGAGACAGAGAGATGGAGAGAAAGAAGAGAGACGGGGGAGAGAGAGAGAGAGAGAGAGTCCTGTGTGCGCGTGTGTGTGTGTGTGTGTGTGTGGGCACGTGGGGCTCGGGAGCGAAGCTCTGTGTACATCGCAGTGGAAAATAATAAATAGCCGATTAATTATTAAGCCCTCGACTGTGGCAATAAGGCAGCTCAGCAAACCCGAGCGCACGGCGACCGATTTCAATGGAAAACTCGGGACAACTTCGGTGGGAGAAGGAATATTACATTCAATACATCATCGGCTGGTTTGCCGGAGGGAAGATTTGGTGGAGACTGTTTATCTTGCGTACACACGCGCTGAAACATCTCTCACAGATAATTAAAAACAAGGCACCTTTTTTTGGGGGGGGATTGGTTTAAAAAAAAAACAAGAGGAGATAAATAGACAGAAAGTGTTTACTCCGATGAAAAATGATTTCGCAGCCCGGCGTGGGCGAGCTATTGCGCTGAGAGACGGGGGCCGATCGCAATGTGATAGATGCCAGTTAATTAGCAACAAATTGCTCTATAACAATGATTACTGGTGAGATGGGGTGGAGGGGGGGTCAATTTGATCCCTTTCCTTTCCTTCGCGCCTCCCCCCCCCCCCCCACCTCAACTCGTGTCCTATCCACTCAGCCAAACAACCCACGTTAGGGGTTTGGAGTTCACTTTCTAGTTGATGCTCCATTGCAGTGCTGGGGGGTGGGGGGGGGGGGTGGGCGATGTGCGTGTGTGGGTTGGTGTGTATGTGTGTGTGTGTCTGGTGATGGGGGGGGTGGGGTTGTGTGGTTGGAGGGGGGGGGGCTACTAACATGCACTAACATGCCAAGCTCGCTGTCTGTGCCTGTCCAGGTGAAAGTTGTGTGTCAGCCTGGCTCGGTGGTAAAGCTCTCGTTCGGAGTCAGGACCTCGTGGGTTCAAGCCCCACTTCGGGACACGGAATCACATCGTCTAAGCCGATGCTCGATTGCAGCGCTGGGGGGGGGGGGAGTGGGGGGAGGAAGTGGGGGGGGGGGGTTGTCGCAATGTCGGAGGTGCCGTCTCTCAGATGACATGTTAAGCCGAGGTCCTGTCAGGTGAAGGTTAAAGATCCCGTGGTGCCATTCGAAAAGAGTAAGGGGTTTCGTTCACAAAATACAGCCACTCCACTTCACAATACATCCTGTGAAGCGCTTTTTGAGACGTCACAACGATGTGTCCGAAGAGCTCGGACATTAACTGCTCAAAACCCCTGAGCACCCCCACCGCAGCCCCACCCTCACACAGACCCCGCCACCCCTCCTCCCACCCCACTCCCTCTCCGCTCCCCCCGCAGCTCAGTACCTGATACTCGTTGGGCCAGAAGGTGCTGACGGCCAGCTCCGCCTGCAGCCACTGTTTGCCAAATGACCGGGACATGTTCCAGACCGGGCTGCCGACCGGACCCCCGTTGACCCGCACGTACACTGCCAGGGACCCCGGGGCTCGGCCCTCTCTGCTGGATAGGAAGAAGCTGAACTGGATGCAGTGGGTGTCGTTCTCGCTCAGGCTCGGCAGGATGAAGTGAGCTCGCTGCCCCGCGCTGTGCTTAGAGGAGTTCACCAGCATGTAGGAGCCTGTGACAAGAGCGAGAGAGAGAGAGAGAGAGGGATGGCGGGGTGGCGAGAGGTGGGAGAGAGGGAGAGAGAGAGAGATGGGGAGGGGAGACCGAGGGGGGAGAGGTGGGGAGGGAGAGAGAGCGAGAGAGAGAGAGAGAGAGAGAGAGATAGGAAAATCAGCTTTTTTTCACCCAACGCTTTCCATTCCTGTCAGTAATACATTGAACTCCCAATAACTCGTTGCACCAAAGGAAAAAGGTATCTCAGTGACCAGTTAGGCATATGTATGAATACATCAATAAATGCGTCGGGGATATTGTCAGCACGAGGACCAAGTTATCGGAGCAGGATTGCTCGCCGGAACCCCGGAAGAAATTCCCCTTCCCTTTAAGTGCGGCGGGAACCTTGACACCCACCCTGACCGGCAGACACGTCGACAAAAGCAGTCACTACACCTGACTGCGATCGTGCGTGGCCGGGTGAAAAGCTCGCGGACTTTGCGATGCGAGTTTCACGGCCAAATTCTCCGCCAAAGTTTCCGCCGAAATGAGCTCTTTCTCTCTCTCGAAGAAGAAGAAATCCCAAGACTTAGCAAAGACATCAGTTGCCGTCCAGAGCTGAGTGTGTGTTAACAGGGGAGGAAATGAATCCAAGGCTCAGTTGTTCCCGGAGAAACGGATCCAGCTGTGGCTTTCTTGGAATATCACCTGGATTCCTCCATTCAACTCCGGCCTCGTTGCTCACTCAGCCGCGCCACGGCAAACAGTCAGTCTCACCGCGTAACCAAACGCGGTCAAATAATGGGCACAGAGAGCCACCAATCACTGCTGGTGCTGTCACTCGACTGTGGTACGTTATACATAAAAACCCTCGCACTTGATACTTGACGACGGGAGGACTTCTCAGAGCGTTCGACCGAATTTACTGTAGAGTGCAGGCACACGAGACAGCCCGTTTGTGCACAGCGACCGACCACGAGAGGCGGACACGCTACCGACTGAGCCAGGCCGCCACCTCACTACGCAAAGCATCACAGGGTTTTCGAACCAGGCTAAGGGAGGGCTCTAGCTGAAGGATGGAATAGGTGGTGGTAATAACAACAACAACAACAACAACTTGCATTTATATTGCACCCTTCGCACCGGATGGTGTCTCTTTGACAAGAGTGACAGGAGATGTGCGCCAGGGGTGGTGCAGGAGTTAACAAAATATAGCTCACGAAGTAAAACAGACAGAGATTTAAAGAGGGAAGTGACACCGATCAATAGGTAAAAGGATAGAGCCTGAGATAGAGAGATGATAAAGATAGAGATTATCACAGCTATTGATTCTGGGATGACAGAGATACTGATAAAGACATAACCATGAAAGAGAGAGAAAGAAAGTAAGAGTGAGAGATTGAGGGCAGAAAAATGCTATGTCAAGTGCGTGGATTGAAGCCCTCACAACGAGCCTGAAATCCTCACTAGCCTCGGGCTTCGTTGCGTCGTGCATTGGATGTCCGCACGGACTAAAACCAGCTACTCAAACGGGTCAGGGGTTAATGCCACGCTCATAGGGGGAGTAATTCCTTTACGTTTATTACGAGTCCTGGAGCGTAGCGGTTAGCGCGCTCGCCTCGCAAGCGAGAGGACCCGGGTTCGATTCGATTCCCGGGCCGGGCGAAACCTTTGGCAAGTTTCCTTACTTCGCGCACACACCTCTGTTCACCGAGCTGTTAGGAACCCAGTTGTTAGTCGATTGGCTTTCCAGGGGGTAATAATGAGTGAGAGCGAGCGAGCGAGAGAGCGAGAGAGTGAGAAAGAGCATTGAGACAGAGAGAGAGAAAGGGAGAGAGAGAAAGAGAATGAAAAAGAGAGCAAAGAAGGAACGAAGGAAACGTAGGAGAATGAAACAAAATCTGCAGCCAGCGTCGAAGGCAGTGTGAGCAGGTATCTCTCAAGACAAATGGGATGCAAAATTTGTTTCGCGTCGAACCAAGAGGTTTGCTTTCAAAACAACATATCTTCAATGTAAAGTATGTTTCCCGCAGGCAGCTTGGATTTGGGATCAGGACAAAGCGAGGAGATTAACGCTGACAGCACACTCTCATCGCTTTCGAAACTTCTTACTTCTTTAACTTGTTTTTTTTGGGGGGGCGCGGGGGGAGGGGGCGGGGGCGGGGGGGGGGGGGAGATTCACAGAGAAAAGCTTGAGGCAGCAGTGCTGCGATATCAACATCACAGCAAAATGATTCTCAGGAACAGACACTTTCCCCACAGCCCTTTCAGCACTGAGCTGCGTGCAGCGAGGAAAGGGGGTGGGGGGTGGGGGCAGAAGGTGGGGGAGCGTAGTGGGGAAGATGGAAGCGCTTCGAGGCAGGGTGACTGGGGAGATTTTAACTCGTCTGGAAGGTAATAACTGCGCTCCGGTATAAATAGTCAAACGTTACCTGATTCAATCACCGGAGGCGGTCATGACGTAGACAGCAAAACACTTTACCAAACCGCAAACACAGTCACTGATACTGCGTACATCATCTCCCGGTTACACTGACTGCATCCCTGGACCTCTGCTCCGTCTCTGAGACCCCCTGATCAAACTCCAGCCCTCCCCCCCCCATATTGTTTCCCTCTTCATAAATCCCCCCTCCTTCCCGTTCCCCTCACCCCCCCACCCTCCGCCCACAGGCGTAATCCTCTCAGAAGCTAATCAACGACTGGAACAAGGTTGCCAGGACAAGTGGTTGAGGCCAAGACACCGGGGACTCCATTATAAAGCGGTTTGATGCTGTGATGGGCGGGGGGGAGGGGAAACGGTTGCTGTTGTTGGATGAGATCAGACGGGCCGAAGGGACCTCTTCATCCGAACTGATCTTGTGATCGACTCGCAAAGTGCCGTGTCAAACACGAGGATATATATATTTTTTAAAATCCTGTGCTAGGGGGAAGGATAATCTGCTGCAGCGTTAGATGGACAAGGCAAAGCTCCCAGGCAGAGAAGGGAATCAGTGCTCGATCGATTCAGCGCTGATTAACCTTTCCGTCACAGCCCTCGGTCTGCTCATTGCCACGTACCGTCACCAAAAACAAAGACCCCCCCATTAAAAAGCAATCCACACGCCACGCGGAACAACAAGTGCATGAGCACTTTAATGTGCGATGATTAATTCTTGGGATATTGTCTCGTCTTCATTAGCTGTGTAAGGTTCGCTCCTCCGATCATTAGGTCATCAAAAGTCTCTCAATATAATTGCATCTCATTGCCAGATATCTATTGTCCCACATTTATTGCCTTTACACCCAGTCCACGCAGCTTCTGAGTGACGTCTCCACTAATTACCTACAAAAGAAAATCATCGCTGCTCGCTGATGGAGAGGAAGGGAAGGGGCAGAGTATCACAGCGCCGTTCGGTTCGTCTCCTGGTTGACAATTCCCCACCGCCATATAAAAATCGGTCACTCGCTTCATGGCTGTTTGCGGGGAAGTTGCTGTGCGCAAATTGGCTGCCGCGTTCGCCCACAAAAGACAGTCACTACACTGTACAGCACTTTGAGATGTCCTTACGACATGAAAGGAGCTGTACCAAAGTTAAGGATTATTATTATTATTATTATTATATTATATATTCTGATCCCATCTGGGGGCCAACAGGGGCTTTATAAGGGGATTTGATAAAATAATAATCTTTGTGTTTGATGTAGCGTCTGCAAAGCACAGACCTTTGTGCTGATTATGATATAACAATAATCCTTGCATTTTCCTCATGGTTGAGACATCTCAAAGCGCTTCACAGGTGGATTGATAAAGTGCAGTGACTGTGTATTTTGTGGGCGAAACGCGGCAGCCAATTGCGCACAGCAGCGTCCCCACAAACAGTCGTGGATCGAGTGATCATTTTTTTTTGGAGGGATTATTACTCCCCAGAAAGCGATCGCCGATTGACTAACAACCGGGGTTCCTATCTACTGTTCGGCAAAACAGAGGCATGAGGAGTAAGGAAACTTGCCTAAGCTTTGACCCCGCCCGGTAATCGAACGCGGGTCCTATCGCTTGCGAGACGAGTGAGTGCTAATCACTACGCCACGGGAATCCATGTAATTACTGTTAACTGCTGTGACCATGGATTTTGCAGGCAAACCCGGCAGTCAATTTGTGCACAGTGAGGTCCCGCAAACAGCCATGAAGTGAACAACCAATTTAAATGTGGGCCGGGACACAGGAGAGCAACTCCTTCCCCTCTTCAATTAGTGTCAGAAGATCTGACCCTGAGCTCCCAGCAAAGATAAGACCCCTGTTCTAAGGTACTGAGCCACCCACTCCCTTGCTTGGTTGAAGCTGAGATCCGCCAGTAAGAGTAATAAATCAGTACATTAGGCATATTTTAATGACAACACCTCGAGGCTATTAAGCCCTTTATCCAGTTATTTCTATTAATCAAACGCTGCCGAGACTATGGGCACTGAGGAAATGTTTCCTAAAGGATGGCCCCATAAATAGAGAGTCTATTAACTCCCAGCACTGCATTAGGGACACATTAACTGCAGTTCCGAGAGGGCGTTGTGAAATTGCTGTTATAACAGTCATGAAATACTTCCAGGGCTTCTGCAAACAGTCAGTCCACTTTATAATTGATATCTGACACCAGTATTTTACTCCAATCGCACCCTGATCCTGCCTCCCCCTCTGGCACAGTTGTAGCAGTAATCTGTCTTGTGTTTCACAGCCGTATCCATAATAGTAATAAATAATAATGCTTGTATTTGATGCAGCGCCTTATCACGTCATTGAGACGTCTCAAAGCGCTTCACAGATCATACTGTAAACTGGATTGATTGTATATTTATGGGCAAAACGTGGCAACCAGTTGCGCACGGGGGTGTCCCGCAAACAGTCCTGGATTGAGTGAACCAAACGAGTGGAGGATTTTCCATCGGGTGGATTTGCGTGTAAGTGGTGCTGACTGTTGGTTGGATGGATGGAGCCCAGATCACAAACGAGACAAAGTGTCCTGACGGAGCCCTGAAGTTTGCAGGGGGCAATGCCTCGGTGTAGCTGGCAATCTCCAAGATTATTTCACTGGGAGCTCGGGCGTGATTAACCCAGACTGATACTTTGTCAGATTCTGCCTGAAACAAGACAGAGCGCAGCACTGCTGGCGTCTAGCGAGGCCAGTACGCTTGTCACAACCGGTCCTTCTTGCCTTCCACCCAGGCTAGAGGTGACAGAAGTAGCCAGAAGCTAATCCCCTTTCTCCACCTCCGTCGCCCACAATTGATTAAACTTGACAGAAAGAAGCAGCCAAGTTGCTGCAAAGTGACTCCAGCCGAGCTTACAATTTGTTGAGCCTTTTCCTGACCTCTTTCATTCCTCCTTACAAGGCATGGCTCAAGACGCCTTCCTCTTCGACCGCGCCTTCGGTCACCCTCCTACCCTCTACCCTCCCTGCCCTCCATCCCTCCCGATCCCAACCCCCAGCTCGGATACACAGCCTCGAATGTCCAGCGCCTTGGGACTTCCTCCCGACGTAAAAGGCGCTGTGTAGATGTAATTTGTTGTTACCCCTTGAGGGGTAAGAAGCCTTCTGAAAGCTTGAGGACCTCAGGACATCCGTCTGACGTGAAATGAACGTAAAGTTGTATTTGTACTTGTGTTGGGAGAGCTCTGTGATGGCGTTCCAGAGGGTGGGGGGGCGGCTAAACTGGGAAGTTGGAATAATAATAATAATAATAATAATCCTTGCATTTGATATAGCGCTTTTCACGTCGGGAGGACGTCCCAAAGCGCTTCACAGAACACACTGCAAAGTGAATTGACTGTATATTTGTGGGCGAACGCGGCAGCCAATTGCGCACAGCAATGTCCCACAAACAGTCGTAGATTGAAAATGACCAATTTATTATTGTTTGGGGTTTTGGAGGGATTATTATTAGGCTCTGTGTGGAGTAAGGAAACTTGCCCAAGGTTTCGCCCTCTGCCTGGAATTGAACTCAGGTCTCTCGCTTGCAAAGCGAGTGCTCTAACCACTGAGCTACAGGACTCCACGTGAGCTACAGGACTCCACATCTGGAATCTTTCCAGATGCAGCTCGATAGTGTAGCGTGAGGACAGGAAGCGGTGGATTTGTTGGGAGTACGAGATCAATTGGCCAAAGATCTCTTGGCGGTTGTGCCAAGTCCCTGCCAGGTTAGATCTGCGTTCCAGCCAGCGATTCAGATAGGAGTTGAGAAATAACATAACAGCCAACAGAAGGTAACTGGAGGTCAAGCACATCCCCTGTCCCGTGATGACTCTTAAACAAGGGAGCTAGGAACCGATGAACAAACATCATTCATTCAACCCAAACAATGGGCCGTGGAGTTTAATCCCAGATTTCCTGCATTTTCAACCCCACTGAATTTCTGTCATTTTGAACAAAGGATTCTGCAAACTGAAGCAGACGCTGAGATTTCAGCCAAGAACTAACTGTGTTTGCACTCGGTAAAGCCAGGAGCAAAGTTTTTGATCAGCCACTACAACCACTACGCCCTGAAACTCTAGAAGTTTTTGCCCGCAAAAAACATGCAGTCAATTCACTTTACAGTGTAATCTGTGAAGCACTTTGGGGCGTCTTGAAGATGTGATAAGGCGCTACATCAAATGCAAGGATTATTATTATTATTATAACTCTCCCCCTTAACCCCTCCACCTTGCCCTCTCCTTCCCCATCTTCAGACCTTCCTCTTCGACCGTGCCTTCGTTCACCTCCCCCTTCCCCACCCCCACCCCCCCCCCCCCGGCTTGGTGTCGTGCTCACTCCGTCACTGTCAAGTGCCGATGCACGGACAGAAAACTGCAGTTTCTATACGAAACACATGGTTTATCACACACACAAATATACATTTACACATGGATGAGCGCGCGCACACACACACACACATGCTGACATTCGCACACGCTCACAAACACACACATACGCTCACATACACACACACACGTGCTCACATTCGCACACATACCTCTGGCGGCGCGATAGTTTTCAGAAAAGAACAGTCTTTGACGCCACAAGCCCTGATGTAGGAACAGTGGAATCAATGCTACAAACCTGATGGATATTAAACTTACCCGTGTGAGAGCTCAGAGATAGCAACACCTTGGATTTACAAGCCGTGGCTGTGGTTTTTTTTTTGCTGAATTAAAGTCCTTTTGCTCACACTGCAACTTAAGGGTCAGAAACGCAACTACTACTTATTGCTGTTACACGCTTGAGACAATTCCTGCACAGTCCAGGCTCGGAAAAGGGACAGACGACGACAACAACAACTTGCACTCACATAACCCTCTCCACACAGGGTAGCGTCTCAGAGCGCTTGAGTTTGACGATAGACTTTGGGATCCCGACGATCACTAAACCTTACCGATTAAGAACTCTGGGTTTGAGATATTTTGAGGCATTTGATACAGGGGATATCTCACCGCCCTTCCAGGGAAATCCTGTAAGGTCTAGTGATCAGGTTAATAGGCGATACGGCAAATAAAATGTTTGTAACAGCAGATCCCTGCTATAATGCGGTGTCTGAGATCACTGGACCTGGAAGAGTGTATCATAAAGGACTCGCTTCGTATAAACACTCTGACAAACACTTCAGACTCCCCGGAGAAAAGTATTTCAAAAAGTATTAGGAAATAGGAATCGAAATTCAAATACTGTTTGCCGAAATAATTAATTGGTTGCAGTAAAAGGCAGCAGTAAGTGATTATAGCAGTGCCAAGACTGCAGACTGTGTATTAGATTAGAAACCTGAATAAATATCATCCACTGGAACATTAATCAGGAAAGGTGGTCAAGGCCACTACCGAGACTTGTTTAAAATGCAATTCGATAGAGGAGATAGCGTTCTAAATCCCCGTCCTCGCTTTCAAAGCCCTCCACAGCCTTGCTCCTCCCCACCTCTGTACTCTGCTATCTCCATACTAACATGTCCACTCCCTCCACTCCATGTCCCCCGCCACACCATCAGCGATCAAGCATTCAGCCTTTCTGCCCCCACCCTTTGGAACTCCATCCCACAGTCCCTTCACCTCGCCACCTCCCTCGCCTCCTTCAAGGCCCATCTCAAGACCCTCCTCTTCAACTGCGCCTTCGGTTACCCTCCTACCCCCTCACCCTCCCTGCCCTCCACCCCTCTTGATCCCAACCCCAGCTTGGGGGTGACTCCTCGACCGTCCAGTGCCTTGGGATGTCCTCCCGACGTGAAAGGCGCTAAAGAAATGTCATTTGTTGTTCTGGTTGATAGGGGGATGGAGGGGAGGGAGTTCTGAAGGGATAGGATTGGATGCGCATTCTTTATCCAAACCAATCTCATCCCTTCAGAGGAGAGAGTGAGGATCCATTCGCATTTTCAAGATGGAGGCAGATAAGCATTCGTCGTGTCAGGGTATTAAAGGATATGGAGCAATGGAGGGTGACTGGACTTGAGGGACAGATCATCCATGATCTTATAAAATGGTGGAACAGTCTCGAGGGGCTGAATAGCCTACTCCTGATTCTACATATATGTAACTGCGTGCAGGACAGGCGACCACAGGCCCAGTATATGAGACAATCTAACCGCACAATTACACACAGGAACAGAAGTGTTTCATTACCAAGCCACCAGGGAACTAACAAACGACATAACACGACAGGTGAAAAGAGAACTGCGATGTTCTACAATATTTTTCTTTCGGGGTAAATCACCCGACATCCCCAGTACTTTCGCACGGCTTAAATAGCGGCAACGCATTACACAGTCTTCAGCTCAACACTGCGTCGCTGACCCTGCGAGACTGCAGGTGATCTTTATGACTCAAAATAAGTATCACTTCCCTCTTGTGCTCATTGTTTGGCTGCCGCAGATTGCGAGCGAGGGAACGAGCGAGCGAGAGAGAGAGAGAGAGTGAGAGAGAGAGGCGTTCGTTCCATTCAGAGGGCGAGGGGAGCACTGCATTGTGCCAGGCGCCGTCCTTCAATAAGATATCGAAGTGAGGTCCGATCTGTGGCTACTCGGGCGGACGTTATTAAAGATCAATCAAACCCCACATGAAGCTCGTTCACCTCCTTCTATCGTTCACCAGTGTGGCCGGTGTTTAGAATTACCGATTTAAAAAGCGATTTTAAATCGCTTGGCGCATTCCTCACTGCTCGCTGAAGCGGTGATTGCAGCTCAGCCGTTGCGTATAATGTGCTATTGATCTGCAGGAGATATCTTACAGGCAGTCGGGCATCCTTGGAATATTTCTCATCGATCCCGAAGCTTATTCCGATCAGTATCCCCGGTCAGGGAAGGTCCGTTTGTCATGTCTCAACACGGGTCCTCATTGACCTGTCAGCCCTAACCCAGCGAGACCCGAGCGAGTGTTCTGCGAGGCTTGAAAATTAAGTGTCATGTCAGTAAATTAATTTAAGGGCAATCACCAATCACTTGTGCATTGGGGATTGGTGGTGAGGGCGGGGGAGGGAGACGTGTGGGTGGAGGACGAGGGAGAGAGGGGGAGGCAGTGGTCAGAGGAGTGGAAACAGAAGGAAACATGTGGAGACAGAGGCAACCGTCCTTTAACACCCTGCCGACAGAGCCTCCATAAGAGTTGGTTTCTTCTGCTGCCATCTGCCCCAACCCCTCCATCCCTCCATCCCGCTCGTTGAGACATCTTCTATCGAGACTGAGGAGAAGTCTTTAGGCCGACTGTGGTCATGGCATTGCATTGTGGTGAAATAGGCTTCCTGTCCCCTCCCCTCACACACACACACACACACACGCGTGCCCAGACACACCCCCCAAAGTTTCCCGGTCAGCGCTCATCTGCCGCGGGATGTGAAGGTGCTAACCTGTCAGTTGGGTGAAGCCATCGGCAGATGGGACCTGCATGATCCGAAGCGGAAACGAAAGCCATCTGAGCCTCGACAGTGAATAGCGAACAGCCCTAAGAGCTCAGGAGCAGAGCAGAGAAACACAGCCCGAGATAGATACCGAGAGAGGGACCAGGTGCTGTTCTGCCCCCGCCTTTACCCTTGGCATGATGGTCTCCCAATCCTCCCCCCCCCCACACACTCCGCACCCAACCAAAGACATCCAGCTACTCAGATAACCTCAATCACCCGTGACTTACGCTGCGTTCCTAACTTTAAATCTGGATCTAATCCCAAGAACATCATAACTCAGCGGCTAATAATTAGCTCCTCTGGGACGCAATGAAACCAACAGAAGCAAACTTCTGTTGTGCTCTATCAGAACAGGTAGCCCGGCCATCACTAACACGCAAACCGTCTGCTGCGTTTCGCCCACAAAATACACAGTTAATCCACTTTACAGTACATCTCTGAAGCGCTTTGAGACGTATCAACGACGTGAAAGGTGCTATATCAAATGCAACTATTATTATTATTATTATTATTATTATTCATTGATTGCGCAGAGCAGAGCAGGAGACGAGGGGTGAGAGACGAGGGCGAGAGGCACGGGTGGTTTATGTCCCTGTAACCCCATCAACGTGCGAGTGTCTCACATCAGCGATCACAGGCTTATTACACGTCTGTCACAAAGTGCAGAGACTCCTAGAGCCAAGAAGTGGCTGCGGATCAATAATCAATCAAAACTGAATTTGCAAGAATGCGGAGTTCGAGATTTAACCAAAAAAGCCATGTTTGTTCCCGTCACCGCCTCGCAGCCCTTTTGGGATTCATAACCTTTGCGGCCGCAGGTTTACACTGCGCCACCAGCTGCGTTTGACTTAATGAAATAATGAAACGCTATCTGTGAACCGAGCATTCAATATTAATTTCTCTTCAACGCTCGGCTCACCGCAGTTCATTTTCAGGTTAGGGGGAGACGAGGGAAAGGACTTTGCACGTCGAACAAAAAAAAAACCCTTCTGCGATTTTCACGGACACAGAAACCTCTGTCGGTTCACTCCAACAGATTGTTCTTAATTGGCAAAAGGGAAAAAAAAGGCTTTGTTCTGTTTGAGCAAACAAACAGCGCATTCCATCTCTGCATTGTGGTTTCCCGACAAAGCTCTGCGTTGTTATTAGTGATTAATTCACCCCCACTCCGCACACACACAAATAAAATTGGTCGCTCCCTCCGTGGCTTTTTGCGAGACGTTACGAGGCGGGGGGGGGTGGTGGTGGGGGAAAGGCTTACAACAGTGCATTTGCAGATTCAATAATGCCCTTACACTCCCGGATTAAGCCCTCGCAAAGCGAAATTATTATTATTGTTGATCGTATTCGTAGTTGGTCCAACAACACCGTTTGAGGGACGTCATTAGATTTTCTCCTTTCTCCTAACGTGACGTCTCGCACCCCACAATATTATTATTAATAATAATACAATAACGATAATAGTCATCACGTTTTAATCGTCGAACCGTCTCGAAGCTCCCCGCAGGCTTTGCAGCAAAGTGTAGTGACTGTGCTTTCGCAGGCGAAAAGGCAGGGTTGCGATCCTTCAGGTGGAAAAGATACCAAAGGGCTGTCGTTCGCCCTCTTTCGCCCCTTGCACTGACATGTGATTGCTGTTAAACAACTAATTAGCTTTATTGCCATAAAATAAAGCATTCCGCCCATCCCATGCTCAAATTTTATTAGACTGTTGGCAGATATATTCCCCAAATTGCAAAGTGTATTATTGATTATTCGACTAAAGGCTGTAATGAAATAAAGATCAGTTGGCATTAAACATTCATCAACGAAGAACCTTAAGCCTGCAACAGGAGAGGGGTAATTTGATTCCTTAGTAACAAAAGCTCTTCCAGCTATGTTCACAGCTAATAATTACACTGCCAGATTTGTTCAAACCTTAGCACCTCGTAGAAAGTGACATGTAAAAGGCTTCTGAGACCCAAGATTCGTGTTAATCACAGAAACGTTAACCCAGACCCTCGAAAACTTCACGTAAATTATTATTACCAATCTCCTCGCGTTTGACACAGGCCCTTTCGCAACCCTCCAACCCCCCCCCCCCCGCACCCACCCCCTCCCCTACATGGCACTGTATCGAACGTGTCGGCCCGAGGTGCTGTGGGTTGGGGGCTCGAACCCCCAAACTTTCAGATTTCAGAAGCGAGAGCGCGACTGACTGAGCCAACCTGACGCGTGGCGGTCAAACTATACACTTACATTAGGGCTTGCAGGATGTCACTTATTAATAATAATAATAATCCTTGTATTTTGATATAGTGCCTTTCACGTTGTTGAGACGTCTCAAAGCGCTTCACAGGATACGCTGTAGAGGGATTTTTGACTGTATTTTGTGAGCGAAACATAGTTGCGCACAGCAATGCCCCACAAACAGCCATAGAGTGCGCGACCAATTTTATTTGCGGGGAATGTTGCCCAGGACACCGGGAGAGAAAAACTCCGTCTCATCCGAAGGATGGCACCTCTGACAATGCAACACCCCCCCCCTCCCCCCGCCCCCCCAGGACTGCATTGGAGCGTCGGCTTAGACTATGTGATCCCAAATCCTGACGATGGGGCTTAAAAACTCCCAACTTTCTGACTCAGAGGCGAGAGTGCTAGCACTGCGCCGGGGCTGACACAAATTGGCTGCGGCTGTTTGCCAACAACTACACAGTCGCTACGCTTGGCAGAAAACAGAAAACTGTGGCGCTTCAGCGTGACAAGGCGCAGGATCAAAGGCAAGGACGTTTCTCTCGGATTTAATCTGCAGTGAGCCCCGTGACCAGCACAGGACACGGCGGGCGACTCGCGGTCTGTATTGCCGCTGGGGGTTTTGGACCCAGTGTCAAGTGGTTGAGTCTGGTTACCTGTATCAGACAGGCATCTCGTGACTAACTCGCCGAGACCGGGCTGAAGGTTGCCATGGAGTTAGATACTGCAGGAACGGCTTTGCTCGTCTCCCTCAGGGCACCAACGGCGGATCTTTTAATCCCAATGGCACAACCAGTTCACCCTACACCTTAACACCCCTCACGCCTGAGTATCTCCAATACGGTATCCAACTTGAAAGGCGCTATATAAGTCAGTTTTGTGCGTGTGTATCTGTGTGTTTATGTATATATATCTGTTTGCGCACACGTGTCTGTGAGGAAGCATCTGTATGTGTGTGTATATACTTGTGCTGGGTGTAAGTATATGTATATATTTATGTTTGTGTGTATCGATGTGTAACTGTATATGTCTGTGTATAAAATTGCTGTTTGTGGGACACTGCAGTGCGCAAACTGGCTGCTGTGTTTCACCCACAGACTACACAGTCAATCCACTTTCAGTAAAATCTTGTGAAGCTTTTTGAGACGTCGCGATGATACATACCTGCGTGTCTGTGTGTGTGTGTGTGTATAAGGCATTGGCCGGTCTGATCGCACTCAGCGTTTGAATGAAAAGCTGCAGCAAAATCCTTCCCATTTCATTCGGAATTTATTCTCCCGCATCAGCAGTTTGAAAAAAAAACCCCACAACATCCACAGGAGTAAATCCCCAGCGAGGTTCTCCCGCCCTGTATAACTCACTAATCCAATCCACGAGCCGTGGCAGCAAAACCCACAGGAAGTATTAACAACACTAAAAAGCAATAATTTTTGAATGTCCCAAATGAAATCAAGGATTGCGCAAAGTAACTATGCAAATGTCAATCTTTGGATTCGTGGGGGGGTGGGGGGGGGGGGGGGGGGGGGCGATAACCTGCCTCCTCAGAGTCTAAAATGTCAAGGTTTTCACCTCATCACTGCGCTGGTGATCATCAGCGAGGGAGGGGGAAGTTACATAGATACATAGACATAGAAACAGGAGAAGGCCATTCAGCCCCTCAAGCCCATTCCTGTGATCTTGGCCGATCTGTATCTCAACTCCAATTACCCGCCTTTTGCCCCCCTTATCCCTTGGTCAATCGGCTGCCGTGTTTCGCCCCCCAATAAAGTACACAGAAGCTCCTCTTTATGACACATTCTGCGAAGCGCTTTGAGGTGCCGTAAACGACGCGATGAGGCGCTTGTATCAAATGCAAAGAATATCATTGTTTGTCGGCACCGCGTTCAATGGAGACCAATTCCTCTGGTCGGCAACAGCGCACGTCACGGGATTTCCCGTCGAGTGTAGTGACTGGATATTGCAGGCGGACGCAGCAGCAAATTTGCCCACAGCGGGCTGTGAACCAATCTCGCTCCCCCTCTCACCCCCACCCCATACTGCCTCCCCCCTACCCCTCACACCCCCCCTCCCCACACACACACACACACAACTCTCCGCCACGTAGCACCTATTCTAACATGATACACTGATATCGACCAGCCAGAGCAAGGCTCTGTGCATAAGAAAGATTCAGCGCACTTCCTCAGTCACTTCAGAATTTCAGCATCTTAGAGCATCAATAAGGACCGGCCACCTCCCGAGACTGTGGATTGATTTGTGTAATGTTATTCATAATCGCTAGTTTTTTTTTGGCAACAACCTGGATAATGCAACCTCATCACTGAGACCTCCCCGAGATCTCCATCAAATGCCGGCGCCCCCCCCCCCCCCCCCCACCCACCCTCGCCGCCCTCACCCCCAGTCATCCTCCCGTTCAAACCACATGATGTAGCCGCTAATTCGTGTCTATGTGAACAGCCGAGAATTGATGTCCGATAAAAAGCAACGAGACGGAGACAGGACCTCGAGCGAGAAAGAGAGACAGAGACACACACAGAGAGAGAGAGAGACAGAGAGAAACAAGATGTTGAGAGAAGAGAGAACCAAGAGAGAGAGAGAGAGACTTCCTAAATAATTGTTTCTCAATTGTTTCTGAGCGTAAATTTAAAGCAACTTTCTTTGTATTAAATGACCATAATCACTCTAACGTTCCAGGACTGTTCCCACTTGTTAGCGATTCTATTACTGACCCTGGGGCAGTGGGAATATGTAGGGACTTGTTGCCCGTATTGACAGCTTAATCAGACGATGTAAATGCAATTAAGAGGAATCCAGACACACACACGAGGGAGAAGAGGCTATAAGGGTACGGGGAGGGTGTGGGGAATGGGTTTAGACTCCTGTGGCCTGGTTGGGCTGAACGCCCTGTTTCCGCGCTGTACATTCTGTGCAAATCCATGTAAATCCCTGCATCGGGTCAGTGGCAACACTCTTGCCTCCCTCGGAGTCAGAAAATTGTGGGTTCAAGCTCCACATCGGGCCATGTAGTCTAAGCCGACGCTGCAGTGCAGTGCTAGGGGGGGGGTGTTTGCATTGTCACAAGTGCCGTCCTTTGGATGAGAAGTTAAACCGAGGTCCCGACTGCCTGTTCAAGTGGACGTTTAAAGGTCTCGCGGCGCTATTCGAAAAGAAAAGGGAGTTTCCTGGCTGACAATCCCCCCCAAATAAAATTGGTCGCTCACTCGTTTCACGGCTGTTTGTGGGACATTGCTCCGAGCAAATTTGCTGTCTCCTTTGCCTACAAGTACACTGCAATACACAGTGTTTACTATGAAGTGCTTTGAGACTTCCTACTGATGTTATAACACAAATGGATTATTATTATTATTATTATTAGGTTCAGAGCCTCAGAGTACCTCTCGGGAAGATTTAAACACAGGCTCCAATTACACTGGAGAGTGAGAGAGACATACTGTCAGTGGGAATCAACGAGAGAGAGAGGAGAGAGAGAAAATATCCACAGGACAGGTAGGTCTTTAAAGAGATTTACAGGAACTCAGTTGAACCCCCTCACTGAACAAGGGAGAGGAGGAAGAGAGGGGGAGAGGGGGAGATGACTAAAAAAAAAGCATTCAAAGGGGTGAGATTCGAAAACCACTTAATGTGCTCTGTTGTGGACGAAAAACACTGTGGCAAAGATCGAAACTAAATCGAAATGATCTTGAATTGAATGAACAGCAATATCCAGATTCCAAGGACTAAGGGAATAATAGCGTTGGTTTGGAAAAGTGCATATTTAATAAATCAGGATTACGCTAGCGATGTTTTAATGCACTGGGATTTATTTCGCTCCCGCTCTGAGTCCCCACCCCCCACCCCCCCCGCCCCGCGTTTTAAGGGTGAGGGGTTATACATTTTTAAGTGAGTGAGACAGGATTTTTTTTTGCGAATAATCTGATTTAGATAATGCGAATTTCTTTCGAAGCGATTTGGAAACCGATCTCGTAAATTCTCTGAGTAAAGCTCTGGGGCCGGTGTGTCAAACGTTAAATGCGCCACAGCCCCTGCTCTTGTCTTGCTATCACTGCGATACTCTTGCCAGTTGGTGCAGTTTATTCCACGCAGTCAGTGGGGGAACTGAAGATTTACTCAAATCGAGGAGTTTGTGGGTTCAAGCCCCCCCACTCCCCCCCATTACATTTGAGCTCACAGTCTAGACTGATGCTCCAGCCCACTGCTGGGGGGGGGGGGGGGGGGGGGGCTGGACATTGCTGTGCTTAAAATTGGTTGCCGGGTTCACCTACAAAACGCAACGCCCACAAAATACACAGTCAATCCACCTTACAAGCTTTTGTGAGGGGCTTTGAGACGTCTCAACGAGGTGATAAGCCGCGATATTAAATGCAACGATTATTATTATTATCATTATTACAGTCACTACACGTGAGACGTCCCGCAGGCGTGAAAGGCATTGTATCGAACGCGAGGATTTCATATGTATCTATCTATATTTTTTGCTGAAATGGATTTAAAAAAGACTGGACTGCAGCGCGCTACGTTTGCAACCTGTGAACTCTCAATAATTCTGGTTCTCATACGTGCTGCGGGGAAACTGTGTCCCCGGCCACAACTTTCATCCAGTAAATTATTCATCTGCTCTCGTCCCTGCTTCGAAATTGATTGCACTATTACCGAGCGATAGAAAAACAGTTTTAAAGATGCTAATAAGAGAAAATAAATAAACCTGCTATAACATCTGACTCATATATATATATCTATATATATATTATAGTCTCTGTGCTTGTATTGCTGCACTTTTGTTTTATATATGAGGCATAATTCTGTCTGCAGCTTTTTTTTTTAGCAAAACTACTTTGGAATATGAAAAGAAATCCGATTGAAATGAAGATTAATTCCACGTCATTTTTTTCAATAAAAAAAAGGATCCGATTTTTAAATCACTTCTTCGCATGAGAAATCGTGCGCTCTTGATTCCGCCCAGAAAATACACACTCAATCCACGTCGCAATATATTCCGTGGAGCGCTTCGAGACGTCTCGGCGACGTGATAAGGGCGCAATATCAAATGCAAGGATTTTATATTATTATTATTATTATGTCATGTGGGGGTGAGCGGAGGGATATGATAATATCTCCCCTTTGACAGCCAGGTGCTCTGTAACTGACCGAGCTGACAGCACATGAGACACTATCAGACCATCAGATGAATGTAGCGGGCGGTTTTACTGGACAGCTTGGCTCGCACAGAGGAATGGAATGAGCTACAGTGGACATCACTCTCTCTAATGGGCCATTCAGTCATGCCCGTCGCAAATGCTTACCGTCTGCCTGTCACGCAGTCAAAACCTCGGGGTCAACCCAACTGCGGAGTGACGCGCGCACACGCGCCCGACACACACACGCAAAGACGCACCACACACACGCACACGCGCACGCTCACGCACACCCACGCAATCACCGAATGAAAACAACCAATAATAAAATCCTCGCCACCTTTCACGTCGGGCGACGCCTGCTTTGAAGCGCAGGATTCGCTGTCTTATTTGGTTTTATGCGGAGCATAGGATTTCCTCCACCCCAACATCCCCCCCCCCCACCCAACCGTTTGCTCTCCACCCCTCTCTGACCCCCAAACCCGCAGCTCGGGGAACGAAACCCCCTCATTATCCAGCGCCTTGGGACGCTTGAAAGGCAGCTGGTTAAATCCAATTTGTTGTTGTTGTCGTTGTTGTTGTTGCTGCTGCTTTTGTAAAGTGTAGTGACCGAGCGTTTTTGCGGGAACCAAACCCCCAAAAATAAACGATCTCGAACACACGAGAGCCACGGGACGTACGATGAGACGTCTTCGCGCCAGCTTCAAAAGCTGCCCGAACGCTTTCACTTCTTCGGCTGTTCGGAGTTTCCCGCGGCTTTGATGTACGAAGCCTTTAAACTGAGCCACGTCTCGAATTTTGCTTTGGAGATGTAAGATTTCAGTTCAAACGGAAGAAGACCCACGTGAAAGGGAAGCGTCTGAGATCGAGTGGTGGGGCGCGAGCGAGCGAGCGACCTCGGGATTCAACATGAAATGCACTCACACAATTCAATTTTTACAAAATTCATTAAGTAAACTCGTCTGGTACAATTCATCAATTAGTGTCAACTACCCTTTCCTCTTGTGGGGGGATTTGAAGTTCCAGCTGTAGATGAGGCCCCTTTATTTCCATTTATTTTTGTAAATCAAAGCTTGTCTTTAACGTGGATGAGTTTGACCCTCTCTTCTCCCGCTCCCAACTTCCCCTTCCCTCCCTCCACACACACTCTCGACCACCCCCCCACCTCCCCTCCCCTCCACTCCCCTCCCCTCGGCAAAACACGACTCATTAAGGGTTCCAGCGAGGGAGCGAGCACCAGCACGGACACGATGGGAGAGAGAAAGAGAGAGAGAGAGAGAGAGAGAGAGAGAGAGAGCAGGGGATTGAACGGGAGTAGAGAGCTCCGGGGGTGTGGGGGAGCGAGCACCAGGGGAGAATGAGTTATCAATGCGAAGAACAGGATAGAAATGCAAGTTGCTGTTGTTACGGGCAGAAGATTAAGGATGTGAGAAATGTTCCTCTTAAAAAGTCCGAACCGCCGCGTTCGGCTTTGAAGCTTCCAGGTGATTCAATGAGATTACTGAGCAAAGAGCATGAAGGATAAGACAGCAGGTGTCACTTCCTCTCCAGGAACGAGCTGCTGATGAATGCCTTTTGCTCACTCGTATAAGCGCCTGAGAGAGGAATTACTCTGCTTCTAACGAGACTGATCTGTGACTGACGGACAGCTCGCCGTCACCGTTGTCCACAGTCGCCTACACCCGGCAGTCGTCGATGGGAAGAACCCTGACACGTCTCAACGAGATAAGGTGGTATCGAGATATTTTTTTTCCTTTTTTCTCTCTCTCCCACCTTCTCCCTTCACCTCCTCCCTCCATCTCTCTCTCTCTCTCTCTCTCTCTCTCTCCCCTTCCATCGCGCTCTCCCTCCTCCATCTCTCTCTCCCCCTCCATCTCTCTCTCCCCCTCCTCTATATCTCTCTCCCTTCCCATCTCTCTCTCTCTCTCGCTCTCTCTCTCTCCCCCTCCATCTCTCTCTTCCCCACCTTCTCTGTCTCTCCCACTCCTTCTCTTTCCACCTCTTCCTCTCTTTCTCTTGGTCTCTCTCTCTCTGTGTCTCTGTTAAGACACCCCATTTTAATTCCAGTGTCCACCTGAACCCTCTTTCCCCCACCCCAGAAACAACAGAGTTAACTTCCAAAATACAAACATTAGCGAGCTTTATTGTCAGCACATATTTTTATGCCCACAAACCTCAATATTATGACAGTGTCTGTTGATATCTGTGCCCTGGATGGCAGATTTCACGGTGGTAATAAGCTTCTGAAATTGGACACACAAACTCAAGAGTCCCTCTCCAGTAATAAGAGACTGAAAATGACACAAGCTGTGAACATCTGTGTTCTGGGACTTTGAGCTCACGGCGCAGGTCTCTAATAATAATAATAATTGCATTTGATGTAGCACCTTATCGCGTCTTCGAATATACTGTAAAGTAAACTGACTGCACTTTGTTGGCGAAACACGGCAGCCAATTGTGCACAGCAGCGTCCCACAAACAGACGTGTATTGAGCGACCCAATTATTATTACTATTTTTTTAAGGAATTATTATCCCCGGAAAAGCAATCCGCCAATCGACCAGCAACTGAGTTCCTACTTACTGCCAGGCAAACAGAGGCGTGTGGAGTAAGGAAATTTGCCCAACGTTTCGCCCTGCCCCGGAATCAAACCCAGGTCCTGGTGAGACCACACCTGGAATACTGTGTGCAGTTTTGGTCGGCTTATTTGGGAAGGATGTACTTGCCTTGGAGGGGGTGCAGTGTAGATTTACTGGGTTAGTGCCAGGGATGAAGGGGATGAGTTACGAGGAGACGCTGACCAATTTGGGCCTATATTCTCTAGAATATAGAAGAATTAGAGGGGATCTTATAGAAACCTATAAGATCATCAAAGGGCAATGATAGAGTAGATAGTGGGAGATTGTTTCCCCCGGTTGGAGAAACTAAAACCAGGGGTCACAACCTGAAAATCAGAGGCAGCCCTTTCGCACTGAATTGAGGAAGAACTTCTTCACTCAAAGGGCAGTGAATGTATAGAACTCACTACCCCAAAGGGCTGTTGACGGGTTGTAGATTTCTTATTGCAAAAGGGATTAAGGGAAATGGGGATAAGGCAGGGTTATGGTATTAGCTGGAGTTAGATTAGAAGATCAGCCACGATTGAATGGCGGGGCAGGCTCGAAGGGACGAGTAGCCTCCTCCTGCTCCTACATATTATGTTGTTATGTCATCTCGCTTGCGAGGCGAGTGCTCTAACCACAAAACTAAGCTACAGGCTTGACCTTCCAGTGCAGCCCTGGGGGAGGTGAAGGAGGTAGAGTGCGCTGCACTGTCAGAAGCACTTGTCCAGCTCCGAGTCTGTGCCTGTTCACGTGGACTTCAGAGATTCCCCCACGATGCTTGCAGATAAAAACTAGTCCTCCGCTACACGGTGGGTGTTTGTGAGGCCTCGCTGTGCCCCGACTGAGAAACATACAGTCACTACCCTTGACAGCAATTTCCCAGTCAAAGCACCTCGGTGGGTCGCTTTCCGTGGGGTAATAATCCCTCCAAAAGAAATCAGTGAATCAACGACCGATTGAAACACAATCAGCAGCTGTGTTTTGCCGATTGCTGTGCGCAATGGGCTGCCGCGTTTCTCCCACAAAATACACGGTCAATTCACCTTACGATATATCCTGTGAAGCGCTTTGAGAGGTCTCAACAGTGTAACAAGGCGCTATAGCGGACGCGAGGATTATATGATTATTATTATTATCATCGCCAGAATTCCTGCTGTGCAGTTAGGGAAATGTTTTGAAAGCTTTGAGCAACACAAAGTCATCGGGTTTCCGTTGCCTATTAACTTGCCTATTAGACTGCTCTTCTATCAGCTGCTGCGGAGACGCCAGAGATTACTTAGACACCTGTGCGAAGAGGACGGAACAGTGGGGAGGGAGGTTCCTGCAATCTCTCTCTAACAATAATAATACTAATAACCGTTTGCAATTGATATTACAATTGACTGACGCTGGGGTCAATGACGAAAGCAGAGCGAACCAAGTCTTCGGGAGGGAGGAGGGGGGAAACGCACCCCCCTCTCATGTTAGGAGCTCGTGCGGGGCGCGGCATCCATTAAATTGCACGCCTGATCGGGGGAGATGGGGGAAGCGTAAGAGGAACTCACCGCGGAGCAGGTCAGCGCTCTGGTGAGGTCCCCCATGAGCTCGCACCAGCTCCCAGTCGAAATCGTCATCGGTGCCTTGGACGTAGTCGCACGGTCCCGCGTCTTCGTCGAAGGTGCATTCCTCTGCGGGAGAAGAGAAGAGACACGGACGGGTTTGAGGAGCTGAAAAAAACGCACGGATTCCACGAGGTGTGTGGAGTTCGCTGGCTCAGGAGGTCAGAGACGCAGACTCTACCGGAATGTTTCGAAAGGGAGCGAGACGGAGAGAGGACCGGGGTCAGAGACAGCATTGCCCTGAAGTTTCCACGTGGTTTACACGTGGCGCGCAAGACCCTTCGGTCATGTGCCGAGGGAGCACTCCGAGCCCGAATGAGGTCACCCCGAGGCTCCCGGCTCCACGCTGACCCAATCACACAACTGCCGAGACAAGTAATTTGCTCCCCTGGCGATCGAGAGCTCTCAATCACAAGCCGCCACTGGAGAGAGGCACAGGGAGCTTCTTCAACACAATCACACACCAATCATCTCAATTGGAACCAATCCATTGACCTGCCGATCTCAGGCAGGAAAACCCAACAAATGTACGGATCGCTGATATTACAGACGCACAACAGCTCCCTGATCGACTTGTTCATGGCTGCGGGGAGTTTGCGAACAGGCAACGAAGGTGCTTGAAATCACTCACTTCACGGGTGTCTGGGGGTGGGGGGGGACACACGTCGTTGCGGTGCGCGCAAATCGTCAGCCTCTTTTTTTTGGTTTGTTCGCCCACAAAATGCACAGTCTCCGCACTTTACGGTAAATCCCGTGAAACGCTTTTGAGATGTCACCGCGGTGGGGGGGTCTTGGCTCGACGCGGGCTCGATATCGATTACAAAGATTATTATTATTAGGTAAAACGCACCAGTTAGATTTTTACTTGACTTTCCCCTTCTGTCTTTCACCGCGCTGGGCAGCCTTGCGTAGCGGAGTTGACTGGACTCCGGGAATGACAAACAGCGAGCGGTCAGCCACTGCGATAAGCAGCTGCACATCCATGGCTGGAGGCTTTTCAGTGGAGTTAATTTAATCTGAACAAGACTCTCTGCTTTGACAGTCAGCCAGGCCTCGCTGAATGCAGGTACAGTGTTATGACTTTGCACTAGCGAGATAGCAGAAACAAACCGACAGATGTACGTAACGGTTCACACTCACGATCCCAAACTCTGTCATACTCCCCGAGGAGGTTAGAGACAGAGGCAGAGACACGGGAGATAGTCGTTCTGCCTGGTCAACTCTATTCCATCACGTCAGATCTTTTAATTCCGCTTCCCTGCCTTTTCCTCTCCTCTCTCCCCCATTCACACCCCTTGACTCCCACCTTTTTCCTGTTCCTAACAACTCAGCTCAAGTGAATGGTCAATTTCACTTGGGAGGGAAGGGGTGGCTGGACTGTCAGCCGGGATATCGGAAGAAATTTCCCTTCTCTTTACGGACAGCGCTGTGCGAAGTCTGTAGCATCTGGCCGGCTGAACGGGGCACAGGCGGGAGTTTGGTTAAAGTTCTCATCCGATGGACAGTGCCTCCGACAGAGCAGTTACCCCAACACCCACTCTGGGGGTCCCCCAAGCCTTGGCTCTTGGCCCCCACACCTAATCCTCTCCGGAAGAGTGAGCGCATTCCACTCCGATAACCTATCTCTGCGATCTCCGTGTGTAAGGTGGGATGCACGGAATTCTCGGTTTGGTTTGGATGCTCTTAAGCAACAGCGATGGGTTCCCTCCCGTGTCAGACACCCGGACGAACCCCCCCATAAAAATATACAGAGAGCCAGGCAAAGAAACCCGACCCCCAGAATAGACTTCCTTCTGGCACGCAACGGAGAGAGGAGGAGAAGCTGTGAATGCGCACACAGAGGCAGTGTGGGCTGTGAGCGAGGACAGGAGATCTGGCGAGGGAGGAGAGCAGGTGACAATTACAGCCCACACCATGTGAGCTGTGCAGTATCACATCATCGTCAGCTAAATGTCAGGGTCACAGCGAGTTGACACGCGATTTCTTATCAATTAGCCATTATATTTGTTTTAACTCCCTTTTGTCATTTGTTTCCCGAGCTGCCGATGCTTCTCCTGCTGACGCGAGGCGCTGTAATTATCTGCTTCCCAGAATTTAGTTAATTGCGCCAAGACACTGCCCACTGGTTGCCGAGAGGCGGGTGGGCATGTCACGGACATCTGATGAAGCTCAAGGACGTGGGTTCCAGTTGGTGAGCTTAAAATCCTCATCCTCCCCTTTAAAATCTTCCACGGTCGTGCTCCCCGCTACTTCTGTGACCTCTTAACACCAAACCCACCTTCCTGCTCCCTCCACTCGGTGGGTACTGACCTGCTCCGTGCCCGTTCCACCATTGGCGGCCGGGCCTTCAGCTTTTCTACCTCCCCCCCCACCCTTTGGAACTCTGTCCCTGAATCCCTCCGCCTCACCCCCTCGCTCACCTCCTTCAAGGCCCATCTGAAGATCTTCCTCTCTGACCGTGCCTTCGGCCGCACTCCCCCTCTACCCTCTACCCCTCTTGATTCCGACCTCCAGCTTTGGTGCAAACCCTTAACTGTCCAGCGCCTTGGGGCGTCCTTCCGAAGTGCGAGGCGCTGAATGAATATAACTTGTTGTTGTTATTATTGTTGGATCATTCGATCGAAGGGAGAGAGGAACGTGTTGTAATCTGTCCCTCCCCTTTTCCCTCCCTCCCTCCCTCTCACCAGTTAACAGAATTCAGTCTCCGTTCGGCAAAACAGAGGATCAAAGAGCTTGTTAAACAAATTGCAAACACCACAGCTGTCTCACAACTACCCATCCAGTGAGGGAACAAAAAAAAAGGGAGGTGGGCGGGAGGGTGTCAAGCTTGAAATAAAAGCACAATTGGATGCCCGCTGCTGTGAGAGCGAGCGCCGAAACACTTTCATGCCCGTTCACAAATTTCATGTCTGAGGAATCAAACGGCTCATTCCTATCGCCTTGACACACAACAGCTCCCGACTGATTATCCTCGTGTGTTATTCTTGTCCTCGTCCCCTGTGGAGTAGGGTCCTCGCCGTTCTGCGGCACCTCCTGCGCGTCTTGTGGTGTCGGTACCAATTGGGAGCCCGTCGCGCCAGTTATCAAGCTGCGCGACGGGTTGGTCCTGTTCATCAAAAGGTACTTGACAAGAACAGCGACTTGCATTTATACAGCACCCTTTAAGCGTCTCGGGAAAGCTTAACACCAACACATACAGCCAGCGATTAGGCGATGGTACCACACCAACAACTTGCATTTACATAGCGCCCAGGGTTTGGGTGCGCTTAAGACTGGTGGAGCCTGATGCCAAGCCGGACTGGACTGGAGTGAGCCAACGGTCGAATGGACTGGGTTTCCTAGTGCTGAACGCTGGACGTCAGGGAAGTGCACAGGTAAAGGTCGTGTGAGGAAAGAGAAGAAGATTGGGGTCAACTGCATTATCTTACGCCACTCGATTTACAGGTTAACACCACCTCAGCACAAATCAGCGTCGTTACAAGAGAAAGGATGATTGAGCCGGAAAATTGACTGGCTGGAATTACAGAGTAAGTTACTAAATTAATTGACCACTCCACAAAGACACTGCTAGATTTGAATAATTCAATAAACATCTAACTGCGTTGGGGATGGGGGGGGGGGGGAGACAAAAAATACACTGACTTAGTTTTTACATCTATTTACAAGACCGCCTTCGCTAAATAATTCAACTTCGTGGAGGTGAATAATGAAATTAGTGGCTACTTTTATAAATTATTTAATGAGCCTCTCACACAGCCACATTATTCTGGAGTTCCGTAACGTAGTGATTAGAGCGAGAGGACCCGTGTTCGATTCCCGGGTGGGGCGAGACCTTGGGTAAGTTTCCTTACTCCAGACCCGGTTTCCGTGGGTATTTTATCGCCCCCCCAACCCCATCGCCCACCAAAATCCCATGGCACTACCCAAAAAGACAGGTGAGTTTCTCTTTTGTTTGTGGGACATTGCCCTATGCAAATCGGCTGCCACGTTTGCCTGCAAAATCACTGCACTTGACTGTCCGTCGCTTCGAGACGTGCTCCCGACACGAAAGGGTCGATATAAACCTATTATTATTATTACTGTTGCAGTATTCACAACGCTCCAGGTAAACCTTGGCCGTTTGCGGGGCCGATTGCTGCCGCACTCGCCTACAGCAAACACACGCAGCCACTCCCGGGAGCGTCTCGAGATGCCTCACGGATATGAAGGGCTCCGCACCAAAAGGAGGGATTATAATATAAATTGTACGGAATTATTATGATAGATTACAATAACATCGCTCGGCACTCACCAGCTAGCCTCCATCTGGGAAGCCCGTTTGTATAAATAGATTCCTGCAGCAGCGATAGATAAGGTAGAAACATCCCTGGGAAGGAGCTGAGTGGGAATGTGGGAATACCAAACAGTTGTCAGTGGGAATTTCTTTACAATCACAAACTCCTCGCAATATTTGGCTATTGTGCTCGAACCATGTAGCATGCTAATCAGCTGTCAGGTTGTTACAGGAAAAAACATGCGGCTAAAATACAATCCTATCACTGAGAAAATGTCTTTTATTAACCTCCCGCTGAGATAATTTTCTCGTGCAAATGTTACCAGCCAAAATGGCTTTAGTTAAAATATTACAACTGGGAAATCAAAGCGAGACAGTTACCTCGGGTCTCTCTCTCTCTCATTTTCTCTATCTCTCCCTTTTTTCTCTCTGTGATTCTGTCTCTCTCTCTCTCTCACACACACACACACACACACATACAAAAGGACAGACACACACACACACTTAAGCGGGCTTAGTTTCACAGCCCTCTTTGGATCTTGTTGTCGCACCACGTTCCAAAACTCACTGACTTTGTACCGTATTTTTTATATATTGCTATTACCCCCGTAAGTCGGTTGCACTCTCGCCTCGGATTTCGGAGGTCGTGGGATCGAGCCCCCGCGCTGGGGCTTTACGCTCACACAGTCTAGGCTGACACTTCAATGCAGTGCTGGGGGTAGGGGTGTTGGTGGGGGGCGGGGGGGGCGGGCGCTGCGCTGTCGGAAGTGCCGTCCTTCGGGTGAGACGTTAAACCAAGGCTCGGTCCATCTGTTCAGGCTAAAGATCACACGACGCTAGTTTCCTCTGGTGTCCTGGCCAACAATTCCCCCAGATAAAAAAAACCTTCGCTCCCTTTACGGTCATGGCTTTGTGCTTAGGATGAGCTCCTGACGTGAAAGGCCCTAAAATAAACGTGAATTGTACTGAAGGTGTTTGTTGTCCACAATTTGACTATCAAATGCATGGCTTATTGTTATTATCTGTCGTGTTCAAACCGTTGCCATTTTTCTGGCGGATCTGTGCTGAACGTCAGTTTTCAGTTTGGCCAGATGGCAGTTTGTATATTTTTTGGAATGAAGGAGGGAGAGAAGCTTGTGTGACCAAATGGCACTTGTTTGAGGGCTTTTTACATCCTGTCAAATTCATATGTCCACAGAGTACGTGCCCATGTCCATGGACAGGTTGTGGAATACAGAGAAAGACAGACACAGAGAGGAGAGAGAGAGAGAGAATACAGAGCCACAGAGAGGAGAGAGAGATAGTGATAGATACAGAGAGGAGGTAAACAGACAGACCGGTGTCAGACACAGAGCGACAGAGAGAGATGATTCTGGACATAACATGGACAGTGCGGGTTAGGAAAACATCTTTCAAACAAGGTATTTACAGAAAATGACTTCTTCGTCAGCAACAAGAATGTGACCGATGCAGAGGTGACACACGACTGAAAAGTTAATGACATTCATTTAAGTTGAAAGACTTTCACGAGGACAACGTCACGTTCCTCCCGGAAAGACCCTCAGTCGGTCAGGACAAAGACACATTCTTCTTCCAGACACGCCAAGGCCAGCGAAGCTTCCACAATTCAGATTCATAGAATCATAGAATCATTCAGCACAGAAGGAGGCCATTCGGCCCATCGTGCGTGTGCCTGCTCTTTGAAAGAGATATCCAACCACTCCTACTCCCCCGCTCCTACCGCATAGCCTCGCAAATGTATTGCTCCCAAAAGTCTCCCACTGAAACCATCTTTGTACGTTTCTTTTATTGAAAATTATACCGTCTCCCTCCCTCTACCCCTCCTTGCCCGCACTCCTCTCTCACACTCACAACCCCTTCAAGCAGAGAGATCCCGTAGAGCGCTTTGGAAACGTCTCGCCGACGTGATGAGGCGCAGTGTCGAAAGTTATTGCGGTGGTGTTGTGTTATTTTGCGGCTACGCAGGCACTGAACTCACTTACACACGGAACATACAGAGAGAACTGACCTCCGACCGAATAATTGCAGTGTCGACACTGGACATGCACTTGCCAACTTTTCTCATTTTCAACTGCAAACTGCTGTATCAGCAAAACAACTCACCTTAGGGAGTGAATACTGCTGCGTACAATACAATCCCTTCTCCATGCCCCCCCCCCCCCCACGCCCACACAAACACACACACGTGCACACACACACACACACACACACAGCCGGCAACCCTCCACACACACACACACACACACAAACACAGCCCCCACATCCTCCACACACACACACGCAGCCCACACCCGCTCCACACACGCGCGCCCCCCACCTACCCACACACACACACATACATACACACACAATTCCCTTTACTGACAGGAGGCCATGACAGTGGGAGAGATTGATAAGCGAAGGACAAACATTGCAGAGGAGAGGGCTGTTGCTTTTCACAGCCGGGTGTGAGAAGCAGTGGCCATTCTGGAGAGAGCTGCGGAGCAACGCAACACATTTGCGAGGTTCTGCCACGGCTCAAAATCAATCTTATTCAACATCAGACTCCTTGTTGTCCATCTCTGCTCGCTCAACCATACACAAAAAACTCCTGGGGTACAACTAGACACACACAGAACAGCCCCCACGCTCTCCACCCCGCCGCCCCACCCCCTCGCACGCTTCCCAGCGAGCTCTCGACTCCCCATTTAAATAAAGGAATGCGAAATAGCGTTTGTGTGAATCGTGCCTCGTCCGGAGTGGTGGGAATGGCAGGGAGAATGCAGAGGGCGCATTTCAGAGAGCCTCCTCTCACCGGCTAAGCGGCACGAGGGGAACCAGCTTGGAATTGCTTTACCTTGGCCGTTGTTCAAAAACGAGCCGCTGCAGCACATCGCATTGGATTCAGAAGGTCGTAACGAGTCGCGTGTTGCGAAGACGGCAGGAGAGGCACGCGCAGGGGCCAGGGTAACCGTGACGCTAACCGACTCTGTCCAAAGCTAACCCCGTCCAAAGCCGTGTTAAAATCCTGCACCAAGTGAATCGACTGTACGTTTTGTGGCTGAAACCGGCAGCCAATTGCGCACGACGGCAGCGTCCTCACAAATGGTCGTGGATGGAGCGATCAAACGATTTAGTTGCCTGAAGGGGTTATTACCCCCGGAAACCCCGCTCGCCTCGCAAGCGAGAGGACCAGGGTTCGATTCCCGAGCGGGGCGAAACCTCTAGCCAAATTTCCTGACTCCGCGCTCCTCAGTTTATCCAGCAATGGTAGGATCTGGTAAGCAGGAACCTGGTTGTTAGTCGAGTGGCGGATGGCGAGAATTATGATTCTACATCGACGGGCGTTTCATTATTTCACCAATGGGGCTCGGAAACATACAGGCAGTTTTTTTAAGCATTTTGTTTCATTCCAGGCTGTGGTGACTTATCACACTGTGCGATTGATCATTGCACATGGTTGGGGGGGGGGGTGGGGGAGGGAGGCAGTGGGGTAGTGGGGGGGTGGAGGGAGGAGGGTGAACGCACTCCAATGAAAACGCTTGGCAATGTCAACTGTAGTGTTGCGTAGACAAAATCCCAACCTAGAGGACAACCTGGAACATTTCTAAGCATTCTGAGCAGCCCCAAAGGCAACTGTTAGGAACGAGCCCGAGAAACCTAAACACAATGTGGATACTCTCTGCCAATTCATTCCCTCGGGGGCCGTGTGCTGTTGATATCAGCAGAACAGGAGGGTTCAATGAAGGGCAGGATACAAAGGTTATTGTACCTAGAGGTCCCTGGTGGGAAAAACACACACACACACACACAGGACACGGTGACTGTTAGCTTCAATCACTTAGAAACCTTCATTCCCGTAAATTAAACATTCACTGTTTGGGGGCAGAAATTATTATAATAATAATAATAATAATAATAATCCTTGCATTTTTTATAGCTCTTTATTAATTGGTTGAGACGTCTCAAAGCGCTGCACAGAATATACTGCAAAGTTAATTCACTGGGTATTTTGTGGGCGAAACCCTGGGTAAATAGAGGCGTGTGGAGTAAGGAAACTTGCCTACGGTTTCGCCCCGTCCGGGAATCGAACCCGGGTCCTCTCGCTTGTGAGGCGAGTGCTCTCACCACTGAGCTACACGACTCCGACCAGGTCTAGACTCACTCTATCGGAGTGAATGGGACCTGGCAAACACCGCCTTTGTTTCGTAGCCTTTTGATCCTCTTCCGTCAGTTAAAAAAAAGAGAGAAAAACGGCTTCGGGTTTCACCACCACCAACAATAACTTATATTTATATTGCGCCCTTCATCGGGGGGGGGGAGGGGGGGGGGTCGTGTCCGAGAGCCTTTGGTTCTATTTCTATTCATTCAAAATGTGGACCCTTGGAGCTACAATGGAGAGTGCAGGTGGAATATCTCTCCAGATGTGCCTTAATATTATTCTTCACTCTGGATTGATTTTCCAGTAAGTCGAGGGGGCACAGTGATTAACTACTGCCACAAAACTCAATACTCTCTAACTCGGCAGCTCCTTGTAATGCCGTTGCACAGCAGTCAATGATCTCATCGACGGCGGACAAAGGCATTGTCTGGGCAGCCGCGGCGAGCTTTACAGTCAATGGTAACGTGCCAGGGAGGAGGGGGAGGAGGACTCTTTTTTTAGCTCAAGGGGTTCATAGGATATGGAATATCTCACAGCAAAGAGCTGTCAAACCCGGCACAGTGTTTAAGTGGGAGTTGTGGCGTGCACTACTACTCCCCACCCTCCCACCCCCCCCCACCCCCAAGCTCACCACACTAGCGAGAGGACAAGGGGTTCGATTCCCGGGCAGGGCGAGACCTTAGGCAAGTTTCCTTACTCCACACGATGGGGAGAGAGAGCAGGGAACGGGATTCGCGCAGAGAGCTCTTAGTTGGGGAGCGAGCCCCAGCACGGACACGATGGGGGGAGAGAGAGAGAGAGAGAGAGAGAGAGAGGGCAGGAGAATGGGATTAAAGTAGAGAGCGCCACTTTCTTTGGACTCTGCCTCCGAGTTGGGAACTGACGGGCAAATAACAATTTTGCAAACGTGCGAGTTTAAAAAAAAAACAGTCGCGATTCGGCGAGGGAACAGCGGTGAAGATAAAAAGGCCAGTGACCGAGCGACATCTGATGGGGGGGGGGGGGTGGGGGGAGTGGGGGAAAAGACTTGGCAGAGTTTATTTTTAATTAAGAATAAATAAGTAGATGCCAAGGATCTAGACTGACATTAGAGGTGGATTACTCGAGTTTGCCTCAAATTAACTTGAGTAATTCTCAGGGCTCTTGTGTTGATCGGAATGAACGTTGGATTTAATTAAATGGAACTAGCTCCTAAATTTGCTGTCAGGCTCTTAATAAGAGCTAATGGCTTGAGGACCCAGTCTGTGCCCAGGCTTGTTCACCGTAGAGGAGTAGCGAGCTCGCTCACCTCGCAAAGCGAGAGGACCCGGGTTCGGTTCCCGGGCGGGACGAACCCGAAGGCAAGTTTCCTGACTCCACACGCCTCTGTTTACCCAGCAGGAAGCAGGAACCCGGTTGTGGATCGATTGCTTTCTGTGTATGTGTGTGTGTGTGTGTGGGGGGGGGGTGGGGGTGGGGGGATAATAACCCCTTCTAAAAAAAAATTGGTCACTCAATCCACGACACTGCTGTGCGCGATGGTATGCTCCAGCAACAGCAACAACTTGCATTTACACTGCGCCCCTCGCACCCCTGCGTATATTATAAAAAGGTGCTCCCATCCACCAAACTGATGGGACACAACTGCTTTCCCTCTCCCCACCACACCCCCCCCCCATTAAAAGAGCAACGTTGACTCTTGCGGGAATCAATGACTTGTTAATCTGTCTCCCGGACCCATTGAGCTGTTTAATCAGATTTGCCAGCCCCTGTGCTGCGGCTCGGGGATCACTTCTCCGGTCTGAATGGCCGCTGCACAAAAAGGGGATTTGCGCTGGTGCGAAAAGCCGCTGATTAAGCGGGCGTCTCGGCGACTGACGTCCTCCCGGCCACGCTTGGCTCGCTCGTGCGAATTTTTAAGCCGTCTGCCCTGGAGTCAGACAGAATTTTGTGCCAGTCAAAGCTTTCACCCCCGACCGGCAGCATTGTTTATGTACATACGGATTAGCAACGTGTTGTTCCGCTGGCTATGCTCCGTCGACCCCTGCCTGCTCGCTCAGATCTGCTCCAAGGCTTTCAGGCGAAGCCAGTGAGTAGGTCCACCCCCCTACCCATTCCCCCACCCCGTCCACACACTCCCCCCAGCCATTGAACCGAGCTCCCCCTCCCCTGTCCCGTTTAGGAGGACGTTAAAAGATCTTGCGGCGCTATTGGGAAAAGAAAAGGGGGTTTCTCTCTCCCCCTCCCTCCCTCCCTCCCTCCATCCCACCCCCTCATTCCCCCCCACCCCCCCCATTCTCCCCCCACCCCGGACCGGTGTCCTGGCCGACAGACATTCCCCCAACACGGGTTTGCCGTGCGCGTATTGGTTGCCGTCGTTCACCCTGCAACGCACACAGTCACTACACTTTGCACGGAAAAGAGCTTTGCTCCTTTGCTACCATGAACGTTGACGGCAGGATATTACGCGAGGGGTTAAGCTGATACAGTCTTCGCACAAACAACGGCACACCCAATAGAATCAAATCGTTTTTTTATCCCTTCTCAGGCCGCACAGCACGATAAACAGTTGAATAATATCTCCAAGTCTGGCTTCCCCTCTGTTCCCCCGGGAAATATCCCCTTTTCCTGACTAAAGCTTTAAAATGATGTCCTGTCTCTGCCTTTCACAGTAATAACAATAATAACAATAATAACGCGTTGCGTCGGACACAGCGCCTTATCACATCATCGAGCGCTTCACGGGATACACTGTCAAGCGCAGTGGCTGTGTGTTGTGTGGGCGAAACACGGCGACTAATTTGGGCGGAGAAAAGTCCCGCAAACACAAGTGGAGTCTAAGTTTAGGTTGGTTTAACGTCTCATCTGAAGGACGGCACCTCCTACAACGCAACACCCCCCCCCCACCCCCCACACCCCCTCACTCGCCTCCCCCGCACCCCTCACCCCAGCCCTGCTTTGGATGGTCAGCTTAGACTAGGTAAGGCTCGGCGAGACTTCTGCACATCACTGAGCCAGGCTGCTACGTGAAATCAATCAAACCAAAACAAATACATCCAGCAAAAAGAATAAGGTGGGAGGGGGGGGGGGTGTATGTGTGTGTGTGGAAGGGGGCAGGAGACCGGGGAGTTGAGAAACTGTGAAGATGAACAAGGAATTTATATGAGTTCAGCACAGGAGCAACAAAAATAGCTGTCAATGTAAGCAGAGGAAATGTAAGAGGGGGAAAAGGGAATTGAAGCTGTGGAAGTCACTAAATCAGGCACTGTAACAGTCTGACAGTCCCGGCAGGACAAAAATTATATTTTAACTCAATAGCTGCTCCGAACCAGTCCAGAAACACTGAACCCAGACCAGCGAGAGACGGATGACAGGACCCGTCAGTAAAGCAGGGCCCCAGCTGTGCTGGAGGAGTGGGGGGTGGGATGGGGTGGGGTGGGGGGGGTTGGTCAGTCGCTCACTCAACTTGGCTTCTATGTGAGACGCTGGACAACGTAGGGTGGGAATCAAGAGGGGCGGAGGGTGTGGGTGTTGGGGTGGGGGTTAAACGAAATGTTACACCGAGCTCCCCATTCGATGGGGGAAGATTCCTTCCCCCTCCTCCGCTCCCCCATGCCCCCCTGCGCCCCCTGCCCCCGCCACCCCTAACACCCCCCCGCCCCCACCATCACCAGATAAATTCACTTGAGGGCTGTTGGCTGGGACATCGCCGGCTGCCGCATTTGCCTCCAACACACGCAAGCAAGTCACTTCTTCAGCGAATCCCGTGAAACCCTTTGGGACGCTGACAGCAGTGCGATGGGGCGTGATATCAAATGCAAGGATTATGATTATCTTCCGGAGATGCATATCTGCGGTGGAGAATACAACGCACGCACTTGTTCCCCCGATCGTGCAGAGCAACCCAAGTGGAGACAATTATTCTTTCTGTTGCACAGTATCTATCTCAATTACGGGCAGAGGAAGAGCAGAGCACGGAAGGGATAGAGCTCTCTCGCAGACTGAACTCGAAGGAAATCAGCCCTAATCACACGCGCGCGCACACACGCACACAGACTGAGCTTGGCCTGGTGCGAGCGCACAGGACATGGAGATGAGAGAGAGAGAGAGAAAGAGCGTGAGAGAGTGTGTAACCGTACGCCTTCGTGTTTCACATTATGCGAGGACTGCACGGTTGAGATAACAGCGGGACTTTGCATTGCTCGCTCGCCTCTACATATTGAGGAGCGAAGCCAAGTTCGCGGGCAGCAGCGTTGCAGACCAACACAATGGCCAATTTAAGCTTCGTCTGTGTCTTAGCGACCGGCCCTCCCCCCCCAACCCCCATTCCCGCCGTGATTGTACACTCGATATTAATCGGCCGCACACAACCGGCGCTCGTTAAGATGCAAAACGAGCTGGTTTCCCCCAAACGCGCCGAGCTCATCAAAGTTCGTGGCAAAGGTGGATCGAGGGAGAGTGTTCCAGAGCTTTACAGCGTAGCGCCTTGGGACGTCCTCCCGACGTGAAAGGGGCTACACAAATGTAACCTTGTTGTTGCTGTTGTTGTTGTGGCTGAAAAGCGCAGCCACCGCTACTGGTATGGAGGGTACGGGGGGGGGGGGGTGACACACGGGAGGCCGGAGCCATCCGAGCGGAGGCCACAGGTAGTGGGGTAGCTGGTCGGCAGGTCGGAGAGGTAGGGAGATGCCAAGGGCACGGATGGATTATGATCATAACAATTTCAGCGGGCAGTTAAGTGCCCAAACTTAGCTCCTGTCAGCCTAGCGATATGTACAGTATTGTTACAGTACAATTTGCCCATAAAACAGGCAGTCAGTCAACTTTACAGTACATGCTCCGAAAGGCTTTGGGCATCCTGCTGACGTGAAAGGCGCTTTAGTAAATGTAAGGCTTAGTGCAAGAGTTTCTCCATAATCCATTGTCAGGCTGCAGGTTGGGGACCTGTGACTATAGTAAGGCGAGGTGGAGCACTTCCTCACATTCATGTCCAATTTACACTGAACAGCATCACTGCCTTTAACCCTGAGCCCACTTTCCTTCAATACCGCCAATGTTCCTCTTGCCGTGCCCTTTCCTTCTCGCCTCACCCCTTCCTCCCTTTCACTGTTGACTTACTCCCTCCTGCTTTTCTTCTCTGCTCTCCGCTCAGCCGTCAATCTCCTCTCCACGCGTTTTTGCTAACACTAAGGAATAAAAGAATACGGTCCTCGAGTTTTGATACGCACGGTCACTACACTTCCCGGTAAAGTCCTGTGAGGATGGTACGAAGGATTTTACTGTGAGGTGTAGTGTGGTGACCGTGTGCATCAAACTCGAAACGTCCTCCAGATGCGAAAGGCACTGAATCAAATCAGTCTTAAAAGTGCTTTACAGGGTTAACTGTCAAGTGTAGTGACTGGGTATTTTTGTAGGTGAACGAGGCAGCCAATTTGCGCACAGCGATGTCCCCACAAAGAGCCGCGATGTGAATAATCACCTTTAGCTGCAGGGGCGATCGATCCTGTGACCTTTGACGTTTGACATCTGAACAGGCAGACGGGACCTCAGTTTGACGTCCCAACCGAAGGACGGCACATCCGACAATACCGTGCTCTGCCCCTTCCCCACCCCCCCCCACTCGCTGAGATCTGAATCGGAGCGTCAGTCTGGACCTTGTTAGTTGAAAGTGCCCAACGTGGGCGGAGGAAGGGGGAAGGGGGAGGTAAGAGAGAGGAGGGCTCGAACCCACGACCCTCTGACTCAAGTGCAGTCCTGTCTTGCGAGGATTATGAAATGGACGACGGCCGCAGTCAGTGGCCAACGTGAGATGAGACCCTGCTGTTCAGCGACACCAGCCTAGTCTGTCTGAGCTGGGAGATGACACTCACTCACTCACTCATTCGCGCACAACAACACACACAACACACACACACACACACACAGTCTGCAGTGACTCTAAGTTGGCTGCCAGCCAGGACCTGGAACAGCTGGCGATTGGCGCTGCAGGTGTAACTGTTGAAAGCCCCGTTGGGAAACGTTCCGTTGCCGCAGATTTCATTCCAACGCAGCGGAGCAGATTAGCCCACGCGCTCAGCCCCGGATCAGGAGAGCAACGGCGAGGTTATGAGGACGCGAATCCCCAAGTCATCCCAACGTCTCCGTCAGCGCCACCCGACTCCCGAGGATAAAAAAAACACACACACACGCGGCGATGCAAAAGAGAAACACAGGAAAGCCGGGAATCAAACTGGGAAACGAAGGCAGAAAAACGCAACAGGGAAAGGCAGGCAATGTCTCGGAAGTGCTTCTGCGTCACAAGGAGTTGTTGGATGAGAGATTTAGGAAAGTTTAATAATAATAATAATAATCCTTGTATTTGATACAGCGCTTTTCACGTCTTTGAGACGTCTCAAAGCGCTTCACAGACTATAACTGTAAAGTGAATTGACTGTATATTTGTGAGCGAAACGCGGCAGGCAATTGCGCACAGCAGCGTCCCCACAAACAGCCGTGGATTGAGTCACCGGATTATATATTTTTCGAAGGGATTATTACCCCCAGAAAAGCCATCCACCAGTCGACTAACAACCGGGCTCCTACTCGCTGCCAGGTAAACAGAGGCGTGTGGATGGAGTAAGGAAACCTGCCCAAGGTTTCGCCCCGCCAGGAATCGAACCCAGGTCCCTCGCTTGCAAAGCGAGCGCTCTAACCACTGAGCTACAGGACCCCATGCCAATGCTAGTAGGGTAGCGACTGGGGAGGATCGATTGTCCCCAAGGCTACATATAAGGAGCATCAGATACGACCCACCGTGTTGATATCTCCTACTTCGACTTTCGTTGCGAATCACGGCCATTGAGAAGAAAAGGCCACACCGTCTGTTACAGTGAACGACTCGGCTTGGCTTTAAAAGCAACCAACAACAAACAGCTAACTAATTGCAATTAAACTGCTCATAGTCAATTGGTCTGTGGATGGCTGCCCAGCCTTATATTTTTTTGATCTCCCGAGTCAAAGGAGGCCTGCTGATTCCAAGCTAATTAGACTTTTACACACATTCCTCTCACAGGTATCAGGAGAGCACCGCGCATTTTTTTTTAAAGAGGGTGGAAAAAAAATGCTGATGTCTAAAGGTTTCACGAGGGCACAGATGATTTTGAAAGGAGCGATTTCTTTTCGCCTGAATAATGCATCACCTTAACACATTCAACAACAACAACAAATTACATTTACACAGCGCCTTTCACGTCAGGAGGACGTCCCAAGGCGCTGGTGGTTGGGATCAGGAGGGGTGGAGGCCGGGTAGTGGGTATCTGGGTGACCGAGCACGGGGGGAAGAGGGGGGATCTTGAGACGAGTCTTGAAGGAGGAGTGTGTATTTATCCGCCTTCAGGTCTGGTCTCAGACGCTGTTCACTGTGGTGTCCACCCAATGGCAGAACAAAGGTATATTTTAGGCCGAGGGTTAAACAGAGCAGAGGAACTTGTCTTCTTTGAGAGCTGCTGAAACCCGGCTTCCGAACTCAAGGTTGAACCGAAGCATTTTCTCCCCACCGTCCTGAACGTTTCAGGCAATAAAATGGCCGGGCTCGCGGGCTCGGACCAGGTGGAATTTGGGGTCTCTGGACAGATTCGGTCAGCCCTCCGTTACTCCGCCTTTTGCTCGCGACTGCGGCGAGTCCGACAGGTAACGGAAGCAGAGACCAGCCGCACAGAGAGAGAGAGGGAGAGAGGGAGGGAGGGAAGGAGGGAGGGAGGGAGGGAGAGCAAGAGATGTGCTGCCCTTTTCCTGATGTCAAATCAAGTACAGCCGAGGATTAAAAGGCTGGCATCAGCACCTTGGGATGTGCTTCCAATGTGAAAGGCACTATATAAATGTAGTTTTGTTGTTGTTGTTGGGGTGAGAAGGGACCCTCTACAGCTGGACAGGGCTCAAGACCAACCCCCCCCTCCCACCACCCCTCACCCGCCCAGGATTGAGACCTCAACGGGAACGGCATCTCCTCCACGTCTCCGACAAGGGTTTCTGGGCTCGGTGCTTTTTTTTTGTTCGCTCGGAAAGGGCTTCTGAGAAGCAAGGAAGTAAGGAGGCGTTGCAATCATCAAGAGCAAGGCGTTAAAGCTGTCTGGCTGGAGTTCAGAGAGCTCTCAGTAACTCTCGCTAAACAGCATGGGTCAGGACCTGCAAGAGTGGGCGTGCGAGCGGGCGGGCGGGCAGGCGGGCGAACGAAATTGCCGAGCGAGGTTCTGTTCGAGATTAAGTGTTGTCGTGAGCGAGAGAGAGAAATAAAGAGAGAGAGAGAGAGAGCATCTCTTGCCAGAGAGCACGGAGTGCATCGACCCCAGACAGGACAAGAACGAGGCAGTAGATTAAGGCCAGCGAGCGCACTGCACTCCACGTCTGTGCAGGGTCACAGACAGCACCCGAGCTACTCATTTCACAGACTACTCTCTTACCAGCGAGTTTCTCATTCAATCCTCCTGTTTATTGAACATAAACGGAAAGCAGGTTACATTAGGTATCTTCAGTGAGAACTCGTATCGTCTCCGTGCCTTCAACATGTCGAGCGAGCTCACAGCGCTAACCTACTCTAATCCCACCGTCCTGCTCCTTGCCCCAGTCCTAGCTCCCTCATTGGGTTGTCGTTGAGACGTCTCAAAGAACTCCGCAGAATACACTGTCAAGTTAATTGACTGTATATTTTGTGGGCGAAACGCAGCAGCCAATTACGCCCAGGGATCGAACACGGGCGAGTCAGGGCGAAACCTTAGGCAGGTTTTGGTTCTCGCTCGCTTGCGAGGCGAGAGCTCTAACCACACTACCCTACGGGACTCCACCATTGTCTCGGTTCATCCTAAAGCTTCCGCTCGATAGCGCTGCGTGGTTCACCTCGGTCACAAGCTCTCTCGTGCAAAGTTACTTTGACCCTTGCGTCCTACCAGCGACTGCGAACTGCAAACTCAGCATATTTAATGGGCCTCGCTATCGGACTAATCTACCAACTAAACGAGCGCAATCTTGTGACACGGGTGCGTTGAGTTGATCGTGGTTGCACGTTATTAAGGAAAGCAATAGACAAAAGTGCTGGCTGAAATCACCGCCTAATAAACTGAACTCCAGTTAGAGTTAATTGGACTGAATTGTCCCAATATCCTTCACAAAGAAGCCATCAATAAGGCTCCTGAGGCCCACATTAAAAAAGAAAGACCTTGAAAGATATTCAGTTGGCAAACAATTGTCAAAGGCATTTTTATACATTTTATATTTATATATAAATACTTATTATTGTTCGTTAATAGTGACGGGACGGCCTAACTGCGAGACACAAATCAACAACAAAACAAGGGGGGAAAGCAGAACGTTACTCCAGAACACAGTCACTTTAAACTAATCGTTAATAAAGGACTGAACTGACCAGAAATCGTAATTTGTTTGAAAGTAACGATCGCTCAATGTCGTTCTGAATTTCGGCCCAGGAGACAAACGCTACAACAGTTCCGGGAGAGAGGGAGCGCGAGAGAGAAAGAGGGGAGAGGCGGATAGAGGGACAGAGACGTTTTAAAAGGATTGGGAATGCGGAATGCCCCGCCAATAAGGTGGTGGACGCAAAGTCCATTGTGGGTTTCAAACGGGGATATGAAAGGTAGAGGCATGAAGGATTATAGTGTAGGGCAGGGCAGTGGGATTGAACGGACAGCTTGCTCTAAAAATCCTTTATTAGACTCCTGGGCACAGTAAGGTACAACACAGTACAGTACTAAGGCTAAATCCTTCTGCTCCTGAAACCAGACTGCGATTTTATTACCGTGATCGGTTCCAACAATCTGTAGCTCGAGTGATAATTAACAGCTATTAAATGATGGTTGCGGTGGTGAAAAATGATTTGATTTTAGCCGCGTTACTCGTTGAGAAGCAGATGGCTCTTGTGTGGGTGACTCTCGAGCAGAGAGCGAGCGATGTCCTCAGCTACAGGACTCCAGGAACCGTAGCGCAGTGGTTAGCACGCTCGCCTCGCGAGCGAGATGACCCGGGTTCGATTCCCGGGCGCGGCATAACCTGAAGCAAATTTCCTCACTCCGCCCGCCTCTGTTTATCAATAAGCAGTAAGTAGAAAGCCGGTCGTTGGTCGATTTGCTGATTGCATTCCGGGGGTAATAATCCCTCACCCCCAAAACCAAAACATTCGGTCACCGAATCCACGGCTGTTCGTGGGACACCGCTGTGCGCCATTGGCTCCCGCGTTTCGCCCACTAAATCCACTCGACAGTGTATCCCGCGCAGAGCTTTGAGACGTCTCAACGACGTGATAAGGCACTGTATCAAATGCAAGGATTATTACTACGCTTAAGAGCCGAACCTTTAAGTAATCCACACTCTACGCAGACGGGGGTCAGTGCTCCAATGAGAGGCTCTGAGAAGCCTCTCCTCTCTGAGAAGCTGTTTTATATGCAAAGGCCATTCTGATCCTTGCTTTAAAAGGGTCTCAAAGCTCTGTCCTGACTCCAGCACCACCATTATGCAGAGCTGAGCACAATCGGTACTGTACACAGGATGGATTAGTCACGGATTAGCTGTGTGTGCATTTGGGCGGAGGGATTACATTTTTTTTTACATTGATTAGTCCTTTGTGAACCTGGAGAGACTATGGCATTGATACCAGGGAGAGAGAAAGAGAGAGAGAAAGAGTGTGCGGGGGAGAACAAGAAAGAGGGTCTGTGTGACAGAGAGGAAGATAAGAGGGAGAGAGAGCGAGAGAGACGACTAGAAAGAGTGTGTAAGAGAGAGAGAGAGAGAGAGAGAGAATGAGAGAAAGGGGATGTGTGAGACAGAATGTGAGAAAAGCGATAGAAAGAGTGTAAGGGAGGGAGAGAGAGTGAGAGAAGAATGAGAGAAAGAGAGAGGAGGGAGAGGATGTGAAAGAAAGAGAGAGAAAGAGTGTGCGAGAGAGAGAGAGAGAGAGAGAGAGAGAGAGAGGAGAGAGAGAGAGATAAGTGAGAAAAGGGAGAATTATTACAAAGTTAAGTCTGTAAGTGACAGTTTTGTTTACGCGAGGTTTCCAACAATGTTTAACTGGTCCTGTTTGAACCTCAGCCGTGACAGGCGGTTGTCAGCAAACAAGAGACAATTAGCCCAAAACGCTTCCACAGACAAGCGCTCTGCACAGCTCACTGACAGGTCGGAAATTGGGGTGAGGTGGGGGTTGTTGGAGGAAACATCCGAGCAGAAAGAGATGTGGCGTGTTGTGGTTAGAGCGCTCACCTCGCAAGCGAGAGGACCTGGGTTCGGTTCCTGGGTGGGGTGAAAGCTTAGGCATCCAATTACGCACAGCAGCGTCCACAAACAGTCGTGAATGCAATGACCGCATTTTTTTTAATAAGGGATTATTACCGGATTACTACCCAAATGGGTTTAGTCTTAGCCTTCGGGGCAGCAACGACGACAAACAACAGCTCGGATTTACACATCGCCCCCTTCGTGTAGGGTAATATCTCATAGGGATGATCAAGGAGGTGGTGGAATGGCTGAGATCCCGTGACCTCAAAGTCCCCGACGTGGGTGTGGGGGGTGTGTGGGGCGGTGGGGGTTGAACCCATGACCACTGACCCAGAGGCGAGAGCGTTAGCGACTGAGCCAGGACATTCAAAGTTGCCACTCGGCCCATTTGATCCACCGAGATCTACCCACACGCGGACACCGAGAACGCAAAGACAAAGCAAGAGAGTGACTAAGCTTCTCAAACCTCCGCACCAGTCACGGGAGAGTTTGGAAGCCGGGAGCTGATGGCGTCGTTAATTACAGGGCAGAGGGAAGGTTGCTCATATTTACCAAATAAGGTGTTGCAGACAGATTACTGTGGAACACACGCAATTTTCATAATTAGTGGTTACACCGAGACAAGCCAATTATTTGCATTGCGCCACCTTTAACACAGCGGCCAAAGAAAACGGAATCGCACTTAAATAATAATCCTTACACTTGGTACAGCGCCTTTCATGTCAGAAGGATGTGCCAGAGAGCTCGAACGGATGTAGTGCAAAGCGGTGCGCGATTGTTTCGTGGGCGAATGTGGGAGCCAATTTGCACACAGCAGTCGCCCCCCCCGCAAACAGCCATGAATTGAATGACCAGTAAAGGGCATCGCTCTCTCCACCGGTGTTTGTCAAACAATTACTCATTCTGGAAGATCTAACAAAGATTGCCCTGTGTCACCCCCCCCCGTCGTAACACAAGGAGGTGGGCGGAGGAGGAGGGGAGGTGGAGTTTGAGGAGATAAAAGGGGATGGCAGGGAGTGGATGGATTTGCAGGACTTACTTTGACATCGATAATAATAATAATAATAATAATCCTCCTTATATTTGACATAGCGCCTTATCACATCATTGAGATGTCTCAAAGCACTTCAAAGCATACACTGCAAAGTGGAGTGACTGTATTTTGTGGGAGAAAAGCAGCAGCAGAATCACACAAACAGCCACGGAGTGTGTGACCGACTTTATTTGGGGGGGGGGGGGGATTGTTGGCCAGAACACTGGGAGAGAGAAACTACCTTCTCTTTTCGAATAGGACTTTAAAGTCCACCTGAACGGGCTGACGTGACATCTCATCCGAAGGGTGGCACCTCCAGCAATGCAACACCCCCCCCCACCCACCCTCCCCAGCACTGCATTGGAGCATCAGCTTAGACTATGCGCTGGGAGATGCCCAGACCAAATTCTTTCCTTTCAGACAGAGAGGAAAAGTTGGCAGGATTTCGTTTGCATAGAAAAACGACGGCTTGAAGCTTAATATGAGGTCTGTTACCGGCGAGACAATGCAGTTACAATGCAGCAGCAAATCCAATCCAATCCTGTTACCGACCAGTGTCTAAAGAGCGAGAAACAGACAATAAAAGCTTCTCTCTCGGCCTTCAAACCTGATTAACTGTAAAGGAAATGTTTCACAATTCAATTTCCTTACGCACAATGTGCTTTGCTCCAGCTCCACTATGTGACGGCTTCTCGTGTCAGGTGATTAAAATCCGTTCCCAAGTCAAACCCTGTGCAGAAAGGAAGGCTCTTTGACTCATTTAGTAATAATAATCCTCGCATTTGATTATAGCACGTTATCACGTCCATATAAATGCAACTTGTTGTTGTGGCGGTGGTGGTATGAATGGCCCTGTATCAAATGTGAGGCTACCGGACGATTTATGTCCCACCAAACCCACTCCCTCCATCCTCCCACAACGGGACGTGCTCGCGTACGGTGACTCGCGTAAACCGCTCACACGCGAGCTGCTGAGCAAAAAACACCTGCCCTTCACAGACACGCAAAATAACTATTTACCGCTCGATAAGGGAAAGGCTTCCGTCCCTGACTGACACTGACAGATGAGGCTGAGCCTGCACGATGTGCGATTTCACTCAGACATGTAACCATGTGATTATATCTGTTTGCCTGCTGACAGACTGCAAGGCTGGAGGGTGCAGAAGTGTTTGTGGTGACACACACACACGCACACACACCCACACGCACAGGCAAACAGCACACGGACACACGCGCGCACATGAATCCGCACGTGCGCAGACGGGCCTGTGCGCACGCGCGCGCACACGCTCACCCGCGCGCGCTCACACGCGCACACATCCACAGACACGGACTGACCTGCACACATACCTACACACTCGCGCACACATACGCACGCAGACACACACACGCACAAAGGTACCAAATAACAACTAAGCCTCTGTCCAGGGCATTGATGGTCAAGCCGTTCAGGCACCGTGTTCTCCCTCTGGAACTCTCTCCCTCAATCCCTCCGGCTGACTTCCTTTCTCCTTCCCCCTCCTTCAAATCCTGTCTAATTCCCCCCACCCCCCCTTCTCTGTCTGTCCGCATCTTTGACCACCTCCCTCCAAACCCCTGGTTGCTTATCCAACTCAAAACAGCAGTAAAGCTTTCTTTTATTTCTTAAAAAAATAATTACTTGATATATTTATCGCCAAATTTTCCCGACGTTCACCGTCAGATTATTAATGCGGGTCCAGTGATGGTGAAAGGCCATTAGACAACTCTCGTTTCTCTCAGTTAATGAAGCCTCTTGCACAGGAAAGTCGCAGTGTGCTGCCACCGCAATCTTATTTATTGGGAGCGAGAGGACACTGAACGACACAGATTAAATCGCTGTTAAATGTACCCTCTTCAACAACGGCCAATGAGCCAGTGGAAAGCATCTGCATTCCTCCTGCTTTAATTGGGATTAATTTTACGCACAAATTGATGTCCGTTACTCCTCCATCAACACCTCCACCATTCCCCCCTCCCCCTCATCCCCTCTCCGCCCGCCCCCATTTTCTTTTCTCCCTCCCTCCCAAACACCCTGGGGAAAAAAAAATAAGAATTTTGTCAGCTGGGCGTCTGATACATGCGGAAATACATCACCATGCGTCCCACCTACACATGGAAATTCCACAAATAATTATTTGTATGGAATGCGCGCCCTCTCTCTCTCACTCTCTCTCTCTCTCTCTTCCCCTGGAAGGACACAACCTGCTTATCTAATTCGGGGAAGTATTAGGCGCAGGTTGGCGAGAGCCAAGGCTTTGGGGGACCCTAGAGTGTGCATTGGGGGGGGGGGGGGGTGAAGGGGGGTAACTGCTGGAATCTAACCAGCTAAAACCACGTAGATTGCCAGAAAATATCCCTCCAGAGAGAAACCAAGACCACTACAACACTATCTGGCATTTATCAACCTCCTAGTCTGCCTTAGAAGGAATTAGAGGGAGAAAATTGGCGAGAGAGAGAGTGAGAGAAAAAAATTGAAGGTTGATATTTTTTAAGGTCGTTTTCTTTCCCACCAGGACAAATAGGATTTTTTTCTCTCTCTCTCTCTCTCTCCCTCTCCTCGAGATACTGTATTACGATAAAGGGATTCATTCCCATGCAGTGACAGGTTAGACAACTTTCACGTACACACGTTCGGGCTCAGAGGAAGTGAGATATTCATCTCTTTAATAGTCTCTCCGTCCGCGCTATCATCAGTGTCTCAGCCTTCAGTAATTCCATCCCTCCACCCCTTCCTGAACCTCTGACACCCCCTCTCTATCTTTAAACCTCCACCTGAAAGAGAGATGGGCAGAGAGAGGGAATAGAGGGTGGTGGGGGGGGGGGGGGCGGAGGGAGAAAGAGAAAGGGAAGGAGAGAGGGGGTAAAGCGAGAGACGGAAAGAGAGAGAGTGGGGGGAGAGAAAGGGAGAAGAGGAAGAGAGAAAGATAGAGGGAGACAGAGACAGAGGGACAAGGGGTAAAACAAGCTTTAAAAAGATGACAAGTGATCGATGATCATTTCGGACCCACATCTAAAATCCGAATTTCTATGATTTATTTCACTGCGGGAGCCACTTCAGTTTGTTCACCCGAGATCAGCGTAATCTGTCACATCAGAGCTTGGAGAGAAACTCGTGGCGTTTCAATCAATATCCTGCCTGATTGATGGCCAATCACCCACACGTTCCTCATTCTATTCAACGTAAAGTGAAAAATAATATTAACTGAAGGGCAAAGACTCCCCACTTGCCCCCTCCTTCCCCCTCACACAACACCGGGAATAATGCGATAGGCCAGAGGCTGTTTATAACGTTTCGATGAGCAAGTGGTCAGGCCTGAAGGCTGGTCCAGTGCCCATCTTGCCCGACGGCTAGACCCCACACGTCCAAAGTCAAAGACGTCGAATTCCACTCCTTCAAAGAACACGTTGGACTTTCTCATACAGGCTCCGTCACGGTGATATCGTTCTCTTTGCCAACCTTTCCCGAAGAGGTTCCAATTCCTTTTTTTTTCCTTCAACCAGGGTACGGGTTGAAAGGAACCTGGCCATTTTTGGTGCAAGAACGGGGAAGGAAGGGAGTTTGGTGGAGGAGTTTGCTGGTCAGCCGGGTGTCTGACACTTGCGGAAACCCATCACCTTTGCTTAAGAGTATCCAAACCAAACTGAGTATCCCCGTCCATCCCACCTACACATGGAAATCCCAGAGAGAGATTATTGAAATGGAATGCCCTCTCTCCCACCCTCTCTCTCTCTCTCCTAATTCCGGCAAGTTAGCAGGATGCGTGGTGTGGGTGAGGGGTGGGCGGTTGGGGGGGGGGGTGGTAGAGAAGTTAGAGACGGCCCCAAACCTCTCCTAATTTAACCCCCCACACCACCCCCCCCCAGGCGATGGGGCCTGCGGTCACATTGGCTGAGAGAAATTGGCTCAAGAGAGAGCGAGGATTGAACTCGCATCTCTTTGTATGAACTCCCTCAGCCACATGGGAGCCAGTGGCGATTGTGCAGTAACTCATGTCCGGGCTAAATATTTGTGTTCCGGGCAAAATACATTTGCAAAACAACTGTGGCTTGTCTGAGGAACGCACGCCAGTAATTTAATTACTGAGGTTATGGCTTATAAATTATAGCAGCTTCACAACCATCATTGCTTGGCTGATTTTAAGTTAATTAAATCGACTTGAAATCGAGAAGCTTGAGCTCGTAGAAGAGAGAGAGAGAGACGCCGAGAGCTTAATCCTCACCACCGGCCGTAAACGGACACACCTACGCTCCCACATACACACACACACACACGCCCGCGGACGCACACTCGGGACACACCCCGGTCACACGCAGTCATCATCGAAACAGCTCAAAGCAATTTCCAGCCACCTGCCGTCCTGTGCAGTGAAGTAAGTGACTGAGTATTTTGTTGGCAGATGCAGCGGCCAATTCGCACCTCGCGGCCGTCGGCGGGGGCTGAGAGGGACGGACGCTTTGAACGCATCTTAGTCGAGATTCACTCTTCAAATCGACTTGAAACAGGTCCCAACCTCTCAGCCCAGGACAAGTGACCGGACACAAGTTCCCGAGCGCAGGCTGGAGGTCACTGCAAAGAACTCTTGCCAAACCGCAGAGCGGGGGGTGGGGCCAAGGCGATTACTCAAGAGAAAGCAAATTAATTTGTCTTTTTTTTTACGTCGCCCGAGTAACTTCAAGCACACAGTAATTAATATCTGCCCTCAACCATTCTGTGCGCAGCAAAGACACACACACAGACACAGACACACACAGACACCCGCACAGCCACGAGAGGAACGACTGTTTTACCTGGAGGGGGATTGTCAGTCAGGGAGTCGGGAGGGAGAAACTCTCCTCTCTTTTCAACTAGCGCCGCGGGATCTTTAACGTCCACCTGCAACACCTCCTCCCCAAGTGCTTCATTGGAGCATCAGTGAGCTCAAAGCCCACTGAGAGTGCACCGGCTGACACCGGCTTCCTCAGAGAGGAGGCGGCTGACTGAATGAAGACATCCATCATTGAGCGAACGTAAAGAGCAGCGCTGTAGCCAAACCGCGCTCAACTCATCGGCCCTCGTCCCGCTGGGTCTCGTCTCTCTGTTAATAAGGCAATAAAGACACCCAGACAAGTTTTGCTACTCTAATTATTAATACTAATCGAAGGCAAGGAAAAATTAGCACAGGCATTCGTCAGATAATCCATATATTAAGATCTATTTGAGCACTTGATAGCTCCGCCAGGCAGCGTAATTAGGGTCTGAATCATGTATTAAATAATGCTGAAACCAAGTGTGAAATAGGTCAGTTATCAACTTCATTCAGTGGAATAAGAACCGAGGTGTAAAATAATGATAATAATCCTTGCATTTTATACAGCGCTTTTTATGTCATTGGCAGGACATTTCAAAGCGCTTTGATTTACTATTAAGTGTAGTGGCTGTGGGGGAGGAAGAGATTGACGGCCAGGGAATCCCTCGTCTGTTTGGACAGAGCCAACAGGGATCTCGAACATCCACCTGAAGGCACGGACGGGAGCTCGGTGTAACATCTCATCCGAAGGACGATGCCTCAGACAACGCAGGACTCCCTCCCTCCCCCCCCCAGCACTGCGACGGAGCGTCAATCTGGACTGCGTGACAACGTCCACGACTTGGGGCTCAAACCCACAACCTTCCACTGAGACGCTAGCAGTCGAGCCACTGGGCGGGTGGACATTGGACGAGGGCAGAATTGCTATGACGTCTCCGCGCACACTCACACCTCTCCGGGTCAAACACCAACTTTGGCACTCAGGAGGGACGATCACACGTGAGCCGCTGACCACTTGGGGTGAGAACCCAGGGGGCTGGTCGGGGCCAAGAGGGTGTGTGGGGGTGGGGGGGGGGGGGGGGGCGGAGAGCTTGGGAAACGTACCTCAGTTAAATGAAACAAGCTATTAATAATAATAATAATCCTTGCATTTGCTATAGCGCCTTATCACAGCTTCGATTTGTCTCTGAGTGCTCTTGATTAAAAGAGGGTGAGGAGAGTTGGCAGTGAGCAGTCATGTTAGCCTCTGAAATTGCAATACAACAGCCTTTCAGTGTCCTAACATTGACTCAGTCAATTAGTGTCAGCGGGAGAATATTACCGGGCAAACAAACCAGTGTTTGAGAAACTCCAGCGTTCTGAATGGCAAACGACTGTATTTCTTTCCTTCTCCTTCTTTTCTCTCTCTCTCTCTCTCTCTCTCTCTCTGTCTCTCTCTCTCTATCTCTCGCAGATTTAACAATCTCTGTAACTTTGCTCTGGCCTCTCGTGACAGGATTACAGAAATCATTTCGCAAGAGAAAGTCATCGCAGGTCACCCCTAGCAATGGCCTGGAAAGGCATCAGCCGTTCTGTTCCACTCCCGTTCTGGGGTGGGGGGTGGGGGGGGGGGGTTGGTGGAGGGTGGAGGGGTGGGGGTCTAACACGTCTAATCCTTTGAAATGGAACAGCGTGAAGCTCCCGACCAGCACCGGGAGCCGGAGACGATTCCGGCCGGCGCTGGTGACAATTTGAGCCGCGGTTTTCCGCGGGAACCGTTGAAACAAAATGATCGGTTTAGCCACCACTGCGCAGTAATCTACGAGGACAAACTGGGCACCTAATACGCGAAACAATCACCGGTTATTTGTCATGGTTTAATGGGGAGGATTGATTTAATTAGGTCGGGGTTTGTTGATCATCTGTGCCTTTCGGCACCTCCCCCTCGGCTTCTTGAAACGGATTCTCGCACGGCTTTCTACCAACGCAAAGTTGGCAACGTGCTTCATTGCCTGGCCCCGGCCTGTGTTTTGGGGAAGAGGGCGTGTGCGCGCGTGTGGGGTGCGTACGTGCGTGCGTGCGCGCGCGGAAACAGCAATGCACTGTCAGAGGTGTCGTCCTTTGACACGAGACGTTAAACCCGTCATTGTTAACCATCCCATGGCACCGTTCGAAAAGACAAGAGGATCTCTCTGGAAGTCGCTGTGGGTTCGCGTAAGGCAAGGGTGGGGGTGAGGGTGGGAGTAGGTGGGGGTGGGGGGGGTGGTAGGTGTCCATTTGCACTACCTCAGTCTAAGGAATACACAGTCACTACACTTCACAGTAATGTGATAAAGAAACAGTGGTTGTCGGTTGCCTCGCAGTTTGGGTTTTCCTCTGGGAAGCACATAGCAGCCCTTTTCTCTCCCTCTCTAACCCCACCACCCCTCCCCTGCTGTTTTCCAGCCTGACTCTGGAACGAGCGACAGATCTCTCAGCTCATCTCTGCTTTGAAACGCACTCATTAGCTCCGTTTGCACTTTGGGAATGTAACAGCGCATTACAGATAGTAATGGCTCGTACAGAATGAATAAGACACTAATTTAATCGGAGATCAAATGACATTCGTAAACCACTCGAGCTTTGCTCGTCGAGATGACATTATCGGCGTCCTTCAATTAAAAACATTTCCTTTATTGGTCAACCCCCTAATTATAATCCCACACCAGGCTCCCAAGAACTCCTCAAGGCTGAGAAATTCCACCTCACTTTACAACAACAACAACAACATGCATTGCTACGCAGCGCCCTTCACGCAGGATAGAGTCTCGGAGCGCTGACTAGCGTGGGGAGTTGGATGCTGATTGACAGAGAACAGTTGGCCTATTGAGGTATTTCCATGATCGCATCGCTTCTACTCAGGCATTTTCCTACAATTCCGCAAACGCCTGCCTTGAAAATTACAGACAAAGTGGCCCATCTTCTGCTCTTCCCTCATTTCGAGCCTGAGAGAGGATTTAAGTCAGACAAGGTTGGGGCCGGATGGAACGACAAGTCAAGGTCTTCTGGATCAATATTGAATTATTACTCCGAGGTATCCCGAGTACACACAGACCAGACCTAATTCTCTGCTACGTGTTCAGAATCCTCAGTCTCTCGCTGCCCACTTTACCCACCGAGCAGCAAATTTGCAGAAGTAGGAGCACTGTGTGTGTCTGTGGTGTGTGTGGGGGGTATATGTGCGTTCTCTCTGACCGAGTCTAGCCGAACAGTGTAATAATAATAATCCTTGCATTTGATATAGCGCCTTATCACACCTTCGAAAAGTCTCAAGTAATAATATGTGTTTCTCTCCCAAGACCCAGCCTGACCATTTTAACTGGCTCACCAACTCCTAGAGAGATAACAAGCTCACACTCTTCTCTCCTTCCTTCAAGACAAATTGGACGCAATGGGATATGGTGCCTTCAATTTCCTTCCTCCACACGCTGTTTACATCTCAGTAAGTAGAAACCCGGCTGTTATTCGATTGGCGGATCGCTTTCCGCGATAATAATCTCTTCTCCTCCCCCCAACCCCACTCCCCCACTTCCCCCCCAAAATAATAATAATAATAATGTGGTTACTCAATCCACGACTGTTTGCGGGACACTGCTGTGTGCAATTGCAACTGCCGTTTCACCCACAAAATATAGTCAATCCACTTTACACAATATTCTGTGAAGCGCTTCTGAGATGTCTCAACCATATGATGAGGCGCTATATCACATGCAAAGATTATTATTATTACACGGCTTGGCTAGACTTGGGCAGAAAGGAGACAATGAGTGTTTTAGCGCCGTCAAGATGGAACGGTGTCTGAAGATATCCCTCTTCGAGCTCACAGCGCGAGGATGAATGAACGCATTAAGCTCTACAGCTCTAGGTTCTCTCTGCCATTTCATCAGGGGAGTTGATGTTCACTGCTTCTTGCGATAAAAGGATGGGGCGAGATGCTGAGAGATGGGGGGGGGGCGAGGGTGCGTGTGTGGAAGCGAGAGAAAGAGTTTGGGGTGGGGGGGTACGTTGCGTCAAAGAGCTGAATTTCCATTTGACAATGGACAATATCTGCCCCAACCCAAGGCAGTCCAACAAGCCAAGGTTAGCGTGTTTTACAGCCCTGTTGCCAGCCCATCAGGAGCTTTACATCAATGTAATGGAATGAATGCAGCGTGAAAGCAGAATTGTATAAATGGTGCTTCCTTTCAGCGCTTATCCCTGGAATATTTATGTTTGTTATTTTAACCGAGTAATGGGCTTTTATTTTTCTTCCAGGAGTTGAGCGATGAGAGTGTGGCTTCTGTGACTGTCCATTTATCACCCAGCGACATTGGGCTAAGATGAAGCAAACAGAAATACAGGCAAAACACGGTTTATCTGTTCAACACCACCTGCCCGCATATCCGCATTGGGCCACCACACACACAGACAATACACTTCCAAATAATATAATGATAATTGGGACGTCTAGAAGACGTGAAAAGCGCTCTATTATTATTATAATAATCCTTGCATTTGATGTAGCGCCTCATGAAGAATGTAAAGAATAATTCACAAACCATTGAGACGTCTCAAAGCCCTTCACGGAATATACTGTAAAGTGAATTGACTGTATATTTTGGGGGTGAAACGCGGCAGCCGATTGCGCACAGCAGCGTCCCCGCAAACAGTTGTGGGGTGAGCGGCTGGAATTTTTTTTAAAAAAGAACCATTCCCCTCGTAAAAGCGATCCGCCAATCAACTAACAACCGGCTTCTTACGTACTGCTCGGTGATCAGAGGCGTGTGGAATTAAGGAAATTTGCGTAAGGTTTCGCCCTGCCCGGGAATCGAACCGTGGTCCTCTTGTGAGATGAGCGCTCCAATCAATACATTACGGGACTCCAATTATACATGTACACATATACAGTACACACACACACACACACACACGCACATCAACAGGGATTGACCCCATTAAATGCCAATAACAGGCATCCTGATTTGCTGTAAACACCTGCATCTGGATCAGGAACCGAAGGGAGGAAAACAAACCGGGTTTCTCACTGTCATGGAATAAAAAACCGCAAAACGTGGCCTGACGACATGGGCGTGCTGAGAGTCAACCTCACCCGCAGTAACTCCATCCACTTTCCACTGGGGGAGGAACTGAGGACCTGACAGCTTTATTATCCCAGTGCACGAGAGGCATTTGAAGGGCCTGTGCCGTACTTGTGCGTGAGATGACAGGAAGCCTGGAGCCAGCCCTGCCCCGTGCTGGGAAGTTGAGAGGCGATTAGCTGGAGTGGGTGAAGTGCCTCGAGGAAAATATTACGCCTCGGTCACGGTTGTGAATTAGTCATTATACAGTTTTCGGATTAAAACCTTATTTACAAAAGCTGCTCAACTTCTAAAGCCTCTCCCCCAAAACAAGGCTAAGCTCACTGCTATCTCGGTCTCCCCTACCCGCCCGCCTCACCTCAGTTGGTAGCACTCTCGCCTTTCAGGTCAGCCTCACATCACCGAGGCTGGAGCTCACAGTCTAGGGGTGAAACTTTCTCCGTTGGGCTGCCTCGTCCGAGACTAACCCCCCACAACCCCCTCCCCGCCCGAAGTCCCGCTTGCCCGTTCAGACGATGTTTAAAGACCCCCCTCGTTCAAGAAGAGTGATTCTCTCCCAGTGCCCCGGCCGACAATCTCCCCAGAAATTAATGACCGAGAGAGGTTTGCAGGGCCAAAGCGGCACAAAAGTACACAGGCACTACACCAGACGGTATGTGTTTTCGCGCTCTCCTTCACCTCGATCCAAGACCCGTCTCAAGAACTTTTTGTCCGGGTTTACGTTCATCTTTCCCCTCTCCCCCCGGCTCCCACCCCCTGCTCAGGTACCAGCATTGCTAAGCGCCTCCAGGACATCCTCTCTCTCTGACGAAAGGTTATTGACCTGAAACGTTGACTCACTTTTTCTCTCTCTCTCTCTCCATAGGTGCTGCCTGACCTGCTGAGTGTTCCCAGCGACTTCTGCTTTTATTTCGGATTTCCAGCTTCTGCAGTATTTTGCCTTTTTGCATATAAACATCAATTTGTGCTCTATTGTAACCGAATGCAAGTTAGGCGCTATAAATTCAAGACGTTTCTAGATTATCTTTCTTGCTGGGAGCTCAGTGGATTGAGCGAGAGGGATTTATGTATTGTATACTATATATAATATATATCCGGAGAGATAGCGGGCTTCAGCAGCGATGACAGATGTCTCATGAAACCTGCAGTACGGCAAACTGAGAACCGCAAGCGCCACGGTAAAATCGCAAGTGCAGCTCAAGGAATTCATAAAAATGTCATCTTAAAAAAGGCTGGGAATTCCTGGCACCTGCTTATAACAAGCCATAAGTGCAGGTGTCCAGGGAAGGAGGGTTGAGTCTTATATCACATTATATTATATTATAAGTCGGGAAGTTGGGAATGCACTGAAAAAGTGCTGGAGTGATGAAGTTTGACCTGCAAGATAATAATAATAATAATCCTTGCATTTGATATAGCGCTTTTCACGTCAGGAGGACGTCCCAAAGCGCTTCACAGAACACACTGTAAAGTGAATTGACTGTATATTTGTGGGCGAACGCGGCAGCCAATTGCGCACAGCAATGTCCCACAAACAGTCGTAGATTGAAAATGACCAATTTAATTATTGTTTTGGGTTTTTTGGAGGGATTATTATTAGGCTCTGTGTGGAGTAAGGAAACTTGCCCAAGGTTTCGCCCTCTGCCTGGAATTGAACTCAGATCTCTCACTTGCAAAGCGAGTGCTCTAACCACTGAGCTACAGGACTCCACAATAGAAGGACTCCAGATAGAAGGCTGAGCAACTGCTTACTCCGTTGCCAGGGTGGGTGTTTGGGGTCTTTAGGGGGTGAGATCGTAATAAACGAGGCGATGAGTTCCAGAACGTTACTGTGAGGTTGGAGTGCGGGGCGGGGTGGGTGAGGTGGGGTGGGGGAGGAAAAGAGGAATGCAGATTTCTCGAGGCTCTAGATGTTCTCCAATTATTTCGCCGACAGAGCGCACAGTCGATTCACTTTACAGTGTATCCTGTGAAGCGCTTTCAGATGCCTCGAAGACGTGATAAGGCGCTGTATCAAATGCAAGGATTATTATTATTGCTGTTATTATTATTTACATCAGTTGGGTTTTTCACATCACAATGCCTCGCCCATCTACAAGCAAAACATTTGACAGTGGGATGTCTCGGGAGCGTCCGAGCTGCCACCCTCGGCTCCCTCTTTCATCGCCGGCACCCTGACCTGCTTTTGCAGCGAAGTTAAAACAAAGCGTTTCCCCCCCGGGGCCGCGATTCATTGCTCCTCGTTCCCGTTCCACGTTCAGTCCCAATCTCAGAGCCGCCGTTCATCGCTCATCGCTCACGCTGAATTCCCTTACCCCCCCAAAAAAAATTGCGCGGCCAAACATGGCAGCCAATTGAAACGAGGCAGTGCACCGCAAACAGTCGTGGATTGAGTGAAAACATTTAAGGAGTGATTGATACTGGGTTCCTACTTACAGAGGGTTATGACGTAAGGAAACTTGCCTAAGATTTTGCCCCACCCGGGAATCGAACCCGATTCCACAACATCAAACTATCTCGAAGTGCTTCACAGGTAACAGCCAGCTACCAAGCTATATGGGGTTAGCTGGTTAGGCTCCAGCAGTTACCCCCCCAAAACACACTCTCGGATCATGTTTCCGTTCCCCCCCCCCAACCCTCCCCAAACCTCGGCGCTCGCCAACCTGCGCCAAATATGCTCTGGGATTGGGTAAACAGGGAGTGCCCTCGGAAGGCGGAAAGAGAGAGGAGAGTAAACATTTTGTTCCAGGAAAGATAAAAGGTGGGACAGAACCCGCCCATGTTACACACACACACACACACACACAGAACAAACACATACAGACACACAACACACACACACACACACAGAACAAACACATACAGACACACAACACACACACACACACACACAATCAGAAGCCCTACAACATACACACACACACAGACCATTGTGAAGAACAATAGTAGCCGATTCTCGCTGCTTGTGGGCAGCCAAACATTACCTTTGGAATAGATTTACTGCCGGGGCGGCGGGGGGGGGGGGGGATGGGGGGGGAAATCCAGAGGGAGATTACACGGTGGGCTTGCTGCTCCGGGTCAGCAGCCAGCCTCAGTCGGACCTCTTTTTCCCCCCCCCCCAGCCCACCCCATAAATTAAGATCAAAACAAAAGAAAAAGCTCATGGAAAATTAATCTTGCATTCCAACAGGTGCTGCCAAAAGCAAATTAATGAGAGAAGTGCTCCGGTTCAGTGGAACAGCTGGTTCAGTGATTTTTATTACGGGAGCCTTGCAGAGGTTAATCACTAACAAGTACAAGCAAGGTAGCCCGCTGGAAGCACAGGGGGACGCACAGACTTCACCCCCTACCCCCACATTCCTTACTCCGCAAGCCTCCGTTGACCCAGCAGTAAGAATAACCACAAAATTAAACTCGTGCCGCGCTTTTCACGTCGGGAGGGGACGTCCCAAAGTGCTGGAGAATCAGTGCTTCGGCCCCCGGTTGTTAATCGATTAGCGGATCACTTTCCCGGGGTAATAATCCCTCAAAACTTGGGTCACTCAACCCACGACTGTTCGAGGGACACTGCTGTGTGCAATTTGGCTCAATAATTCAGGGAGGGATTGCTCTCAGCAGTCGTGGATTGAGTGACCAATTTTTTTTTTGGGGTGGAGGGACTGAGGGGGAGGGAAGAGAAAGATAAAATAAAAATATAACCTAATAAAACAGCAATTATGTGGGAATTCCACAAACGTTAAAGAAACGGGAAGCAACTGAGTGTAACTAACGAGGCTCGAGGCAGACAGTAAACTGGAGCGTTTGAGAAGTCTGTGTGTCTATTTATTCCCATTTACCAAAAGCACCACCTAATGAATTCCCCCAGGTCCCACCTGTAATAGCGCGGAATGTTAATTAAAGGCTCCATCTCAGTGTTTCGGGTCCTACGCTGTAAATAAATCAATCCATTTGTAAGTGATCGTTAGTTCGTGTGTTAGGCACTCGGAAAAGCAAAAGCGCTTGAAAGATCTGTTGCTTATTTTAACAAAACGAAAAGGGGTGTGTTCGCATATCTGTCCGGTTCCCGGGTACCGTCCGAAACAGGATCTAATCGAGCGCGAGCTGGCTTCAGATCCAGATGTTTCGCTCGCTCCGGATGCGCTACGGCATCAAGTCTCTGAAATCCAGCTGCCGATTCCGAAACACGTGTCAGCCAGGCTCAGTCGGCCTCTAAATTGGGACTGAGAGTTCAAGCCTCAAGTCAAGTCAAGTCAAGTCCCAGGTTAATCTGAGCACAATGCACTACAACGCTGTTTACATGTATCCCCAGAGCCTTTCACGTCAAGAGGACGTTTTAAAGCGTACAACCAGTGCCAGCTTGGCACCCGAGCTGGAGAGCCATTGATTCAATAGAAGGCTTGTATGCCAGTTCACGTAGCAGGTCAATAACCAAAGGGTTAGGTGTTCCCAACAAGATTTTCTCCCTCTCTTCTTTTCCCCTTAATCTCCCCGCAGGTGCAGCTCTGTGAGGGGCAGCCAACCACCTGCCCAGGCCTCTGGTCACATCAAAGGGCGAGCGGGAGAGAGGTACTGGAGTCTGGAGTGAACGCCACTTACAAAGTGTTCACCAAAGTTACTGCAACGCGGTCAGCCAAGTAAATCCTGTTTACTTGAGTCTGTCCGTCAGCGAAACAAACAGTTGCACGGCTCAGGTAACAGAATGTCACGTCTCCAAAAACCCCCCACGCCCTCCCGCACCGCCCCCCCCCCCCCCCCCACACACACACATACGTGCACGAAAACAAAGGGGAAAGGTAACCTTTTTATGGTCAACCTTCGATAGAAAAATCATTGGAAAAAGTTTAATTATATGCAACTGGCATCGCAGAGAGGGCCCTGCTTGTATGTGACTTGGCGAACGGACAAGAATTATGTCACTAAGCAAATAGTTACAGACAGATCACATGCATTTCAGGCCAGACTTGTTGCCTCATGCGCAAGGTGTTCAGCTCTCCCACCGAGTGGCCCGGCCCACAATCTCCCAGACAAAATCAGTCATTCATTTTGTGGTTGTTTGCTCTGTGTGTGTGTGTGTTTGTAGGGGGTGGGGGTGGGGGGGGGAAGAAACATCGCTGTGCAAAAATTGGGCTGCCATCTTTCGTCTACAAAGCACAGTCACTACACTTTGCTGCGGATCCCATATGGGCGCTTTGAGACGTGGTCCTGACCCAAAAGGCACAGTAAGCACTTTGGGAACGTCCTCCCGGCGTGAAAGGCGCTCTATAAATGTCATTTTTGTTGTTGCTGTTGTTGTAATCAATCGCGAGGAGTGTTACTAAACAGTTGGACAACACACAACGCAATTTATATTTACACGGTGGCTTTCATGTCAGGAGCTTGTCTCAAAGCACTTAACAAGAGCTGTGCTCAAATGCCAATGACAAATGCATTCAATCTTCCTTGGCTCTTAATCTGGTCTCAGTGAAGTCTGCCCCCCCCACCCCCCACATGCGCGCCCCCCCACCCACTCCGGAGAACATTAACATTTTGTTACTTTAAATGATTCCCAAATTCAGGAGATCACCGAGCAAAGGTTAATGGACTCAAAATACCATCGTTTGAGGGGAAATAAATAATTGATGTATTTTTGGTAGGTTTTGGCTGTATATCACACATGTACCAACCGACAGCCCGTTGGCAGATAATGACCCAAATGGGAAGAGTTTAAATGGTTTGAAGGGTCTATCGGGCCGAGCAATCAAATCATGGTAACATCCAGGGTATTAATAAAACCACAGTTAATTATTGGAAGCAATGTGTGTGTGTGAGAGAGAGAGAGAAAGAGAGAAAAACAAAAGGGAAGGGCAAGAGACGAAGGGATGAGATGGGAGGGAGATAGGGAGGAAAGAGGAACATAGAGGGGGCGGGGGAGAGAAAGAAAGCGGAGGAGAGTGAAAGAGAGGGGGGGGGAGAGAGAAAGAGATGGGGGAAGAGAGGAGAGAGGAGAGGGGGGGAGAGAAAGAAGGGGAGGGGGAGGAGGGAGAGAGAAAGAGAGGTGCATAGAAAGAGAGGCAGGGAGAGAGAAAGAAAGAGTGGGGGATAAAGAAAAAGAGGGGGAGGGCTGGGAGAGAGAAAGGGTGACTGAGAGGCCAATTTGGGTGTTTAAAGGGAAATACATTTTTGAACAATAGGGTTAAGAGATCAAACAAACAAAACAGTGGCGCTCGATGGGATAAACTGCCTCCTGTTTCTGTAGCACTCCATCGAGACTGGACTAGAGTTAAAGACTAGAGTATAAAACTGGTGAGAAGTAGGTTGGGGGGGGGGGGGGGAGAAAGGGAACCACTGTTCTGTGTTTATTGGGGTTTTTTTATTGGTTAATGTGCAGTGAGGCCCCCGGTAAATCTGTTAGAAGCCCCAAATTCCACCTAACCTTAGAATTAAGACTGAACTTTAACTTTTAACTTTCAAACAATATCTTCCGCCAAACCCCCCAATCCCTCATCACCTCCTCTCCACCCCCCCCACCCACCCCATTGACTGACGTGACAGCTTCACAACAACCTGCACCCCCCCCCCCCGCCCCACCAACCGGATCACATTATATAAAAACTTTCTGTGAACATTTAAGACTTGTTTGCGCAAAGCACACATTCCGTTTGTAACTTGCTTCCCTCTACGTTGATAGAAGGCGGAATTTTTACCCCTCTCTCCCTCCCACCCCCCCCCCCCACCTTTCTTTCTTTCCCTTCCTGTAGGTTTGGTATTAAGCGACACAAAGGCTGGGTCATCACTTAATACATAAACTAGAAATCAAAGCCAGTTCCTTAACCACCCCCACCAACCCCCTCAGTGCCTTCAACCACTGATCCATGCAAGGTTTCCATAGCAGCTCTATTCAGTTCCTGGTTAACCTGCTGCATTTTGCAAACACCAGACTGGTGGCCTCTAACAGCCGACACGGAGGCAGTCAGCCCTCATGTCATGTCCCGCTCTGCACCCTGTCACTTGCTACAGCGTTCGGTTCCTCCCAAAAGTATTGTCTGAGGGCGCAGGTTAATTGGTCCCGTTTGTGTTGAGCTAATACGATCTGACATGCAAGCGTTTGGCGAAATAAAGAGAGGGAAGGAGATGACTTCACTGCCAAAGGAGTAGAGTAGAGTACCGACCCGGGCTGAGATAGAGGGCGAGAAAGAAAAAAAGAGGGCCACATTTCGCCCACAGAATACACAGTCAACTCACTTGGCAGTATATTCTGTGTAGCGCTGCGAGATGTCTCACAACGTGATGAGGCGCTAGGTCAAACGCAAGGATTATTATTCATTTATTATTATTATACTTTTATTCAACTTGGTCTTTGACAATCACGTCCAGTTCTCAACACTTGTCAGACACCTGGGGGAAAAAATTCAGGCTCAGAGTTCGGTGCAAATCCAATTTCTTTGCTCAACTGATTTGGGAGAGATCTGGAAAACTCAATCGCTTGGCAAGTGTTGTCCCAGTAAAGCTGGGGTCAACGCCGCTTTGACAAATTTACCCCCTCCCCACTCCTCGCACACAGATTTCCCGACTGCTCTGTTCTCCAGCTGAAAGATAACTGGATGGTTGGCAGCAGTTTCACACGTCAAAAGACATTCACAGTCTCTACATCCAATTACAGACCGCAAACTTCAGAGCTCGAAGCAGGTTGTGATGCTTGAGTTACTGTGAACAGTGTGACAGGTTTTAAACACGTCTTACAGCCTGTGCTAGTGATATACGCTCCTCAGCGGTGAGCACACCCTCCTCCTTGACCAGACCTTCGGTCATCCTCCCGCTCCACCCCTACCCTCCACCCCTTCCGATCCCAACCCCCAGCTCGGGTCCAAATGCTGGATGTCCTGCTGTGAAAGACGCTGTGTAAATTTAATTGGTATGTTGTTGTCGAGCTTCCGTCTGACTTCTTTGTTCCCACAGAACCTCTTGAGCAACTTGCCCCAACCGTGAGCTTTTCACGTCTTTCACCCGGTTATTGCAGCAATAAACAATCCTTACATTTGGCACGATATGCCCCTCACATCATGTCAGGACGACATCTCAAAGCCATTTACTGTGAGGTCCGAGTGACTGTGGTTTTGTGGGCGAATGCAGCAGACAACTTGCGCACAGCAACATTCTGTAAACAGCTGTGACACCGGGAGCGATGCTTGATTACAAGGGAAAACACGATTTGTTCGGGGAATTTTTACTGTTCTGGGAAATGCACCAATAAACTGTCACCTGGAGTGCACTCCCCAAACTCTCCGGACAATAGGAATTTCCAGTTGAAGTCGCTGGGCTGGAACAAAACGCAGGGAACGCCAAGAGAATTGAAAGAGTTCGACTGGGAAGCGATAAGGAACAAGGAGGGGGTGCGCGTGTGAGAGAAAGAGAGAGAAAGAAAAAGAAAAGTGTGTTGGTGGGAGGGCGTGGAAGAGAGAAGGGAAAGAGCGGTGCTGGAGGGTTTCATGAGGTATCTAAAATAACACCCGCAGAACAAGCGCTCAGCCAGTGACCAGCCATGGGGTTAAACGTCTCAAACAACACTGTGCAGAGATTGAGCGAGAGGCTGATCAGAGCGGGAGTCGAGAGGAGGGACTAAATGTAAAAAAAAAACGACTGAAAGTGCCGTCAAAGAGGTCATTTTCAAGACCGGTTTTGAAAGTGGGTTGGTGTGGGGGGGGGGGGGGAGGAACTTGCATGCGAGGTGGGGAGTTATTTGGGGGCGAGAGCTCCAGGAAGTGGTGGGGGAAGGGGGTTGGTGGGGTTGGGGGGGGGGGTAAGGTGGCTGTAAAGCTCCCCTGTGGCTGCTGCAATAATGGACATGGGCTGCGGTTAGCAAACTGCATCTGCGTCTCTCTCTCTCTGGGCAGCAGCTCAAGAGGTTACCTTGGTTACTGCGCCAATAATTGTCTGCAATTAACAAACCTGAGGGTAGGGTATGGAATGCTTTTGTTGTAGTCGCAGCGCAGGAGGGATGAAGAGGGAGAGAATTCTCCAGCCCCTTTTTTTTCCCCCTCCCCCAAAGATAGACGACTTCTCCCCACCCCACCCCCCCTCTCTCTCTCGCTCTCTCTCTATCCGGTTCAAACTTTGGACCCAGACTCTTCCAAGACGCAACGACAGCTTGCACTTACACCGGGCACTCGGTCGCTTGACACCGTCTTCCCCAACCCTCTCTGCTGGAGTCTAACCAGCATTAAGAGAGAGAGAGAGAGAGAGCGCGTTCGATGCTAACCGCGGGGAAATGTCCACGTGAAGGTGACGTACATATGTGGAACTCCTGTCCGGTTTGGATGCCCTTCAGCACGGCGACGGGTCTCTGCACGCGTCAAGACATCCAGTCGATCAGAACGCACGCAAGATCCCTGGACCAGCTCCATCTGGGGCCGTTTGAAAATAGCTAATGGCCCAGATCAAACGAAAAGTGGAATGAACGAATGGATTGGAAAATTCCACCCCGGATAAAATAAGCTTTTTTTTCAAAAATCGTTACAAAAAAAAAAAGGAGCGGAGTTAAAACAAAAGTTCTTGGCAGCGAGCAGGAGGTTTGGCAGCTGGTACCCGGATTTCAAGTTGCCCTTTTTTTAAAAAAAACTGCTTAATAGATTCCAGCAGTTTCTCCCCCAGACCGCACCCTTCACCAGCACACACTCTGAGCTCCACCCCAAGCCTTAGCTCTTGCCAACTCATTCCCAACGCCCTCCAGAATTAGGCAAGCGGGATGCGTCTCTCCAGGCTGGAGGTAGGGGAAAGGGAGAGACGAGAGAGAGAAAAAAAATATTCCATTCCAGACAGACACGGGGACATTTCCATGTGTAGTTGGCAAACATGGGACTCCCAGTCTGGTTTGGATGCTCTTCAGCACAGTGATGGGCTTCCACATGGCTTAGACATCTGGCTGATCAGAATAAATTGTTAATATCCCTTCATTTGCTGCAAATTTGGTGTCACTCTTCCTCAGTCGGTCGTGCCCTTTCCAAGTCAGAAGGTTATGGGTTTGAGTTGCAGGTCGGGATTTTGAGCTCACAGTGCAGGCTGACACTTTAGTGCTAGCAGGTGCCGTCCTTTGGATGAGACATTAATCCGAGATTAATCTATGCCCTGTTGGGGGTTGAACGTTAAAGATCCCGTGGCACTATAGGAAAAGAGGAGGGAGTTTTCTCTCTCCCTGGCCAACAAGCCAGATAAAAATCAGTCATTCTCCTCACGGCTGTTTGTGGGATGGTGACATGTGCAAATGAGCTGCCACGTCTGCCTGTAAATACACAGTCACTTCACCTTAAATCCTGTGAAGCGCTTTGAGGCAGCTCAATGACATGATGAGGCGCGGTTGCAAACGCAAGGATCGTAATCATTTTGTTAAACGTTCCTCTGTGCCCTCCTGCAGTAAAATTGTTCCTGGTGGGTGAGTGCACTGCGTAAACTGGACAACATCTTGACATTGTGTAACTCGGTGACCCATTAATCAGCGATAATAACAACCAAACTATAACATTTAATAAGTGTGAGCTACCTGCTAAATCACACTAACCCGATGCCTCACTAACTGAGCGATTGGCCTGTAAATAGGCTGTGGTTTCTAACAAGATTCCTTCATCCCAGGAACTTGAGTCAGGGGCTCCTTCTGGTAACAGTAACCAAAACAGGGAATTACCGTAAAAATAATAATTCTCACGTTTGATAGCTTCCCCTGTGAAGTCACGTCATCTCAAAGCCCTTCACAGCTAATTGCTGTCAAGTGTAGTGACTGTGAATTGCAGTGAAGAACATCCACACGTCACATCAACAGGCAGACGGGGTGGCGTGAGGCAATTCTGGTTTCCTTATTAAGAAATCCCTTTAGAAACCCTTGTATTTTAGACTCCAGTTAATAATAATAATAATAATCATCATCCTTGCAGTCGATACAGCACCTTATCACGTCGTTGAGACGTCTCAAAGCGCTTCACAGGATACACCGTAAAGAAAAACGACTATTTTGTGGGCGCAATACGGCAGCCAATTGCGCACTGCAGTATCCCACAAACAGTCGGGGATATATATAAATATATATATAAAAAATATAATACTGTATATATAAATATAAAATCAAACAAGCTGCTGGTTTGAAAGCTTAGAAACGTTCCAAAAAATAGGAGAGAGAGCGAAGGGTTAGAGGGGAGTCTTTGACAAGCCTTTACATTTCTTGAATCTATAATTTATCACAAGAAACATGTAACAACTCCTCCGGGGTCACTTGAAAGGAATGATTGTGGATTTTTAAAGACTGAAGCTCGCACAGGCAATGGTGGGGTGGGTGAGGGCTCGGTAAACAGAGGCTCGGACTGTGCTTGAGCAGGGCTGCGGGAATGACGCAGTGTGCGGGGGGTGGGGGTGGGAATTCTTGGCATTATCGGGTCTCTATTTCCCGCCTCCCCTGGGTTCACAGAGCAGTAAAATAACAGCTGGAACTGGACTACCAAGGATGGTAGCCAACGAACCAACCAATCAATCACCCCCCCCCCCCCCCCCACCCCGCCAACATATCTCAAATATTAAAGTTTAGAGCTGCGTTCTACTTCACACACATACAAAAAAAGATTCTTTGCTGTTCAAAGAGGCGACGTGAGACGAGGCAGGTAAGGAACATAACCAGAGTGTCTGTGAGTCTAACCTTCCAGTTAAGGAGATCAACTCCCACCCACACCCCCTCTCTTTTCTCCTTCAATATCCCTCTCTCTCTTTCTCTCTCTCTCTCCCCCACCCCATCCACCCCCTTCCTCTCTTTTTAGTTCTCTAATGAACCGAGATATTTGTAAGCATTAAGAGAAATCATCTCATTCCCAGGAATCCTGTGGGAAGCAGCTACGGCTTTCATTAGAGGCCGAATGATCTGTTTATGCAGAGAGTAAAATTAAGGATTTTTTTTTTTAAAAAAAGGAAATCGATGAAAAAGCAGCAGAGAAGACATTAAGCCGTGGAAGTGTTGCTCGTCTTGAGACGAGGAGGATTAGGGAGAAAGCGAGAGAGGGTGTGTGATTTGGGCTGTAGGATGGAACTGTTAAAATACAGGGTGTGTTGGGGGGGTGTGGGTGTGTGTGTGTGTGTGTGTGGGGGGGGGGGAGATGGGGGAGAAAGTCCAGGAGATATCAACACTGAACCTTCCAGATATACCCCCCCACCCCTCCCTTGACCTGCGGAGCAGCGTTGACTTTCCCCAAGTTGCCCTCTTCCATCTCTCCGCGACATTCCATACCTCAGCACACGGATTGATCCGTGCAAACACGCGCCCCGACACTGCGGAGGTGTCAGCGCTCAAAGCCAATACACAGTAGACTCAGGTCTCGACTCCAGCTTAACTTGTCACTGCCACTTAAGTCATCCCACCACTCAATATCCCGTCCGCACCTCTTTAATCCTTGTGCCTAACTCGCCCCTCCAGATAACTTGCCACTGTGGGCCCTCTTGTAATAATCCTTGCAGTTGATGCGGCTCCTTATCACGTCTTCGAGATGTCTCAAAGCGCTTCACAGAATATACTGTAAAGGGAATTAACTTTAGGATTCTCTTGGGAGTGACGAGTTATCGGGTGTTTTCGTGCTCTCTCTCTTTCCCACCTCTCCCTAACACACATCCCTCGACGGGATGTTAAAGGGACACGACCCACACATAATAAAACACGCGCACATACACGTACATACGGCCAATCATTACCACACGGGAATGTAAAACATTAACAGTGTTAAACTGAGCCAAGTGTTTGTTACTGCAGCATTCCTTCTGGGTCACCCAGACAGATGGAAAACAGCTCACGTGCTTCTTTCCACCTGTCCCGTTCGCAGCAATAAGCGTTTTTTTTTTAAAATAACAACGTTTAAGCCCAAAAAAACAAGAACGCAAACGAGGGAGAGAGAGGGAAAGAGAGAGAGGGAGAGAGAGAACTGATGTAATTTACTAGAAAACGACTTTACAGTCAGTGTAGCGACTTACTGTCAAATATCGACATAGATGTGGACTCCGAGTCTTCACTGAATGTCCTCCCTGTAACATAGAACACAAAACATGGTTTCGGTGAGTTTTACCAAGAGCCGGACTGGGGGGCGGTTTTTTTGGGGGGGGAGTGGGGGGCGGGCGGGGTTGGAGAGAAAGAGAAAGGCGTGGTTTTACTACAAAACACAGTCACTACACTTCACAGTAAAATCCTGGGAAGTGGCTTTGAGACTCCCTCCCGACCTGAAAGACGCTGTATCGCACAGAAGGCTTCTTATTACAGCCAAAGGAACTTAAAACCGGCGCACTGCTCATCTGCGACATTAAATCCATTAAATCTTATAGACAAGAGACAGAATCTCGGGAGACACAGCAGAGTTGCACTTTGATGATACGTTTGTAAAAAAAAACCATGTAATTGCAATATCTAGTAAAGAAACAACAAGAATAATGATAGAAGAGAGTCCGTCTACAATAGAAAGAGAGACTATGGAAGCTTTACATCTCCCCCGGTTTTACAATATTCCCAATATACAACGGCAGAAAAATGAATTTGAGTAAAGTTACACAGTGAAAGACTCATCCTGCAAAGGAACAGAGAGAATAGGCGATTAAGAAGGGTGAAGTCTTTGCCAGTGTCCAGCATGGACCAGTTGGGCCAAATGGCCTGGTCAGTCCTGTAGATTCTATGCAATCTTTTACTCTAGCGATGTGAGAAGACAGGCGGTTTGATTCTGTATCAGTCAACTCTCCGTGGAACCAGGTAGGAATTACGGACTCCCCTCTCGTATCCCGCTCTTTCGGAGGTGAACTGGGGCAAAAAAATCACAGTGCACAGGATCACAGAGAGAGGTCGGGGGAATACACAGCACCATCGCCTTCCACACCCTCACCTGACAGGACCTCTCTCCAAACCTTTTTAACCTCCAACACTCTCATAGCATAGTGGTTAGTCCATTCGCCTCGCAAGTTCAATTCCTAGGCAGGTTGAAACCTTAGCCTAGTTTCCTTACTCCACATGCCTCTGTGTACCTGGCAGTACGTAGGAAACCGGTTGAGAGTCGATTGGCGGATCGCTTTCCAGGCGGAAAAAAATCCCTTTTTAAAAAAAATTATAATTACAATAACAGGATGGGGCGCTGTGCGCAGGCAAGTCTTTCACACCCGACTGTTTAACAAAAATGTTTAACAAAAAAATTCCTCACCTATCCCCCTCCCACGGGGAACAATTAAAAGGCCATTTACATTTTTAATATCAATCAATATCACCACTCTCGGGTATAATTACTGGACTGCTAATGAAAAGTGAGCCGACCAGTTTAGTTTCCCCCCCCCGCCCCTCACCTCTCCTAACTAATTTGACAGGAAAATTACTTTATTGATCGGAGAAATGAGTTGGGTTTTAAGTCTTTTTTATATGTTTTTGTAGAGAAAAAAAATTGGGATTTCAGCTGCAGGTCTGCGTGAAGCAAATGGATGAATGGAATGAGCTTCTTTCGACGGTGGCGGAGAGCAGAAAGAAACAGGTTCCCAAGACAGGTTCAAGGCTTCAGGAATGTTCTCAAGTTGAAAGCTCGCTAACCTGACAGCTAAAGAACTGAAACAAGTAGATAATAGGAAGTCGAAAAAAAAGACACACACACGCTGGAGTCTGCCCACTTCATTATCGAGCTGCACCGGCAAATCAATGCAAGTTCTTGCTAATTGCCTCGCCCACTCGCCGCCGAACATTCTTCAAAACCTTCTCAGCCAGTTCCCTTTGTAAGACGTTTACATTTTTTTTTAAGGGAGGGAAAAAAAAAGAAATCTCTCAACGACACGATAAATGGTGTGGGCCCCAGATTCCAAACCCGTTCGGCCTTTAAAACTTTGGTTTTGTTTTGCTTTTTCCGAGTGGGACCGAATTGCGTGGAAATTCTTGAGTTTAGCCTCAATTTGAAAAACTGAAACCGCTTCCAAGTTCAATAATAACACTCGCGTTTCACGTAGTGGCCTCATCATCGTTATTGAGACGTCTCAAAGCGCTTCATCGGATATACTGAATTTTGTGGGCAAAATTTAAGACTGCGTTGAGGAATTTTCTGGAAATCTGAGCCATCTAAATTGATGCGGGCGGGGGGGGGAAACCACAAAGTTTCTCAGGCTGAGGCTAAGGGGAATTTGGTCCTCCGAACACTTTAAATGAAGCACGCTTTAAGACGTGGTAAGGAATGTAAGTTTCAACATGAAATTGCTCTTATAATGAATTCCTCTGGGACTGGGCGGTCTTCAGAGATGCAAGGATTATTATTATTATTATTTAATGACAGGCGAACAAGTAGTCTGCGCTGCCTATGGGAGGTCTGAACCAGCCAATTGTTGCTGCGAGTGCGGCCGAGGAAATGCAACAGGTCGCAACTTGCACGGATTTTGTGCGGAGTCAAATTCCAGACTGATACCGAGACTTTGTCGTGCTGTTCAGCGCGTGACCTGGGGCGTTGGGGGAGGGAAATGTCCTCATCAGCGCACCACACTTTGAGCAAAGTTAGGGCAAAAGGGGTGGGGGGGAAATTGAGGAAGCCAGTCAACAAAAATTGGCCCCATCTCCCTCAGAGGTGTAGAGAAGGGCGCAGAGGCATTTGAAGGACTTTTTTGGGGGTCAGTTGAGTGTCTGACACATACGGAAACCCATCAACGCACTTAAGAGTATCGAAACCAAGAGAATTCCACACCTCTCACCTACACACGGAAAATCCACAGATGGATTATTGGAATGGAATGCGCTCTCTCTCTCTCTCGGGGGAGGGGAAGAGAGAAAAAAACAAGGAGCTGGAAGAGAATTAGAAGGGTGCGGGGTGGGGGGGGGGTAGTTTGGTAACAGGGCTGGAGAGTAGCTTATAATGAACAGGAAGAGTTCTTAAGGATCCCAACGGAATCCTGTTGGAAGACGTCTCTATAGCCACAGCACGAGAGGTCGAGTTAAACCCCCTGATGGGGGGGTGGGGGGTGGGGGTCAATGAAGAATGCTGACAAGACAGCATTTTGATAATCGGAAGCGGCAGGAGACCCAGTTACCTGCCTCCAGCGGCTTCGGCTCTAAGCCAAGGTGGCATTTAGCACAAAGGGAGATCAAGGCCCCCTTTTTTTTTACGCGTATAAATCTCCAAAATAATAACGCAAGTTCCCTTGCGCCGAGGGCGAGATGATCTGCAGTAAACCGGTTGCCGAGCGAGATGGTAACGCAAGAGTGCCTGGTTCTGGGCAGATTGTAAATACACCACCAGGACAGTGGAGGGGTTGGAGGGGGGTTTGGGGGAAGGTAAAGAAAGGGTTACGCTAGGGAGATTGACATGCACCTGATTACAGGATTCTGGCTGATTTCGCCAAGTCCCACATACACACACACACACACACACACACGAGGTCAGCTAACCAGAGACTGGACTCTAATTGACACAGACAGGTTTCTGTCTCCCTCCACTTAGCACTCTGCAAAGTACAGAACAATGAGCATCCTTATATCCTTACAGCGTCAACCACATCCAAACCGTCCCGACTCTAGGATCTGCAGTCAACAACAGCCTCAGAGAACAGCTATCGAGTGTAGTAACTATGCGTTCAATCTCCACGTAGAACTGCCTCGGAGTTGAAATCTCCCTCAAAAGGCCAAGGAAATTAACTCGGTTTAATAAAGGTTCGTGTTTTACAAGTGAAAGCTGCCGTCTAAGTGAGGACTGGTGCCAATAAACAGCTTTTGATGGATAATGGAATAGACTTGATAGGAGGTGTGGTCGTAATCAGCGAATGAATGGTCCTTTGTATGACCGGGTTGAAGGCCAGATTTCATTTTGCTCAGTGTAATAATACAGGACTATACCGCATCAATTCTAATCAAGCCAGCCATCCTTCCATCAGACTCCGCATTACACTCACAGAAGCCTGACAGAGGTCAAGTGGATGCGATTCCAAACGAGGTGCTTAACATTAGGAAGTGGAGAGCGAGGATTTCAACACACAGTTAAACTCCAAGCCCCGCTCTCGTGCGCTCTTGCCTCAAGTCTAAAGGTTGTGTGTTCAAGTCCTCACGTTGGGACTTTAAACTCAACAGTCCCAGCTGATGCTTTATTGCAGTGCTGGGCAGTGGGGGAGGGGGAATTATATCAGCGGAGGTGTTGTCCTTTGGATGAGACAACAAAAAATAACAACAAATTGCATTTATACAGCGCCTTTCAGGTCGGGAGGACGTCCCGAGGTACTTTGACTGAGGTCCCGTCTGCCTGTTCAGGCGGACGTTAAGATGGAGTGATGTTTTCAGAAAGCGAACAGAGATTCTCCCGGCGTTCCGGGCGGGGAAAACTAGTCGCTCACTTCTTTGGGACGTTGCTGTGCGCACATCAGCCGCTGTATTCAAAATACACAGTCACTGGACTTGGCAGAAGGCTGTACAGCACCACACAGAGAAGATTGGCGCTGAGCAACAAGGAATGCTGTGGTGAAGGGCGTCTATTTAAATAGTTGCTGGAGACAATAAGCAGCGCAAATTAGATTCGAGTGCAAAGCCACGTGGCACTTGGGAGTCGCCCAAGATCATTTAAGGTAAAAAAAAAATTGCAAAAGGTTACAGCAGCTTTGCTCCAGGGGAACCGGTTTGCAAATCATGTGTCATGTTAGCAGACACGTGTGTGTTTTTGCTAATCTGAATCACACGTCAGAGATTAAATCAGCCCCCCCCCCACACGCACACCTGGCTACCTCCCCCACCCACAAAAAATCTTGCCAATCGATTGTACATGGTTATTTTTAACGTAGCTTTAGCTTAAGGAGGTGTGTGGGGTGGGAGGGTGGGAGGGTGGAGAAAGATTTCCCCCAGATTTCCACTTTGTTTCCTAGCCCTGCCACGTTTCACCCACAAATCCACAGTCACTACACTTTACGGTATATCCTGTGAAGCGCTTTGAGACGTCTCAAAAGCGCGATAAGGCGCCGTATCAAATGCAAGGATTATTATTATCAGCAATGAGCATAGTGACTTCCTCTCAACTCCTCCCAGGAAGCAGCAGACAATTTTATCCACCCCCATCACGCCCCCCCCGCCCTTTAAAAACCTTTCCCACCCCTGACGTCCTCCTCTCCCCCCACCTCCCCCCCCCCCCAAGCTGACACACACACAGCCGTGAATCGATTAATGAATAACTCCCACTGTTTGATGATAGTTGCTCAAGGTTTATACAGTGACAAGCAGAAGACCTCTGGTAGTTTAGCCTGACGTGAACTACTGCGGGCGAGAGAGAAAGAAACCAGAGTAGGGGTGGAGGGCGGAGGGGGAGGGGAAAGACTGGACACTTTCCAGACACGATCTCAACAGAGGCTGGTATAGAAGGAGTTAAACCGCGCTCACTCTGTTGGTGTAAAGGCCAAACACAAGTGGAGAGGACCAAGAGGCAAACAGAAAGCTAATTTGTTCTTTTATGCTGTAACAAGCCCGACACAATTAGAGGCCTCCCTCTCGCCAGCCTGCACAGCAAGAGACCAGAGAGGCGTGGAGAGCTCGCACCATCTCTTCCGGCACAGTGAAGGACAAACTCATTGACGGGAGCTCCCCAGCCCTTTCCCCCCCCAACCCCCCTTCCCCTCTCACTGTCCCTCCCCTCCACAGGGGTGAGCTCAGCATCGACCAAAGCCAAGAGATCTTTTTACCCAGCAGTAAAGCAGGGAACCCGGCTGTTGGCTGATCACCGGGCGGATCGCTTTCCGGAGGTAATAATCCTTCCCACACAAACAAATTCGCTCACTTAATCCACAGCTGTTTGTGGGGACGCTGCTGTGCCCAATTGGCTGCTGTGTTTCGCCCACAAAATATACAGTCGATTCACTGTACTGGATATTCTGTGAAGCGTTTTGAGACGTTTAGAAGACGTGAAAAGCGCTGTATCAAATGCAAGGATCATTATTATTCTGTGAAGCACTTTGAGACATCTCAACTCCTCCCTCCATAGGCTGCAGGTCATCCAGAATTCTGCAGCCCGTGTCCTCTCCTGCAGAAGGCTCTGTGACCCCATCACTCCCATCCTCCACTGGCTTCCCATCACATCACACAGAGGATACAGTTCAAGATCCTGGTCCTCACCCTCTATGCCCTTGATCCCCCCTACCTCTGTGATCTCCAAACCCCCCCCCTGCCAACCTGCCCTCTCCCTCCACTCAGTGGGCTCCGACCTGCTTCACATAGCCCTGCCTCGTCTGTCCCACCATTGGTGGGCGGGCCTTCAGCCACCCTGTCTCCACCTTCTGGAACTCCATCCCGCAGTCCCTCCGTCTCGCCCACTCCCGTGCCTCCTTCAAGACCCTCCTCTTCGACTGTGTCTTCGGTCACCCTCCTTCCCTCCCTCCCCCCCACCCTCCACTTCCTGACCCCCAGCTCGGGTCCGAAACACTGATTGTCTAGCGCTTTGGGACGTCCTCCCGACGTGAAAGACACTATACACATGTAATTTTGTCGTTGTCTCAACGATGTGATAAGGCACCATAACAAACGCAAGTATTATTATATATTACAAAACTTCCAGCCCCCCCCCTCCTCCGAACACGTGGCTTGTAAGCTATTGAATCAGCACCATTCACACTAGCTCACAGCCCGTGGGTGGGAGGTGGGCTGCTCACAACGTGACATGGTGGTGAGATTCCCAGGCCTGGCAGAGGATCAAGCAAAGGGAGCCACGCCACACAGAGCACTCTGAGACACTAATGAGCAACACTTTTGCCCACGTTCACTCCCCAGTTAGGTCTTGATCTTCTGTCCCCCAACCCACCTAAAGTTTCCTTTGTCTTTCTCTCCCCGCCAGCCTTCTCTGCTTTCCCTAGAATCTGCTCCCTTCTAAAAAACCCCAGTTCTGACACGAGGCCATCGACCTGAAATGTTAACTCATTTTCCTCTCTCCATAGATACTGCCTGACCTGCTGTGTGTTCCCAGCGACTTCTGTTTTGGTCCAGTAAAGACCACCCTACCCATCAGGGCTTTGGCTTATAGGGTTAACAGGAGCTAAGTGGGAAGGATCCCTGCCCCCAGTGACTGGGCTACCCTTCCAAGTCCTGCTGATGAATTTCAGGGCGGGTGGTGGTGGGGGCAGGGGGGTGGGGGGAGAAACTGGGAGGGAACCACGGATCAAAAGGTTGATCCCTGTAACAAGGGGATGAAGGTTGAAACCTTGAACCCTGTACAAGCCCAGAGTACAAGGGAGGGGGGTGTGGGAAAAAAAACAGACCCAATCTATTTGCCTGGTTTTGTAATCTGATTTGCTCTTTAACAAACAGTGGCATTATCTTGAGTTCCTCAATATTAAATTCCACTTGAGATTGATCTCAAGTGGAATTTGTGGAGTCCTGTAGCTCAGTGGTTAGAGCACTCGCTTTGCAAGTGAGAGACCTGAGTTCAATTCCAAGGCAGAGGGCGAAACCTTGGACAAGTTTCCTTACTCCACACAGAGCCTAATAATAATCCCTCCAATACCAAAAACAATAATAAATTGGTCATTTTCAATCCACGACTGTGTGTGGGACATTGCTGTGCGCAATTGGCTGCCGCGTTCGCCCACAAATATACAGTCAATTCACTTTACAGTGTGTTCTGTGAAGCGCTTTGGGACGTCCTCCCGACGTGCAAAGCGCTATATCAAATGCAAGGATTATTATTATTATTATTATCTGCCCAGTCACCACGTATTGGTAGAACTGTCACTTAAGACTTGTGTCTGGCACATCTCACTTCTCTGCGAAACACTGTACTTAAAGAGTCTGTATTGTCATGTAGTAAAGTCATTGGTTGGGGGTGGGTAGAAGAGGGGGAAATCGGAAGAAATATTGAACATTTTTCGGTGTCAAATGGCTTTGAATTCACCTCAACCCTTGGAACATAGAAATAGGCCATTCAGGCTCTTTTGATTCGCAAATTAAGCCCAACACTTTTCTGGAACTCCACGCTTATCTTGACATTTTAAGCTAAGATGCCCTCGTAGGCTGAAACCCTGGGGAAATTTCATGGAGACGAAATATCCAAACAAATTAATCCAATCCCCTAACTCATATGTTCCGAAGTCTGTTCGAGGCCTTCTCTGTGCTCTGCTTCACCATCTCGATCTCTCTGTGTATAAGGATAATAATCCTTGCATTTGGTGCAGTGCCTTATCACATCGGAAAGATATCTGAAAGCGCTTCAAAAGGATTTACTGTGGATTGAAATGACTGTATAATTACAAACAGCAATGCCCCACAAACAGGCGTGAAATGAGTGACCAAATCTTTTTTATTTGGGGGATTATTGGCCAGGAGAGAGAAACTCCCTTCTCTTTCGAATAGCCCCACGGGATATTTAATGTCCACCTAAGCAGGCAGACCGGGGTTTAACGTCTCACTCGAAGGATGGCTCCTCTGACCATGCCACACAAACCCTCAGTACTGCATTGGAGCGTCAACTTAGACGATACGATTCCAAGTCCCGACGTGGGGCTTGAACGCACAATCTTCTGACTCAGAGGCTAGAGCCAAGCTCAGCACTTGCACACCAAAATCTTTGCATGTAATGTACAGCACGCCCACATGACTCACAGGTGGATCTGTAGGCAAACGCAGCAGCTAATTTTCCTACCGGGGCACATCCACAAACAGCCAGGAGGCAAATGAGTAATTAATCATCGGCCAGGACACCAGGAGAACCAGGATCACGGGGGCTTTAAACCTCCAGCTGAACAGGCGGGAGAGTGCCTGAAATCTAAGGCCTCATTCCCCAAGTTAGTGTCGTCATCAATTCGCCCACAAATAACACAGTCACTCCATTTTACAGTATACCCCGTGAAGCGCTTTGGGACGTCTCAACGACACGAGAAGGCGCTCTATCAAACACAAGGATTATTATTATTCCCACCACCGTGCAGAGCTGTATAAATCCAAGCTGTTGATCCCACATCGGACACACGCACTAAGCGTGAAGCCTGCAGATAATTAGATCAGTGCTAAGCAAAAAGGTAAGAAGGGGCACGTTCCAGACGGGCATCCAGTGGTGCAAGGCAGAGAGGACATCACGTGGACGCCTGCCCACCCACTACTCGGCTGGTCTCCGGAATAGACTTGACAAGAGTCAGACATGGTTGAGAAGCCAAGTGTTGAATGGCATGAACAGATGAGTGGGAGGCAGCCCAACAGAAGGAAGATGCAATAGGACAGAAGGTGCACATTTTTCTTTGGTGGGGATTGGCAGGGGGGGGAGAGAGAGAGAGAGAGAGAGAGAGAGGGGAAGAAAGAGAAATTAGCATTCATACAGCAATGAAAAGGCAGGCAGGTGATTTGCAGCCCAGCGTGGCCTTCGAAGCAATGCAAAAGCAGCAGGTAAAGGCATTTTGCAATCTTCTCAGCATTTTCTTACCCCGAAAGATTAACATGCTTGGAGCTCACTTAACTAAAGCCACTTTACTAGCTGTATGTTTTATTCCCTTGTACGTTTTCTACCCGCTGAGGTAATTGATTCACAGTGTCTGCGATTGGTCCCATTATTACAAAGTCCCACGTGCGATAAGTCAGGAGGACGTCTCAAAGCGCTCCACGGGATTGACTGTGGAGTGTAGGCACGGCATATCCTGTAGGCGAATGCAGCAGCTAATTTGCACACAGCAATTTCCCCGCAAACAACCAAGAGTGACCAACTTTCGTCCACAATGCTGGACAACCTCAAAATGAATTGTGTGCGAGTGTGTGGGTGCGTGTGTGTGGGGGGCGGGGGGGGTAGGGGAAGAAAAAAAAATCAGAGATCTCTTGAAATGCCTGAAAAAAAAATGTACTTCGCAAATAAAAGGTTTTTTCATTTTTCGCCCCCTCCCCAAAGGGGCTTCTGTGTTATGAAAGGGGATGTTTGGTTGCACAGGAAAAAGTTGGGAACTTTCCTGAAATGTTTCCGGGCATTGTGTTCATTGTTTTGTCAACTGAGAGCTCGGGAAAAAAAAGTTTGGGGAAAAAAACACTGACCAGCGGCGTATATTAAAATAAAATCAGCACCGATGGTGTGGAAGGAACTATCGTGGCCGATTCCGCGCAGTCGGAGTTAATTCAAACGCCACCTTACATTGAAGGGCACTATATAAACGCGAGTTCTTGCTGTTGTAGTTTATTGACCAGGACACGGGCAGAAACTCCCTTTGATGGGACTAATAACACTTTTGTGCTGCAAAACAGTTGGATTCCAGAGACAGAGATAGAGAGAGAAAAAAACAATCTATCATCTTCCTCTCCCTGTGACAGCTGATGGTAGTATAAAGCAGATTCTGTTAGACTTTAGTTGTAAAAGACGTCTCAAACTCCTAAGCGTCGGAAACCGTTCAGACGCCATGGCGGGGATGCGATTCCTTTGATAAATAGTCAGCCTCCCGTAAAAGCAATATCCTAAGCAGTATAAATAACCGTTTTCGGATGGGTTTCTGGCAATGTCCCATGATTAGCTCAGTCCTTGAATTTGCTCCAATTCAGATGTTTAAAACCCCTCAGGAGAGACCGAGACACTGAGGAGCACGAGCGACGGCGCGATATATTGATGCAAAAGTTTTTTTTAAAGATTTTTTAAAAAAAAAACAACTTTCCCGTCTACTTCCTCCATCGCACCATCACACCCGGTCACCTGGGTCACAGATTCTGTCCATAATAATGGTAATAATCCTTGCATTTGATACAGAGCCTTATCAAGTCTTCGAGACGTCTCAAAACACTTCACAGGATATATTGTGAAGTGAATCGACTTATACTCCATAGCCCCAATTCATCCTTGAACCATGGAGCCTAACATGTGGGTTGGGTTAACAGTTTTAGGTGAATTACACAATCACATTGGCCTTTTTTGCGAATCACATTGCGGACATCTGCAATTCCCTCCAATGGACGTGGTTTAGCCGACCGGCAAACTTTGCGCACGGGATGTTACCCCAACCCACATATTCGGCCTCCCATTCGGTGCAATTTCACGTGGAAAATTTGTTTGAAGAATACCAGGCACAGACATGATGGGCCGAATGGCCTCCTTCTGCACTGTATAATTCTATGAAATCAGATGGTGTTATTTTCCGGATTTCAAGCAACACAGTTAAGGAAAAAAAATTGTAAAGGGTCTTACAATCAGCAGATGCTTTGGGAAGGTACATAATTTGTGGTGGACAAGACAAGAAAGGAAACAGCAAAGCCCAGTGCCCCAACTCTATCCTATTTCTCTTTTTTTTTGGGGTGGGGGTGGGCTTCGTTTAATTCGTTCTATTTGATGATTCCCACTGGCAGTCACTAAACAATGCACGTCCAAGGCCGAGAACTCTTCAATGGAAGGGAAAACAAATCAGCGGGAGAGAGGGAGGGAGAAGATCCCAGCAAATACTACTCCCACTTTATTCACGCTTTGCCACTTTCACAGCAATTTAACAAACCACATCATTCACTGACGTCGCTCCTCAATTGGCTTTACACATGGATAGCCCACACAAGGGGCACTTAACACGAGGCCAACGACAATAGGCATCTCACAAAAGGCGACAGAGCTGCCAAATTTAGAGACGATGAGACATCGGGTGCGAAGGCTCAGATACAAAGCAGGGTCACAAGCCCCCAACAATGATAAGTGGTGAAATCATTACCAATTGACTACTCATAGCTCCTTCTAAAAAAGAATCCGTCCCACTCCATCTCAACCCCACGTTGGACAACTACTTGGTCTAACGCTGCAAGAGCCATCTCAACCCAATGATCACTAGACCACCAGTGAATGCCTTCCCACACACGTTTCCAACAGGGTCCAAGGGGGTAAGGGATCCAAGTTATAATAATAATCCTTGCATTTGATTCAGCGTCTTATCACGTCGCTGAGACATCTCAACGCGCTTCACGGAATATACGGTATAATGGACTGACTGTATATTTTGTGGGCAAAACGCAGCAGCCAATTGCTCATAGCAACATCCCACAAACAGTCTCTCTCCCCCCCCCCCACCGTAGTAATGTCCCTCGCCCCCCAGCACTGCACTGGAATAACAACCTGGAACACAAATTTCCAACACAGGGCTTGAACTGACAACCTTCTGACTCAGGGGTGAGAGCGCTACCAACTGAGCCAGACTGGATCGCGCTGGAGTGGGGTTTCAGTGGGTTGGCATGCCAACTTTGGTTCCCTTACTACGCAACGCTATTCAAAGATCGCTGTTCATTAGGGCTCACTCTAGCATACAGGACATAATTGATTAAACAAACTTAATTTCCTGAAGAACGCAATTAACGAAGGCTTCATTTTGACCTCAGTTCACAACCCAGAGGTTGAAATTGCAAGTCTGCTACCGGGCAAGGCTTTTGGTAGCAAACCCCTGCCAATGTATTAATTATACAGCATTACCCAGGCAGCACAAAAGCAGCTCTATTTGTCCCTTTTTGTTGCTGCTGAAGCATTCCGTCAAGTGCACATACACACACACACACACACAAAAAAAAACATTACATCGCAATGTCTTTCATTCGGGCATTAGGCTATGATACAATGCAGTCCGAAGGCAGACAGAATCCATGTTAACTGTTACTGCACAAACCAAAACATTACACGTTCCCCCCCCCCACAAAAAGAGCCCATCGCATCCGTTTTTAAATAAAAAATCCCCAACACCTAGACGGAAGTGCACAGCGATGTCTGCCCGTAACACTTCAAGTTATCGAAGTTATTGAAATAATGCGCTTGGCTGCGTTTTGCCTTAGCTTAGATGACGCCACAGAGGCGTCAAAGGGTTAACTAACAGCACAGGAGTCCTTTACAATCTCTTTCGTCTGTTTGTTTTGCATCGGGCAGTCTTAACACTGGAGATAAGGACAGATAAAAATAACCGTTTCAGTGGGAATGGAAATGTCGGCATGCATATTTGAAGGGGAGTCTTGTTTGAACTTGGCCCTCTGGAACTGCAGCCAACGACAGGAGAGGCCAGGAGTCCATCTGGCTTTAGTGTGCGAGATCGTTTGGTCAAAAATGATCTACTGCTAGTGCGAACCACTATATTACGTGGAGCACCTCGTAAGCGAGACAACCCGTGTTTGATTCCCAGGCGCGGCAAAACCTTAGGCAAGTTTCCTTCCTCCACGCACCTATGTTTACCTGGCGGTAAGAAGGTACCCAGTTGTTAGTCGATTGGCAGATCGTTTTCCGGGGGTAATAATCTCTTCAAAAAAATAATAATAATAATTTGGTCACTTAATCCACAACTGGTTGTGGGACACTGCTATGCACAATTGGCTGCCATGTTTGCAAGCCCGAGGCCCTCCTGATTGGCTTGTGCCAGCGCCTCCGCACCTCAGGTGCTGGCAGTGTCAGCCTCCATGGCTGCGCGCTCCACCTCACAAAGCCAGTCAGGAAACTGAACTGTCCTTTCTCCCCCACATCCGCGCCACGACCACCACCTCCGCAACATTGCCCGACTCCGCCACTGCCTCACCCCTCAGGCCGCCGAAACCCTCACCCACTCATTCGTCACCTCAAGGCTCGATCACGAGAACTCCCTCCTCATCGGCCTTCCCAACTCTTCCCTTCACACGCTGCAGATCATCCAAAACTCTGCAGCTCGTGTACTCTCACGCACCAGACTCCGCGACCCCATCACTCCCGCCCTCGCCCGACTCCACTGGCTCCCCATCCCCCAGAGGATCGAGTTAAAGATCCTCGTCCTCACCTTTAAGGCCATCCATGGCCTCGCCCCCTCCTACCTCTCTGTCCTGCTGACTCCCTACCAACCTGCCCGCTCCCTCCGTTCGTCAGGCTCTGCCCTGCTCCATGTCTCCTGCCCGACCCGCCCTACCATCGGTGGCCGGGCTTTCAGCCTCTCTGCCCCCACACTCTGGAACTCCATCCCACAGTCCCTTGGCCTCGCTTCCTCCATTGCCTCCTTCAAGACTGGTCTCAAGACTCTTCTCTTCGATCATCCCTTTGGTCTCCCTCCCACCTCTCTGCCTTCTCTCACCCCTACACCACCCCTCTCCCATACTCGGGCCCCGACACCTGACTGTTCAGCGCTTTCGGACGTCCTCCCGACGTGAAAGGCGCTCTATAAGTGTAATTTTGTTGTTGTTGTTATTGTTGATGTTTCGCTCACTAAAATATACAGTCAATTCACTTCACAGTGTAATCTGTGAAGTGCTTTGAGATGTCTCAACGACGTGATAAGTCTCTGTATCAAATCAAGTTCCTCCTAAACTTCCTCTTATACATGTGCCCCTTCACCTGCTACTCCAACAAGTCAATTATCATCCACGTTAGAATTTCTATCAGGTCCGCTCTGAATACTCCACCCCGTCGGCCTAATGTTTCTCATCAGCTGTATTCACTCATCCCTGGTAACATCCAAGTAACCCTCCGCCGCACTCACTCTCTCCAATGCAGCAAAACCTGAAGATGACTGGGACTCCGTCCAAGGGTTTGTGTCATGTTGTGTAGAGTTGGAAGACAAACGGCTGAACACTTTGTCTTGTGGCTTTGGATGTCATTTAAAAGCACTCAAATGGCTCGCTGCCTCCCATCACACTCCCCGTCTCTGCCGTACCTAATTTATAGTGATACACTGGCCACTTCATTTGCTACGGAGAATGAATCCTAATAAGAAACAGCCAAGCTCACGACTTCTACGAAGAGCAGCCAGTGGCATACACAGAGCCAGCGTCACTCTAGAGATGAAGAGCCAAGATGAAGAGTTCTGCAGAGTGAAACCCTAATGATACAACACCAAACCACATCTGAACCTTTGTGCAGTTAGCAGTCCAAACTCTCTCAAAAGTGGCAGCAACCTCAAAGGGGGTGGGTGACATTTTTTGTGGGGAGTGGGGTTGACCCAAGCCACATTTTCCTTGTACATCCGGACCGCACTTCAGTGGAGTCCTGTAGGATAGCGGTTTGTGTTCTCGCCTCGCAAGCGAGAGGACCTGGGTTCGATTCCCGGGCAGGGCAAAGGCTAGTTTCCTTACTCCTCACGCCACTGTTTACCTAGTAGTTAGTAGGAACCCGGTGGTTCGTTATTTGGCAGATGGATCACTTTCCGGGGATAATAACCCCTCAAAAAATAAATAATTATGGTCACTCAATTCACAACTGTTTGTGGGACGCTGCTGTGTGCAATTGCCCACCACGTTTCGCCCACAAAGTACATAGTCACTCCACTTTACAAGAGCTTTAAGACGTCTCAACGACGTGATGAGGCACTATATCAAATGCAAGTATTATCATTATTTCCATTATTATACACTTCCAACACCGGTCTCGTTGAGGAGGGCAGTGTGGAGCACAAAAGCAAATAACAAGCAAAATGCCGATTCCCTCCGCTGAGAAATTATCGGGATTGATTCAATCAGATTCTGCCCATTTTCTGCGCACACCACATTCTGGAATAGAATCCAAGCTGTCAGCCACACGGTTGGAAAGGGGGAAAAAGAAAAACATACATTACCACACTCTCCTCTGGCATTCACAGAACCTGCTCCATTACTCAGCTTTCTCCTTATACAGGTCACCGTTAAGTAGATGCCATTCCCCCCTCTCTCTCTCACTCTCTCTCTCTCTTCCACTAAGATGCTCTGGTCAGAAAGTAAAGCTCCCCTGTGTAATAACTACTCGTTCTGCCAAGCTCCCACATGTGCCATTTGTCCATCAACCCAGCTGGAGTAATGCAGCAAGCGATAGGTAATGAGAATCCTCACATGAGAATTACAACCCAGCACTTGCCAACATCCAGGTTGAAAAACGTAAAGGATTCTCGAGCGCATCAAGAGAGCACTTTTACAGGTCAATGGGTCAAGAGAAATCTGCTTAGAACTGATTGAAATGAGAGCATTGCAGTAGGAGGAAAGTGTGTGTGTGTGTGGAGGTTGGTGGTGGGGGGGGGAGAGGAATGAGTACTCTCGGTGCGAAGTACTTATTTGTTTTGTCTCCCACAGGCTTCAAATCACTCTACAAAGCTTGGCTACACAGGGAAGCTCCTGCATTAATACTAGTTTTCGAGCGCACAGGGAGCTCTGCAGAAGGACTCATGTGCTCAAGCTGACAGCCCAATGGCAGCATCAACAACAACAACAACAGCATCATTTATATAGCGTCCTTCGACCCAGGGTAGAGTTTCGGAGCGCATCACAGTGGGAAGGTGACCGTAAGCGCAGTCAAAGCGGATGGTGGTCTTCAGGAGTGATCTGAATGTGGGAGAGAAGGGGGCAAGGCGGAGGGGTTGAGGGAGATGAGTTCCTGGTGGAGAGGTGGGGACGAGGGCCAAAGCAGGAGGCCGGAGCTGGCCGGCCGATCAGAGGCGGCGGGCGATGGAGTGGGGAGAAGGCAGGTCAGCGAGGTAGGGAGGTGCCAGAGCGTGAAAAGATTTGTAGACCTGCGTGAGGATTTTGAAGTCAGTCTGTACTGTGATAGGGAGCCAGTGGAGCCTGGCAAGGGAGGACTGGTGTGATGGGGGTACAGGGGAGTTTAGAACAGGGGAGTAAAACCACAACAAATTATATTTATATTACGCTTTTCACATCCGGAGGAGGTCTGAACAGTCCTGAGAGACAAAGGGATCTTTTAATACAGGACAAGTGTTTTTTGTTTAAAAAATGCTTACACTCTTGCCTCCGAGCCCAAAAGCTGAGGCTTCACAGGATTTTTGAGATGACTCAACGACATAAGGCGCTAAAACAACAACTTGCATTTTATAATAGCGGCCTCTCCCACAGGGAACGCTATATCAAATGCAAGGATTATTACTATTATTATTATTATTATTATTTAAGGGTAAAGTGGATTTTGAAGGCAAACGACAATCGAGACAATGCCAAAAAGAGGTTTCAAAAACACGATTTTACTGTTATTTCGTTGCAGTCCCGGATTCAGCCTCAATACGCAGAAGATCAATCGAGGGCCGAATTACTTTTAAGTTCTCGGCCGTCCGTCACCACCGCTGTGTCACCACAGGGTCTCTCTCTCTCTCTCTCTTCCTCTCACATAAGTGCCTCACGGGACAATTACGGTCAAGTGTAGTGACTGTTTGAGGCATCCGCACACAGCAAGCTCCCACAAACACCCACCGGGTGAACAAACTATTTATCTGGAGACACAGAATGGAGAGGAGCTCCCTCCTCTTTCCAAATAGTAAGATGGGGCACATAATAATCCTTGGGTTTCAAATAGGGTCTTCTCACATCTTAAGAGACGTCTCAAGGACCCTTCGCAGGAATGTAAGGTAAAGTGGATTGACTGTGTATTTTGTGGGCGAAACTCGAGAGCCAGTCGTGCACAGCAGTGTCCCTCGAACGCAATGGGAAAGGCAACAGTTGGGACTATCGGAAATATTACTGTTTAATTAACTGTTGAAAATTAACCATCTCTTTTCTCTCCCGACACATGCCTGCCATCGGATCGCTTAAAATTCCCACCCCCTAACCCCCTCCTTTCCTTCTCTCCTCTTCTGCCCCCTATCCTCCCACAAAAAAAAGGGATGGGTGACAGATATTCCCCTCGATCAATATTTAAATTCAAATTGATAAATGGTAACAAGATCCGATCAGCGACAAGACGGCTTTTTAAAACCTTCAAAAAAAATTGAGTATATTTAATAACATCGGATTAATGCGGTTAACCCTTGAGCTGCTGCGCTGGCTGAAATGATTGGTCGAATTACACTGAAATGAACAAAATGATGCTGAAATAAATACATAATATAGTAATCCTTGCATTTGATATAACACCTTATCACGTCTTCGAGACGTCTCCAAGCGCTTCACAGAATATACTGTCAAGTGAATTGGCTGTGTATTTCGTGGGCGAAACGCGACAGCCAATTGCCCACAGCAGCGTCCCACAAACGGTCGTGGATTGAGTGATCAAATTATTGCCATTATTAATTTTTTTTGAAGGAATTATTTATATAACGCGTAGCGAAGTGATGTGAGCTACGACAGTGTCAGCAGAGATGCACCGGCTCTCATTTCTCACTGTGCAATCCTATTATACTCTCCAGCGAGGCACACGCCCCGGTGATAGAAATGAACGAGACCAACGCACACAAGACCTGCTACACTGCACTCCTGGACATCGAGCTGGATTTAAAACTAGGATTAAGATGCATTTAAGCGGAGTTGTGTGGCCCGTGCCGAATCCGAACGCTCAACAGTAACCGTGAGATTCTTAACAGGCACCGTCTTGTTCTCGTTCGCACCCGCGGCTCATTCCCTCAACGCGTTTTAACGTTCGCGACAGAGACGACTCGGAGGGAAACGGGGAACTCAAATGAATCCGCAGGAAGCATTCGCGTGCAATAACACGACGGTGGTGGGATTCCATACCTTGGCTGTGAACCTCAAAAAGGGAATTCATGCAACATTGCTTTAGCGTGCAACTTAAATAAATAAAAGGAAAGGCAGGGGGTAAAATCTATTTTTTTTAAAAAGAATTTATTAAACTTAAATGCTAATTTATTGAACTTAATTGCTAATTTATTGAACTAAATGCTAATTTATTGAACTCAAACACTAACACAGTGTTGCATTATCAAGACATACAAATAGTCTCTCTCTCTCTCTCTCTTTTTCTCTCTCCCCTTGAATATTTTTTTTAACACTGTGCAGATGAAGTGTACTGGCAAACGGCTGTTTGGAAACAAGACAGAGACTTGCATAGACAGGAAAGAAATTGTAAAACGATTCCCCTCTTCCACACACACACACACACAGACACACACACACAAGCCAGTTATTTTGGATTAAAAAAAAACTGAAGCTGTAGATATTGTGTTACCAGTGGCAAAGGCAGATATATATACATATATATTTATATATACACACACACATACACTGGTTTGAGGTTAGATGATAGGGTGACACACACACAAATACATACACACAGAGACAGACTTGTACACATATCTGGGAATTGTCCAGACAGACAAGAGAGACTATTGCAACCCTCTGAAATCTGCATTATCTTAACGTCGCCCCTGAGGGCTTTGCACCGAATAATCCAAACCCTCATTGCCAGTCACCGACCCAACACTAAACCTAAAACATCCTTCTATTTCAGAGGCTTTGATGGCCCCAAACAAACCCAAATAAACCTCCTTTTCATCCTTTCTCTGTGTGTGTGTGTGTGTGTCTCTCCTCTCTCACACACACACACACTCTCTTCCCATCTCCAATTCCCAATCCTGTCTGCAAAAGGTTGAATATTCCCTGGACAGGTGTTGTCTATCTCCTGTCCTACTCTGGCAAGAGATTATTATAAATATTAATAATAATAGCTCCTGAAAGAGATTTGCCTGCAATTTAAATAAACTAAACAGTGATGTGTTTAGAGTAGAGATTAAAGCTCTCTCTCTCTGCCCACATACACCACAGAACAAACTTTTATCCCCCACCACCACCCCCCCCACCCCCCACCACCCCTCCAAAACAAAATCTAAGGGGATTAATGGTAAATTTTAATGGGAAACTACAGCAAAGGCAAACACATTGCTCTCTCTTTCTTTCTCTCTGTCTCTGTCTCTCTCTCTCTCTGTGTGTGTGAGCCCTGAAGGTGTTGTGGATGGGTTCAGATGAGATACAAAAAAGAAATGGCATTTTTGTGTGTGTGCGTTGGAACTGTTGAGTGAGAAGCGAACCCCAGTGTGTGTGTGTGGGGGGGTGGGGGTGTGTGGGTGGTTGGTGGTGTGTGGGGGGTTGTGTGTGGGGGTGTGTGTGGGGGTGTGTGGGGGGTTGAGTGTGGGGGTGTGGGGGGGTTGTGTGTGTGGGTGTGGGTGGGTGTGGGTGTGTGT